>NC_140483.1:6562500-6772500 GCF_964271855.1 Acomys minous | reverse complement strand
CATGGATTCAGTCTTGTACCACTGCCAAAAGCCTTGGTACCATAGCTTGCTCACCAGAGCACAAAGCAGAGGGCATTTGCATAACAGCAAAGTTCATCTGCCCGAATTATTACTTGGACATAGGTTCTGTTCTCTCTCGCCAATGAAAGGCAGACACTAGGTGATGCTAGATAATTCAAATTTTTGAAGAAAATCCATTTAACCCACAAACTAGAAGTGACTGCTTTTCCATTTTTTTAATTTAGTCTTTGAAAATTAAACACTCAAAATAGTCTTAATTATCTTTGATCTGAGAATTGTTAAAACAACACACACACATACAAAGTAAAGCATATAGAATTCTGTTGATTTAGCACTAAATGGAATTTAATTTTTATATATAGTATATATGATATTTATTGTACGAACTGGAAAAATCATAAGAACTCATCTTTAGTCAAATAAAAAGCAAAACAAACAAGCAACCTAGACTCAGTAGCCGTTCCAGAACTGACTTTCCAGCTCTGGAGAAGTCGTGTGGGACTTTGATGCCACGGTGGTAGGTGGCCCGTGCTATGGCTTATGTTGTCCCTTCACAAAGGCAACAGGTACACCACAGATGTTATTCTGATTCTCTCTACCAAAAATTTAAAACTAGCCACCACTGATTGTAGTGAATCAGAAAGAAAAAAGGAAAGAAAGAAATGTATGATTTCAGAAGATAACGCTGAGCCAGGTCTGCTTGGGTGGGTCAACGTCACAGCACCCAACTATCCAGGAGGAGTTAGTCAGCCTTTACTACCAACTCTGAGGGCTTGTCAGTTTCCTCCAGGAATGGGGCCATGTGCGTGGCCGGTCAGGCTGCTAGGGGCGTTTTGATTAGGTTGGCTGAGGGAGCTGAATCCCACCAGTCATCGCCTAAGGCCCACAAAACCATAGCAACCCCAGGACGAGATTTTAGGACCATCTTGAAGTATAGAGGTATGGTAGCCAGGGGACAGCTTTGGCCCTCACGCCTTCATCAAGTCCTATTTTCTAACTAGGAAAAGAAACTTACCAATGCCGAGAGCACAAGGAATGCTGAATTTAATCATTGAGTGTAGTTAAGTGTTGTTCAAAGAACACATTTTAGTGTTAGTACTATTGGCTCACATTGTACTTGGAAATTGCTTGAAACTTTACCAAAGTACATTTTCTAGTGAGCTTGCCTCTGGTATATGCCTAGGAAACCGTGACTCTTCTCTGCAAGGACAGATCTGAAATCAAAATTGCAAATAGATAAAACATTTATGAGGGCTCCCAGGATAGTCATTAATGCATGGGTTAAGAAAAGCCATTCAATATTTACCATGCACTACTGTTCTAAGTAAATTGTCAATAATATTAACAATGACAATATGTTCCACTGCTCATATTCATTCAAGTGTATTTATGAATGCCTCCTTTTGACACTAAGAGAGAGTGGGACCAAAATGAAGCCCCTCACCTCATGGGGCTTACATTGTAGACATAAAAGCATAAAAGATGCCCACAACTGGCAAGGCCTATGGCCAGGGAGCAGAATCAAGTTAAAGATAAATAGGGAGAGTGTGTGGGGTGGTAAACAATGGAAAACGTTGAGATGGTGTTTCTCTGTGATGCTAGCAGCGCTAGCACAACCCAGGTTAAGTTTAGAGACAAGAGTTAAATTTGGCCATTGGTGCTTTCTCTTTCAGGACAAGGGGTTACATCTAGGAATGGGCTTCTTGCCAGCAGCATCCCAAAGCTGTATAGGTACCAGCGGTTGAGAGACAAGAATTCTGTAGTTTCCTGTGCTCCTTTTGGGTCCCTCTCCCTGTTACAAAGTCAACAGCATTCAGTCACTACTGGGCTGGACCCTCCTTATCTAGTCCTGATGTTCATCCACAGTCCACCTCTAAAAACTACTGTCAGATTAAAGTTTCACCTTTTAATACCTCACATGGGAAGTGTTAAGTTTGAAAATGAGGGGTTTTAGGAGGGACAACTTGTAGTCAAGCCATGTCATCGCCTCAGCTTCTCTCCGTGTTCTTGGCACTCTACCTTATCATCTGCAGAGCTACTGTCCAACAGGGACAGCAAGAGGCATGACACAAACTGAGTCAACGGGAGGACAAATACAAAGAAACATTGTAATAAATATGAAAAGAGTTGCTGCCCAGGCTTGACCTCACCTTGAACCCAGGCTCCCATGTGAGTTGAAGGACAGCCTAAGTAACTTAGTGAAACAGTGTCTCAAAATGTGCAGAGAAGCTGAGGAAAGCATGAGGCTAGGAGGCTGCGGTAGAGTGCTTACCTGGTTCATGCAGGGGCCTAACCTCAATCCTAGACCCCTTAAAAAGTATATCTTGGTAAAGATGTACGTATTAAGGAAGGAAATTGAAGCACATAGTAGGTCAAAATCATATTCTTAAAATCTACCAGGAAAAAAAAAAAGCTCAAGGCAATTATGTGAAAAAATTAAGTCTATTTACTTCCGTGTGGTTCTTAAGCTTCTGAGAAAACCACCTTATTTTGAAAGTCAGTAGACAGTCTCTGCTAAGACTGAGAAGGACAGCTCAATAAAACTATAGAATGATTTCATATTTGAATATCAATCTAAAACTTCTGAAATACATATTAGCAAATTTCAATTAAGCCTAATATCAAAAGAATAGTACAATGAGGCAAATTTGATCTGATTCCAGAACTTTAAGAAGAGTTCAATAGCCAGCTATCTATCAATATGCCTTCTCCATCAACCAATGAAGGAGAAAGGCTGTTGTTGTTTTAAACCAAAAAGGACATTTTTTTTTTAACCCAAAAGGGGCTGGAGCAGTGGCTCTGCAATTTAAGAGAACTTACCATTCTTGCAGAAGAATACAGTTTAGATCCCAACACTCACAGCAGGCATGCTATAACTGCTTACAACTCCAGTATGATGGGTCTGACACCACCTGGCCCCTTGGGCACATGAACACATGTGGTGTACGTGAACTCACACACACACACACACACACACACACACACACAGAGAGAGAGAGAGAGAGAGAGAGAGAGAGAGAGAGAGAGAGAGAGAGAGGAGAGAGATACATGTAAATAAAAAACAATACATAATTTTAAATGGTCTTATAAGAATTTGAAGCCATTTCTTTACAGAATAAATAAGCAAAATAAAATCAGATTTACAAGGGTTTCAAACAGGATTCAGCCAACATGTGAATTGTCACAGTAAAGCACTTAGCACAACTGAGAGATAAAACTGAGAAATAAAAAGGTGCAGAAATCACCAAGTTGTGCATCTGTGCAGCAGCAACAAAATTTATTTTATGGTGCCATTGGGGCCTCTAGCCTTGAACCCTCATCCACCTGCCTCTACTAAACTTTAGGCAGAAAAGTTAACATCCAATACAATGGAATCCATAAGGTGTTATTATGTTTTCTGATGGTAAATTCATTTAAGCAGAACCATCCTTTGCGTGCAGGTTTAAAAACTTTCTATGTGTTCCTTGTCCTGAGATTAGAATGTGTTATTGCTTTATTGGTAAACCATATACCTGCTTCCAGAACTTGATTGCGACACTCAGACAATACAAATAATGGCCACTTCCCCCGGCCTTTGTAAAAGCAACCTCTGTAGCACACGAGGTAAAGCAAGAAGTTCCATTTAATTGAGTTATAAACACATAAACCCTCAGGTCCTGATGCTGCCCTACTGATGCATGTGGATGTGTGAACTTCCTCCATGTGTTTGCTCTGCGGCCTTTAGAACATCCGGGAGGAGATGACTCTGACCGGCCTAGAAAGCATCCTTGCTACAAGCCCAGCCCAGGAAGCAGCTTCCATTTGGTTCTGGTGTTCAGTTCATTGACCCCCTATGTTTCTGTCAAGTGCAGAGGGTTAAGTTGAACAAAGGCCTTTGATGTTGGGGCAATTGAGGCAGGTAAAGCTCTAGGCTTTGTGGACTTCACGTGCTCTGCTCCTGTGCTGTCACACTGATGCTGTTGGTCTTCTATCCCAGGTCACTTGGAAAGCCCCACTCATCCAGAATGGAGACATATTGAACTATGAGATCCGAATGCCTGACCCTCTCATCAAAATAACCAATGTGTCCTCAAGCATGTTGAGCCATCTAGTCAAGCGTCTGATTCCTTTCACTAATTATTCGGTCACCATTGTCGCTTGCTCCGGAGGTAACGGGTACCTGGGAGGGTGCACCGAGAGTCTACCCACCGTGGCTGCTACCCACCCAGCCCCGCCTCAGGAACTGGGCCGATTGTCGGTGATTCTTCTAACTGAATCTTATGTTGGGATTTCTTGGCAACCACCTGCCAAACCAAATGGACCAAATGTGAGGTACAGAAAGTGATTTGGCTTTGGGGTTTGTTTTGGATGTATCATTCCGAGAGGTAGGGAAGCGGGATTGTGTTCACATCTCAGTAGAACTAGTTCCACACCGGGTGCCATCCCTACCTCTACACACTCATAATAATTATACAATATCCCCCCCTCTTAACATTTGTGTAGCGTCACATCGTATATCTTGACTGAAATGAACCAAGGAAGCTCATCGAGTGAGAGCGAGCACCATAATGTTGAAACAGGCTAAAAACTTTAAAATACTTATCACATAGCTAAGATTCCAATCCATTATCCTGCCCTTTTCAAAAAAAAATAAATAAATATTTTTATTGCATTAGGGAGCTCTGATGCACATTCTGTGTGACATGGGACAGCTGATTCTCTGACTTACAAAGCTAACCCTGCAGTTGTGTCTGTGTCACCACTAGCTATGCTTGTGAAGAATGTTGTCTGAGATACGACTCCAGCACAGAGCTGTGATTCTAAAATATCTCTGTCACAGCCGGAACTGGATACTCTACAGAGGAAACAGAGTAGATAATATCGTCGTTGTTTATAAAAATTTGATAGTAGGAGTCTTAGGAAATCATTAACTCGATAAGATTTTTATAGTCCTACTTTGTGTGAAACTCGTAACAAATATGGGGCAAATCTGACACAAAAATCTAAAATTTTACCATGCCTGCTGATAAAAAAAAATGAGTGGGTATGATAATTTACAATTAACAGACTGTATGATAGTTGAGCCAGGAAAAGAATTCTTATCTGGAAACCCTTCATAATTGTACTACGGTATTGTTTATGCTTGTGTGCATGCATCGCGCACACCTGCCGCTAAGCTACCTGCATCTCGGTAATAACAGGAGTTGAGGCAATCACGATGTTCCTGCTTGTCTTTTGCTTTAGATACGAGCTTCTGAGACGTAAAATCCGGCAGCCACTCGCTTCAAATCCCCCAGAAGATTTAAATCTGTGGCACAATATTTATTCAGGAACTCGGTGGTTTTACAAAGATAAGAGTCTTAGCAGGTGAGATTACAAAAACTATGAAAACAAATGCTGGCATTTAGTTTGGGGCACGTTGAATAGTTCAAAGTACCCCGGCGTCTTCGTTGTGTGAACCTGTTATCAGTCACCCAGTAGAATATGTTCAGTTATTACTGTGGCGTTAATCATCGAAGTGTAGCCGAGGCGTGTTCAGTGTTCGCCATCTCAACTGTGTGCTTGAAATAAGCCTTTCAAGTCCAGCTCGGAGATGTGTGCGCCCCAGCCTATTGCTTTTGCCACAGCTCTATCTAGACATGAAACGTAATAAAGAAATGTGAAAATATTGAATGCACTCGGAACTGTGGAGATCAGTGGGTGCCTGCTGCACATGCCTGTCCCCGGAGGAGGTAATGGGCTATGGGTTGTTGAATTAGTAAGACTGGAAAGGGCTGAATCTAGAGTTGAAAGCTAATATATGAGCCAGTAGGTGATATCCATCAAAAACATAACCACGTGGTAGACCTTGATTTATATTCTCTTTCGTTTCTTGCTAAGGAATCAAACTTTTTACCATCTCTGGGGCTTCATCTTTATTGTCTGTCATTCACATGACCCAGTCTTCTCGGTCCAGGCAATGTGGTGAAGCTTCAAAAAAAGCACATGAATGTCTTTTGTGAAAACTTCTCAGTTACGTTTTTTTCAATAACTTCTCTGTCAGGTTGGTTGTTTTTCTAGACCACCTGTGGAGTAACTGTTATCTGAGCCCTGCTCTAACGTCCTGCAGTCCATCGCTTGCTACTCCAGCGTCTGGTCCTCAGACTCACTCTCACAGTGCTCGCTCGCTGTGTACAACACACACGGAGAGTTCCCACGTCTGATCTCATTCCCTGTCAGGCACTTTCCCATCAGCACTTCCAGTCTTAGCTAGAAGGCTCTTCCTCCGCGAAGCTGCCTGTTCTCTCTCTTGCTGCTCTCATTATGCGCTGAACCAAACATCCTCGTGGCAGGTCCTTCTAGGAGGTCTGTGCAGATAAACCAAGTGGTGCTGGGGGATCTGAGTAGACTTGTGAGGCTAAATGTCAAGGACACTTTTTTCCACGCTGGAACTTGAAACAGTGGTTGCTGTTTTTATTCAAGTAACTGCAGGACTGGAGACTACGTTGGCAGAGTGCTTGCCTGGCATGCAGGAACCCCTGGGTATAATCCTGAGCAAGGAGAATAAATGGGGTGTGGAGGCAGGTAGAGACAAGAGAGTCAGAGGTTCAAGGTCATCTTCAGCGAACTAGTAATTGCTTACACCTCATAAACAGCTTGGGGTTAAAAGTCAGGATGTGCTTCCTTTTCCTTCACATTCAAAATACAAGGCACACATCTTCCTAGTGTGAGGCCACTCTTTTTTCTCAGGCCACCATTTGTAAGTCCAAAAATGTTCAGCCTACTTTTGCCCGAAGTGGACCATCTCAGCAGTGTGAGAGGAAGCTGGGTGCTACCTTCAGACAGGCTCAGAGTGGGTGGGTGCACGTTGCTGGCCCCGGTGCTGCCTTCATGGATTCTGACAGTAGCCAGGGCTCCCCTGCCTGCTGGTGACCCACAACTCCCAGCACACCAAGGGAACAAGCTCGGCCCACACTGCTGTCCCCATATTGTGGCACCATAACAAACCTTGCCCCTGGACCGACCCAGTTTCCATTGGAATCTTGAGGAATCGCCTTTGGGACCACCATCACCACCCCTCCCCCAATCCCCATAGATACTAAAAACCATGGATTCTAAAGTCTTTTCTGTGAGGTTGTGAAGTATTTGCATATACCCCGCCATAGACTGGCATATTCCTAAATCATCCCTGCTCTGCTTGCAATGCTTAGGAAGGTGTAAATGTGAATAGTCGCTGCACTGCATTGTTTAGGAAACAAAACAAGAGGAAAAAATGGTTCAGTACCAGATGCTGTTATTTTTCTAAATATTTTCCATTCATGGTTGGTTGGATCTGAGGCAGTGTGGAACCCCAGGGCACAGAAGGCTGACTTTGTTTATCCTATTGATTTATCCATTTGGCTGGTTTTTTTGTTGTTGTTGTTGTCTTTAATTGAATCCATCTCTTTTTAGAAGGCATATATTCTTTTTCTCCCCAAATTTCCCTGCTTCCTCTTTACTTCTTTACTATTTACATGAATAAATAGAACACTGAAGTGTTTTTTTTTCACATATTACTTGTATATATGTCTTTTTCATTTTATACCTATGGGTATTTAGCTTGCATGTATGTCTGTACACCACATGCATAAGGTGTCCATGGAGGCCAAAAGAGACCCTGGACCCTGAAACTGTAGTCATGGCCATTGGTGAGCTACCATGTGGGTGCTGGGAATCAAACGCAGGTCCTCTGGAAGGGTGGCCACTCTTTGTCACCCCTGAGCCACCTCTTCAGATCCCCATCTTATTTTATTTTGATTATTACAGGCACATTTAGGACAGTGTTTAAGTGAGAATTCTTCTGATACAAAATTAATAATAATCAAAGAATGATTGGGTATCCCTTTATAAGCATAGCTGTGAAATTAAAAGAAAGTTGCAATCGCTGCCTTGCTCACGTGGGTCTGTTTACTATGCTGTATTTTTACTGTAAGAAAAATAGTTTAGACAACATTGGCAAATTTTGCTGTACAATTTCTATAACATGAAATTCAGAACTTTCGTACAGTGGTTTTGTCTTCTGTGTCTTATTATAGAATGTAGGTTATCGAGCCAGTTATCCAGATGATTTGGGTAATGCAAACTACCTTTCATTTTTGTGATTATCTTGGGACAGGAGCCATTTGTCAGTGCATTTCCTCTTCTCACAAGGATGAGGGCGAAGGCGCTGGGGCTCAGCATTTCACAGGAGGTCTCTCCTGTGTGTGTGGCCCATTGTGTGAGACTCTACTCATGCAAGGTTGTGTTTTTGGCAGACATGAGGAGGATTTGGTGGAAGCAACAGCCAAGCAGTCTCCACCTCCAAGAGCATCCTCTCTAGTGGTGACGACATGGGAGCCTAAGTTCTGATAGGCTGTCAGTAAAGCTGACACAGTGTTGGATTCTGAGGAAAACAGCCAAAGTCATTCTCTGCTATATTGAAAATTTTTATCAGTTAACCCGAGATAACTGCGCTTTTTAAGCTACAAACCTGTACACATTTTGACCCAAAACGTCTTTCACTGGACAAGTGCTTCCAGCCGACTAAGTCCCACTTAACATCAAGAGCTAGCCCAAATCGCACCTCCTCCTCAGTAAGGTTGAACTGTAAGGTCTGACTGACTTGCACCCCAAGAGAAAGGGATGAAAAGAGAACATTCCAGATGAACAAAGTCTAAGACTCCTCATGCCAAACATTCCATGAGGCTGGAGGGCGACTTGCTGAGGTGGGATGCCACCATGAGGGCCTGATTAAATCCTCAGAATCCACGGGAAAAAGCAGGTGCTGCAGCCTGTGCCTGTGGTCCCAGCACCGGGGAGACAGAGGAGAATCCTTAGGGTTTGCTGGCCAGTGAGTTCCAGGTTAAATGAGAGACTATCTCAAAAATTAAAGTGGAAAGAAACTGAGAAAGAAAAACAGCCAACATCCGCATCACAGGCCTCCTTGACCCCTAGTCCCCAGGGTTCACGTCCTTGACCCCTACTCCCCAGGGTTCACACGCACTTACGCTAAGAGTAGAAAACTTCCCTCTGTGAGCGTTCACATGCTCTGGCCCCAAAAAGACTGCCAGCAAGCCCCTTATTCTTTGCACAAATGACTGTTTGAAGTGGTGTTGCTCATGACAGCAAACACTATTTGTTTTTTATGTATTTTACCCGACGAATACTTTGAGAGTCACTAGGGATCATGTTTCTGCTGGATGCGCATATGTGTGTGTCACTAACCTACCAAATACATGTGGCCTGAAATCTGACTAGTTTAGACTGATTTAGGAACTGTGAGACACCTGTTTGTACCCTATAAGGAACTATTTGATAGATAAGCAGATGTAAACTGCATCTACTGTACAGGATCTAGTAGTTTTCAACTCAACAGAATCTAGTTTGCCTTTTCATTCATTTGTGTTAGAGCAACAGGACTTAAAAATCAGAATTGTTACATAAGAAAGAGTTTAACCTGTGCTATTTTGCTCAGAGGAAAATGTCGTCATTGTATGTGTCACGTTAACAGTCTCCATTTGCTGTTGCAGCAGAGGTCTGTAAGGATAGGTCTCGCTATGGTTACCTGGTGTCAGTTGACCTGTTGTTCTCCTTACAGAAGCTTTGTTTTATGACTGAATGGAATGCTTCACTTGGCACCAACAATCACTGGTTAAGTTCCCTGAAAAGATGGTACAGAGAAGAAGTAGGAAGCAGGAAAGCTGCTTCCATGCAAATAACTCACCTTTCCGTATGCATAGGGGTAACATATGAGCCACATGACCATGTGGACAAGTTACAGGACTATTCTGGCACTAAGTAAAGATGATTTCACTGAGCCAGAGAGATGGCTCAGATGCTAAGAATGTGTAGCTCTCTTACAAAGGACCTGAGTTAGGTTCTCAGCACCTATGTAAGACAGCTAAGCCCTCCTCCAAGTCCAGATCCATGAGGTCTAAGACCGTGTCCTTATGTACAGTATCTGCACTCACATGTTCTCTCTCTCTCTCTCTCTCTCTCTCTCTCTCTCTCTCTCTCTCTCTCTCTCTCCTCTCTCTTTCTCTCTCTCTCTCTCTCTCTAAAAAATAAGTCTCATAAAGTAGACAATATAGACATGAAAATACAGACATTTAATTATTAGTTATGTTTTGCAGTGAAAAAAATGAACTTTTTACTTTAGTAGGAGCAAGATCTTGTTAAAAGTCAGAGCGTGTGGGGCTGAAGAGATGGTGGCTCAGCAGTGAAGAGCACTAACTGCTTCACAGAGGACCTGAGTTAGTTCACATCACTCAAGTCAGGGTACCTAGCAATGCCTGTCTCTCCAGTTCCTGGGGCTTCTGTGGCCTCTTCTGGCCTCTGGGGGACACCTGAAAACACACGTACATGATGAAAATCTTTACAGTTCATTTTTAAAGTTAGAGAAATGACAGAAGGCAAAAGTGTGGTGTCACATGAACGCACACTCAGCTAAGTGAAGCAGTGGATGTAAGAAAACTCGAGTCCTCAGAAGTGAAAAGCAAGTCGTCCAGTTAACACTAATATGCAGTTCTGAAAACCGAGGAAAACCTACTTAAGTCCTCAGTGTCCTGGGGTTTGGCTTTATCTTTAATCTCTGAGACAGAAGACATTTAGTTATTTGAAGCAGATGAATTCTAAAGGCAGTTCTACTTGAAAAGTTTTAGTACCGTCTTGAAAGACAGTTGCATGTATCCATATGGTCCACGCCTTCTGTGTTTCATCTAATATATATAGTATGTATTATTGAGAGTGTATTGTATTGTATATAGCCATTATAGCCACAGTATTCCCTAAGAGCCAGGTGACCTAGATAGATAGATAGATAGATAGATAGATAGATAGATAGATAGACAGATAGACAGATAGACAGACAGATATAGATATATAAATATGAGTAGTGTGTGTCCTTATCTGTATAACTTGCATATTACATAAAATTCCTAGAAGTATCATAGAAGGAAAGCCATCCAAATTTTGAACACCATGGAAAATATTAGTGCTATTAACTTGACACAGTAAAGGACTAAAATCATGGTGCCGTTTGGAGCCATGAAGGCTGTTAATTATATAATAACATCAACATATGGAAGTAAAGCTCAAGTATTTTAGTGGAGAAGATTAGGCATCCAGTCTTCAGCTAAAGGAATGAGGCCATTTTATGACTTGAAATACAATTATGAGTATTTCACCCAGGGACAGAGCTAATGAAGCCAAGGTCGCTGGTTCAATCCCCATGTGGGCCATTATCGTCCTTTCCTTCCCTTATCGCAGAACTGCCACCCTCTTAACCCTGACTCACCACCTTTCACATTCATCCTGGGGTCACAGAGGAAATTGAGTAGGCAGTCTGGATGCACAGGCAAACCAGCCCCTCTCTTGCCTCGAAAAGTCTCAAAGGTCAAGCCCCAGTCATGTGATGTCATCCCAAAAGAGGCAAGGCAGATTATCACCGGATTGTTATTGTTGTTATTACTTTCTCATCCCACTGGTACTATCCTGTGCCACAGCCAGTTCAGAGGACGCCTTCAATCAGGCGGCCTGCATTTGAATCTCAGCTCTCCTGAGAAGTCCGGCGACTGGACAAGCTATTTAGTATATTTTCCTCACTTTCACAATCCATACCACAATGGAACTTTATTGTTTTACTGTGAGGAGCGGGTGTGCTGGTATGTGTAAATGTTGCCTCTCAGTTGCCTTGGGTCCCCCAGGCTAGTTAGCACCTGCTGAAAAGCACACAGGCGAGCATCTTGCCAATGTCCCTCCAGTCAGGGTCTACCAGCACAAAGGCTACCCTATGGCAGGTCTCAGAGTCAAAGTCACCCAACAAGTTGTCTTAAAGGCCAGCCTCCCTCTAGAGGCCTCAGAGAGCAATTTTCTTTGCTTACAACTCCTGGTGATCCCAGAGTGCCTGTTTCTGTGAGAATAGCATTCCTCTCCTCCCCCGCCCCCCATCTTTATGTGCGTCATCTCCTCACCTGTGTCTGACTGCACCACACGTTCTCTCTTTCCTCTTACAAAGATACCAGCCACTGTATTGCGAGTGTTCCCTAAGCCAGGTGGCCTCATCTTAACTCGTTCAATGTACAAATATTCTACAGTTTGGATGGGAGCACACTAGACTTGAGAGTGTGTCTCTCCTTTTTTTTGGGGGGGGGTGCATGGGGCAGGCATGAAAGGAGGAAACAGGGGGAAAGAGGAAAGAAGAGGGGGAGAGAGACAATGGGAAGGGAGGGAGGGGGAGAAGGAAGTTAAGAGGAAAGGAAGAGTAGGCGAGCAAGCAATGCCGGAACTTTAATGCTAGCTCTTGTTTAGAGAAATAAACCAATAAACGGCCCCCAAAACCCATCGGGTCATCACCCATGGCTACAGCTGCCAAGTAGTGTCCTTTTTATGTGACTGAGGCAGAAGTCCAGGAAAATACCTTTGGGCCCTATGTAAGGAAAGAGAGAAAGCAAACAGAACAGCACGGGGTAGGGGAGGGCGGTAGGAAAATGTTCTAAAAATCCTGATGTAACTTTGGTCAACCTGTTCAGTGAAGTTCTTGGAAGTGGTGCTCTCCCCTTTGTATGGTGACTAGGAGGGGCTGTGACATATTGAGACAAACACTTTGGGCCCTGGATACCCTGGAAATGCATAGTGACCCCAGATTAGAAGAGATCTGAGCCAAAGTTATAATCTGAAGCCACTTATAACTCAGCATATCTAAGTGAGTCTCTCTGCACGGATGGTTGTAAAGTCGGGGCCTGATTTTGTCTATAAATGCCATTTTACTTACTACTCAGGCTATTTTGAACCAAAAAGGTAAAGTCACTGGGCTCCTGCTTAAAAGAGCCAAAGAGAAGCCAAGCCAGGCGTGGTGGCATATACTTATGATCCCAGCACTTGAGGAGGCAGAGGTAGGACAAAGTGAGTCCAGAACAGGCAAGGCTACACAGAGAAATCCTGTCTCAAAACAAGACCAACAAAAAGAGCCAAAGAGATGAGTATTTAAGGGACAACTTCAGGAAGTTCCCATCACAGCACATGGCAAAGTGTTGATCCGTTTCCCCTGTTTTGACTCAAATCACCATGTGCACACTGGGCCCCTGCACACTTCACTGTCACCAAGCTCTCAGAGGGACAATCCTGTGTACTCTGCTCACAGGTGAGGTTTTGCTTAAGCATGTATCTGCTAGCCAGTGAGATTGCAGGCACAGGAAAGGGTATAGGAAGAGAGTGATGATGGAGTCTGATATTTGAAAATGGATGAGCTTTCCTAAAGAAGAGAATAAAACTCTCCCTAGTATCGGGACAGGAAGCTGGCAGGCTGCCAGCCTTGTAATTACATCTTGAATTGAGCCATAATCCTCACTGCTTCTGAAAACAGTAAGAACAGGGAAACGAGAACCCACGTTTATTTTAAAGACTGATATTTGCTTACTGCTTCCAAATCGAATGCTTTCCTGACACAGGTGGAGACTGGAGAGTTAGGGAGATAGCAGTGTGTTTTGTGTTAGAGGAAACAATGCATTTCCTAGAAGGAAAAGGAAACAGCATTTTGTGGAAAGGAATTCTATATTTTGTGAGGGGGGGAAAAAATAAAGTGTTTTGTCTTCCATGGAACATAACTTATATGGTTTTTTTTTGTTCATTTGTTTGTTTAAACAAAACCTTCAGGTTTACAACGTATGAATATAAGCTCTTTGTACACAACATCGTGGGCTTTACACCAAGCCAAGGAGTGACAGTGACCACCTTAGCAGGCTTTCCGGAGAGAGGTGCTGCTGTCACCGCAAGAGTCCTTAACCACACAGCCATAGACGTGAGATGGGAGAAGCCAAGTAAGAAAGCTTTGTGTGTGTGTGTGTGTGTGTGTGTGTGTGTGTGTGTGTGTGTGTGTGTGTGTGTGTGTGTGTTTCCCCTCTGGGTACTAGCTCTTGTCTTGTTACTTTTCTGCTGATGTGATGGAACACATGGCGGAGGCAAGTTAAAGATAGAGGAGGCCACATGGGCTTCTGGTTCCAGAGGATTAAAGCCCACCATGCCTAGCAGGCCTACCAGCAAGCAGCGTGGCAGTGACTGACTTCTCCAGCAAGGCCACACCCATAAACCTCCCCCAAAGAGTGTCACTGCCCCACACCAAGTATCCCAGTGTCTGGGACTGTGGGAGAGCATTTTTCATTCGAACAGCACGGTGCACTAAGAATAAGGATGTCAAGGTGCCTAGGCTGTTGATGTGCGCTCATGTTCACATATGCAGATGTGCTTATGTCCACGTGTACTACATGGGCAAGCGTGTGTGGATGCCAGAGATCAGCCGAAGGTGGCGGCCCTCAAGCGACTTGTTCTCTCACTGTTCTTGAGCTCATGGTTTTCCTAGCAAGCCTCAGGGATAAGTCTGCCTCTGTTTCCCCAGTACTCAGTTTCAAGCAGATGCCACCCGTGCCCAGTGTTTTTTATGTAGGCTCTGGAGCTTTCAACGCCATCTTCCAAGGCCTGTGATGTTCGTTGTTCTTAATTGACCAATGCCTCCTGACTTCTCCCTGGACAAGTGTCCCGCTTCTGTGATCACTTATGATGGATAGCAGAAGAGTCTAAGTGTCTGCTTACTAACTGGACATTGTGCGGGAATGTGACCCTTCTGGGGCTCCCACAGTGTGACATGCTTAGTGCCAGCGTTGGCTGGTGATGGAATCCCATCTCTACACACTGTGGTTGGATTAAAGATCTCACATTGGCTTGATAGAACACTTCTTGACTTTTGAACGAGCACACAGATGAATCCGTGGCTCTTTACAGCTTTGGAAACCACGGTGAATGAGATCTCAGAGCTACCCAACAGTATAGCATTTAGCATCTAATCTGCCCATGTGTGGTACCCCATAAGAATGACCAGAAAACAAGTCCTGAGTCTGTCATGGAAATATTTATACTATGTTTGCAGATATGCCTTAAGATCTGACAAATGACTGAATCAAAACGTGTTGCTATTTTTACTAAATACTGAGAAGTATCTGATTTGTACAGGTTTGATTAAGAGGTTTTGATTTATAATCACTCACCAGAACAATTACCTACTATTATACAAAAAGATGAATATAACAATGGTAACCGTTAGCACAATTTGAGCCCGTCCAGACTGGAGTCTGTCACAGCCTAGAAGGACCTGAGTGTGTCTGTATAAACTCTCTAGCCATGATCCATTAGGACCAGGCTTTGATGTCATCAACTGTAAACCAGAGCAGTGTCAGTCACTCTTCTATCATTGTGAAAAAATAGCCAACAGAAATTCATGTAAATGGAAGGAAAGAGCATATCAACTCAGCTTTGGTATTTGGGTCCATGGTCACTTATTTTTGGAGTTTTGAGGCCTGTGGGGAGGCAGCACACAAGATAGGTGTGTATCCTAGCAGCTTTAAAGTAAAAGAAAGAGGCCACACTTCAATATTCATCTCAGCAGCATGTCCCAGCCAGCTAACTGACCTCCACTGGGTACCAGCTCCTAAAAGTTCATCACCTCCCAACACAGTAAGAGGCTGAGAACCAAAGCCAGGGTGTGTGGTCCAAATAACGTTTTGTATAGGGGCATACATTGTGTTGATCTAAAGCTCCCACCAAATAATTTATAAAAAATTAAAACAGGGTTTTTATAAGGTGGATGCTTTTTAATGATCTTTGGTATTTCTCTTAGAATAATTTGAACCATTTTAGTGAAAAACCTTAAGTAACTTAATTGATCTTAGGATTTTGTTCTGTCACATCTGCAGGAAAAAATAGGTTTTAGCTGAAGTTGAATTTATTTGTGACTGTGTGTGTGTATGTGTGTGTGTGTGTGTGTGTTATCACCCACTCCACTCCACTTTGCCCAGAAATTTATCTCAAGAGCTTTTCCATAAAAATAGCATGTGTGCACATGCACACACACACACACACACACACACACACACACACACACACACCATGTGTACTTAAACACTAAAGTAAAGATTTGGCTGCTGTGTTCCCACTCAAGTACATCCTCTGTGATATCACTGCGTTCCTGAAGTCAGAGTGCTTATAGAAGCTGACAAACCTAATGGATCTGAAGCAGCCACTGAAGTTTCATTACCTCAGTAATCAGAACCCCTGACCTTCGGGATGGAGGTAATGCAATCTGCTGTGATTTCCATTCATACCTCGGAAAGTTTTTCAGATAACGCTTTGCAAGCACAAAGGTGAACTCTGAGAAAGGGTTGGCTGTGAAAAGCCTACTGCAGGGTCCTGTGCCTCCTTGCGCAACTGCCATCTTAAGTAAATTAACAAGCCATTGCCCTGTGAAGAGCTGCCTATTTTCTCAACTGTAATTTTAATGTTGTTTTCTTACTACACAGAAAAAAAAAATTGGCACATGCCTACTAAGCTGCAAAGTACAAAGTTGTAATTTAGCACATCTTGGAGTTGAGAAACTTAGAAATAAATTTGTACATCTTTCTATGCTAAATATCATCTTTCAAAAAATCAGGAAATAAATAAATATAGGTGGGTATATGTATATATGCATGTATGTGCACACACATACACACACACACACACACACACGTATGAATATATGTATATTCACTCATTCTGGGCTGGGACATGGCTCAGCCTGTACTCCCAGCGCATGTATGACATAATAAGAGGCAGGCACAGGAGACTTAATAGCTGGTCCAGCACAGTTCATCTGCTAAACACAGCAGTTGACAAGAGACTGAGTCTCAAAGTAGAAAGTGGGCATCAACACATGAGGCTGTCCTCTGACCTCTATGAACTCCCTCTGACCCCGTGCATGCCCTTTGACCTTTGTGCATGCACCATAGTATGTATGAGCTCAAACACACACACCTGCACATGCACACACATCATATACAAAGAAAATTATAACAAGAGCCATGGTTTTTTTTTTTCTGCTGCGATTTGTACAAATGCATATCATTTTAATAGCAAAATGTCCCTGGTAAATTTTTAGCCGTCACACATTGACAATGAGAAGCCATTTGATATTTTTTTTAAACTCGGGTGTAGGCAATAAAGCAGTTATTTCTATACATACCTTGGAATTATTTCAGATAATTCTTTATGAGCACGAACGTTAATTCAGAGAAGGGTTAACACAAACTCATTTGAATGGCTACTTGACAGTGTGCCTGCTTCTATCACATGTGTTTGTAATGTGATGTAAAAATATCTCTGTATGCTTTCACACTTTTTTCAGAGGTAGAGGAATGCAAGTTTCCACACATAGGTCATATTTTCTTTCTCTCTTCCGTGTCTAAAGCATTAGGAAAAAGAAAAAAAATAATAATGTTTTTTTTTTGTTTACCCATCAGAAGATTTCACCTAAAGACAATCATCTCTACATTAATTTTAAAGATTTATTTTTATTATTTTAATTTAGTGTGTGTTTATAGTTAGTAATGTCTTTTACTGTTTTCCATCTCTTTCTAGTTTGCATATAATAAGGAATTAATGCATTAATTTTTCCTTATCGTGACTCTCAATATTTTCTTTAAAAATCATTTTCATTGTTATACACAACTATTACATAATATTACACACAACTATTCTCAAAATGGCTCCAGCATTTAGCATCAGTCTTTAAATTTCCCCAATCCTAAATTTTCAGTTCCCCTTTCTTTCCTCTGCACGATGAATCCAGGGGGCCATATTCTGAACGCTCACTTGCTTATTTTACTGTTATTGTTATGATTGTGTGTGCGTGGGGGAGTGTGTGTGTGTGTGTGTGTGTATGTGTGTGTGTGTGTATGTGTATGTGTATGTGTGTGTGTGTGTGTGTGTGTGTGTGTGTGTGTGTGTGTGCAGGCGTATGTGTGTGTACATGTGAACGTGCCTGCCTTTGTGTGTGTGCATGTCCAAGTTCTTGATGAGGTCAGAAGGAAAACCACTTGAGGGACTGACTTATTCCACCACGGCTTGCAGGCATTGAGCTCAGGTAGTCAGGCTGCATAGCCAGCGCTTTCCTCCCCGAGACACCTCACTGAATCATCGTAAAGTTTTTAAATGTAACCGTGTGTTAATTTTTCACTATGTAACATAGTATTTCTGTCATATTTTCCTCAGAACATGCTGATCCCATTCTATTCCCAGCAAACATGGACACGGCACTAGATAAGAGAGAACGGCATGTCCCGCTGAATTGGGACACGCCCTCCAAATTGGAGCATTTGCTTTGGGAATGAGGGGAAACCCATCAGCCTTGGGGGGAGGGTTAATAGACGGTCATGTGCTCTGGGTGATTGGAAGGTTCTGGAGGGCCCCTCCCAACAGTGCAGCAGGAGTAAACAGTTGCTGGGTGTGTGGGGACGCTGGCCAGATAAACTGGGAAAGAGAAGACACCGTGAGGTGGTGGTGCTGACTGCAAGCTATGAGGACAGCCCCAGGGGTGCTGGCTTTGGTACCCATCATCCATCCTGGGTAGAGTTTCCAGCAATGCAGCTAGCTGTCTTTGAATTACCCACAATCCTTATCAGTGACCCCTCTGCCATACTCCTATCAGTGACCCAGAAGAAGAAAGCAGTGGTTCACGAAACCAAGCCTTCAAACAGTCCAGACTTTGGTATACGGTCTGTGGTAGGTTCCCTTTCTGGGGTGCATAGAAGCTTATGTGTGAGTCTCCGCAGGAAGTCTGTCACATAAGCGTTTGGAAGTGCCTCATTAATGTCATAAAGTTTTAATTTTCAGATTAGCCTAATTGGTTAAGGTATCAAATCACACAAGCTTGACCTGCAGCACATCTTCCGTGCTCTGGAAAGGCTATAGATTAGTGAGTAACATTCCCATCAGCCAATGAGAAGTATTTCTATTGAGAAGAAACTTTCTCCCAGACAATGCCCCCACCCCTCACCCCCCACCCCCCACCCCCGGCTTCGCTGGACGTGACTGATACTATCATTTAGGGAATATGAAAGGCTGTGGGTACAGTTGGTGACATCAGAGAGATGACACTCCTCAGTCTCCAGGGTCTTCTGACACAAACTCTTCCAGCCACACCTGCACACCCATCGTTTTAAAATATTGCTAGAGATAAAGCAAAAGTAGAGTCATGATTAGGGGAAAATCTAAACTAAAGCTTGCCATTTGTGCATGACCCCCAAGATGTTAATGTAAAGGTGATGTAAATGTGAAAAAAAGTTACCAAAGTCCTCCGCAGTGTGTTACTTTATGTTGCACATATATTTGTAAACAGTTATATTGATATTTTGAAGGTTAATTGAATAACTATAAATAGCATAATTAGAATATTTAAAAGAAAATGAAAAGTGTATGTTCCTCAATATGACTGCTCTATTGATTATAGAGTGAAGAGAAAAATAAAATTGTCTAAAAATAAAATAAAATCTAATCTACCAGTTTACCACAAATAAGGTACCAGAACACTTTATAAAGCTGAATCTCCACCATCTTGCTTCTACCTCAGCCTAGAAATAGTTTAAGAAAGAATTCATTCTGCCTTATCTACCTGCCACACAAACAACAGTCTATGTTTCCTGTTAATAGCTTTTCAAGATCTACAAGGTGATGTGGAATATTACACGTTGTTTTGGAATTCTGAGACCTCGGACGAATCTCTGAAATTCTTTCCAGATGCAGACTCTTATGTCATCCACCACTTAGCTCCCAGCACAGAGTATCAGGTCTTTCTCTACGTTTTCAATGGAGTTCATGGGATCAACAGCACAGTAGTGCGTGTGACCACGTGTCCTGAGGGTGAGTAAAGACTTCAAGAGGTTCTTGACTTCAGTGATGCCAGTGCTATTGATTGATCCTCCCTGGAGCCAATGTCAGTCGTTCCTCCTTTATAAAACTTCCTGGTGCTGACAAGGAAGAGGGTATGTATCAAGATGCTTCCGTGCTTCTTGTTATCAAGTGATTGCAGAATAGGCCTGTCGCCTTAAAGCAGCAGCGTGGAGCTGTAGGAACCAGCCATCAGCCCGGTTTTCGCTTGTTGGTTTCAGTGCAGGCTTAGTTGGGAGCCAGTTCTCATCAATAAAAGGTGGCATTTAGGAACATTTTTTTTCTAAGATAAGCCCTCAAAAGCACTGTGCTTTTCAAAATGACACCCAAGCTCAGAGAAAGCCCTCCCTGAGTCACCAAGACACAGTAGGTGGAAGTTCAGCCTCAGAGAAGAATTGCATATGTCTCGGTGTCTAAGCCAGTTAGCGAGGGAAAGGAAGCCAGAGAATCAACTTGTGAGTCGGAAATGAGTCTGGAATGGTCTTTCTAATCTTTCTGGCTTTATATGGTCTCATTATAAACATTATAATATCGTTACCTCCCAAGCAAGTGTTCCAGGCCATTAGCAGAACTCTTTAAGCTTGGAACCATTTCCCTCTGTGGTGCCAAAGGTCGGCACCTTTTGTTTATAAAATAGGATGAATCACAGGGACCATTTTTCAACTAGTTAAGATGAGTTCTTATGATAAAAATAGGCCCTCGCATAGTTATTTCTGACATGCTTGAATAATTGTGTAATTTAACGCTAAGCAAGATTTTTTTCCTAATGTAAGATTTCATCATTACCTATGGTAATCAACACTCAAAATCATTTACATAATGACAATATTGCATTATTGCTTCATATTGCTTGAGTTACAAGCTAGTAACAGCAAATGATTTTTCACATTCCAGCAGCCTCAGTGCATTTGAATTTTATTTTATTTTATTTGGCTTAAGGAGCAAATCTACCCCCCCCCACACACATACACACACCACTGCAAAAGATATAAAGAGAAAGGTTGGAAAAAAGACAAATAATAGAGATGTGTTAGAGGTGCAAACGGGTGAGTAATTTGTCATCTGCATCCCACTGGTCACATAGCACTGAGGATCAGCACTATGCTGGTGGCACGGAGGCTTTCGCCGCCGATTCTTATGGCTTCTAACTGAGAGTATAATAAGCCAATTTGCAGAGGACTTCAGACTGTGGTAACTTCATCCCGGGGAAGCGGGCTGAGCAAGGGGCCCTGCACTAAGCCTCGGAGCCAATCTGCGTGCTTTTGCGGAGACAGCTGGCGCCTATTCGGTTTCTTCCTTTAATTCTAGAGCCTCAGGGCATGCTTCCTCCAGAGGTTGTCCTCCGCAACAGTACAGCTGTACATGTCATCTGGACGTCTCCTTCAAAGCCAGACGGCGGCACCGTTGCCACGTCTTCTCTCTATGTAAATAACAAGCTCTACAAGGCTGGCATGGATGTGCCGGGGTCGTTTATTCTGGAAGGCCTCTCTCCCTTCACTGCCTATGACATTCAGGTCAGAGCGCGTTGTTTTCTTTCTTTTTGGATGGATATGCTCGCGGATATGTTAAATAAAACATGCCGAGCAGAGCGCTGTCTCTGAGTGGACGGCCTCTGTCCTGGTTACAGACTGTTGCTTATTTGTTGGGGAAGGGAAGAGAGAAGAAGGGAATTGACCAGAATGAAGGAAAGCCGTCTGCCCTGAGGAGTTCTCAGACTGGAATCCCCTGAGAAGGGCTCTTAGCTAAGATGGCGCTGGGGCTGATGAGGGAGATGACAAAATGCCTGTCGATGAAATGAAGTTAATTAAGTCATCACCAAAAAAGGCTTTCCAGTTTGCATTCTTTCTTGACATAGAGATTTTCTCTGCTTCATTTTTTTCCTGCCACGTACTCAGGGAAGAAGCACCCCTCGCTGTGTGTCGGTTGCCCATCGGCAGGGCGTGGCACGGATAGTGTGAAATAGCCTGCCCTCTACTAGCATCCCTGATCATGAATGCAACAAGAAAACATAAAATACAGCAAATAAGATAATGCCCCAGGACAGGCAAGGCTCCTCAGAGAAGCCCTGTCTTGGAAAACAAACAAACAAACAAACAAACAAACAAACAAACCCCACCCCACCCCAAAACCAGCAAAGGCTTTTTCCAGAGGGCAGGAAGGAGCAACTCTGGGCGTCATGCAGCCCACACGCTACAGCCTCGCCTATGTGACCTGGCTGCATTTAAGCATTCTGTCCTTGGGAACTGGAAGGGTTGTCTATGCCCATGCCTCCTTCCCTAGCAGAATATTTATGCACTTATACTACATGGCAAATTTTATCACAGAATTCAGAGAGTGCACGGTCTATGTGAAGCCCCTGGGCCTCTTCAGGGTCTCCTGAGTCTGAAGCAGGAGCAATGGCAGAGCCCTAATGCGTGTGAGATACAAAGCCATCCGGGAGGACCTGAAAATCGTGTATGAATGTCAGATAGACAGGACAACAAGGCCAAGGGAGCATTTGGGTGATGAAAAGATCCCGGAAGTTCAGCACTTATACAGAATGCTGCAGTTTAGTTAATGTTTAAATACTCTACGCAACTTCTAAAATTCATGAGCATTTCATGAATAATTTCAAAAAGGCGCTAAATGCAGGAATTTTATTTGACTTCAGACACATTTCGTCAATAGTGCTGTGTCTGCCCATGTCACATGTCATTTTTTCCATTTTTTTTCCACATCTGAGCAGGAAGCACAACTATTTGACTACAATCTTCCAACCATCACTACCAGAACCACAGGCTTGGCTTCATTCATAAGCAACTGAAAAAAAACAATAGATGCAAAAATAAACCTCATGAGTTGTTTTTTTTTTCCTTTGTACTCCGATTTCCAACAACCCGTGTTTGCAGTCACACTCCTTAGGAAGAGTGCACACACGTGTAAGTAGACTACATGTGGGTCACTTCATAAAACTGAAATTACAGCTTTGTGAAGAGGGATCCCAGGGTGGCAATGGAGGCTGTGCTGTGAGGTCATCTTTGGGTCCCTGCTGAAGGCCAGAGCTGAGCTCTGAGCAGGAAGCAGGATCCATTGCCTTGTAAGATCTGAGAGTCTGGAGCTCTACAGGTTGCTCAGCGGCTAAGAGCATGCTGTCATCACGTGACATGCACACGTGCTGAAATGCATATCTTACCCTACAAATCTGAACAATCATTTTGTATCCAGAAGACATTAAAAAATTACTTGGTCAAGAACACATGAGGGATATGTTGTACATGTTGAATACATAATGAATTTGACTCAGTTTCCTGGATTGATCTAATTATGCACCAGGGTCTGATATCTTCCAATATGCATAAAATTGCTGTCATTAATTCTGTCACATTGTATCTTAATATAATCTACCTTAAAGTTATTCCTTATTTGTACTTAATCATAGTGGAGGATCATGATAAAGTTTGTCTATTAAATATAACAACCAAAGGCAGTATTACATACTGGATACACTGTAGTAAGTACATGTTCACTCCCTGTTTAGATACAGCACTGCTGGGAACAAAATAATGTCTATTAAATACAGTGAAAATCTCACCTACCTTGCTCCAAGTTCTGATCTAAAGAATCGAGGGTTGATTTGTTTAAAACTACAGCACCAGAATTTAAGGACCATTAGCACATAGCATTCTTTTACCTCTGTATACAAGACATTGAATGTCAATTAGCATGAGAAAAAGTATAGTTTGGAGCTAGAGAGATGGCTTAGTATTTAAGAGCACTCGGTCAGATTCCATTTCTAGCTCCCACATCAAGTGACTTACAACTACACATAACTCTGGTTCCAAGGGATATGGCACCCCCTGCTGGCCGCCATGGGAACCTACAAAGACATGTTGCACATGCATTCACTCAGACAGGAACATTTCTTAAAGTAAATGAATCTTTAAAGAAAAGAAATACAGTTGAGTTTATCCTTTACATGAGAGCAGAATAACACTCCGTGTGGCGGCTGCTGCCCTAGCTCTCTCCTGTGCATCATGTGGCGGCTGCTGCCCCAGCTCTCTCCTGTGCATCATGTGGCGGCTGCTGCCCCAGCTCTCTCCTGTGCATGCATCATGTGGCGGCTGCTGCCCTAGCTCTCTCCTCTTCCCAGCTACCAGCTATGCTCCTTTTGGGTTGCTCATGTCTGCTGGGCCCTATTTCCACCCCTAACTTCTTCCACCCTCTCAGTTTTTATTCTAACTAGGTGGCAGTTTTCTGCTGTGATTAAGGGGACAATACCACTGCAGCTGGAACAAATTGATATAAAATACCTCAGCCGTATTGGGAACTTTCCCCAGGCTTCATTTTTCTCCCATTAGATATTAGCATTTAGGCGATTTGTTGTAAAGTGTCAAGGCTTCCAGGAGGTGTGATTATAGATCAGGAAGTCAGTGTGCATGGATAGCCTATTAGGCTTGTGAATCACCACCTGAGCAGCTCCTACTCTTTGACTGGTCTGGGTAGATTAATAAGCCCTTCTCCTTGTGAGTGGTCAGAACCCGAGACCAAACATTACCATGCTAATCACTAAGTCAACCGATTCTGTATTCTGTTCAGAGCTCATGCCGCTGGACTCAATTCACAAAATAAATAAATAAATATTTACTAGGCCCCGTGAGGTTATAGAAGACTTGAAGAGACTCACATGGAGAAAGGGAAGGTAGATTCAGGGTAATATTGGTCTGTTTTGAAGATGAGTGTGTTTATTCCTTTCCAACCTAATCTTTGCAGGTGGAAGTCTGCACAAAAGGTGCCTGCGTGAAAAGCAATGGAACCCAAGTCAGCACGGCGGAAGATACTCCAAGTGACATTTCAATACCTATAATCCGTAATATTACTTCAAGGTACCTAGCTTTTTATCAGCCCATCTAAACAACTTTGATCATAAGAAATGGAAGCAACTATCAAAGAAATCAGTTTAGCCAGGAAGGTCTTACCTGACGGCTGCTGTAAGCGTGGGTACATATCACATTGCTCACATTTCCCCTGTGCATATCTACCCTGCATATCAGAACACTGAAAGCTGCTTTCCTGAGCGCGTATCCCTTGCCTAGACACCTATTAATGGATACTTGAATGTAAGAGAGCCTCTTTATTTAAATCTGTCCTTTAATGAATGCTGTTGTGAAGCAAAATGTGATTTTAATTGGAATGACCACTTAATGACTGAATTTCTTATAAAATACTTGATTTATCTATTTTAGATTGCCCTAAAGCTAAAAGTATATCTCGCATAAGTAGAGCAAATAGTATTTAGATAGTTGTTTAAAAAGTTATATCAGAGTCTCATTAGAATCATCTTCTTTAGTCTTTTCTTGCTGAGAAATTACCAGAGGTTGGAAGTGAGTCCTTTAACAATTCAGAGTTGGGACGTGAGACGTGCCTCTTTGAGCTCAAGTCCAGTCCAGTCTACAGAGCAAGTTCCAGGAGAGCCAGGGCTGCATAGTGAGACCCTAATGTAACAAACAAACTTAAAAATAGTAGTTAAGTGTTTGCTTCGGCAGCTCTTGTATTAAAATTGTAATGATACAGAGACTATTAGCATGGCCCCTGAACAAGGATGAGACTCAGAAATAATAATAATGATGATGATGGTGATAACAATAATAACAATCATAAAATATTCCACTATTAACAGTAATAAAATAAAATTTAATGTCCTTTGCAAGCATAGAGGTGAAATTATAGCTGATCCTTCTGTCCTATGTGAGACTAAGGAAAGAAATGTGTGTGGTCCCTTGTCATACTTAGACCCTAACAAGGTGAACCATCTTTCACCTAAACCACGTGCACAAACACACAAGGACAGACTCCATCCACCATGGTGTGTTTCCATTCTGATAGGTTCAGCCATAGCATATTGATGTTTTGGGGGTTTGTTTTGTTTTGTTTTAATTTGGGGTGGGTTACCATCAGTATAAAAATAGATATATTGAATTTAGCAAATAGTAACTATAACAACTAGCAGGCAAAAGTAGATGGACGTTAGCTGTACATGTCACAAACAAGGAAACCATAGATTTCCACCTAACTTTGGATGCTCTGATTAGCACAGTCCTTTCAGGAGACTTTTGCCATGCACACCAGGAACAGGTGCTTGCTGTGTAAAGGAAAGATGGGAAAGTTAATTGAGCATAAGAGACTTTTATCTACTTTTTAATCAAACATGTGTGGTTCAAATAAAATAGGGCAGAAAGGGTGATGTGAAAGAAGCTCACTTTCCTGCTGGGAATCTGGGAATGTAAGAACATGAGACACCATGGAGAGGTAGGGAGGTGGAGTAAAGATCAAAGATGAACATAGATAAAAATCCTCAAAACAAAGTGATTGGTACCAAGGTCCCCTCCCTCCACATACGTACCCAAGTGTTTCTCTTCTCCCGTGCAGTCCAGCCATTTATTCTCTAGGGAAACTCAGTGGTGTATATTAAGAGTTACAGACTCTAGGCACAGAGCAGCAGAGGTGATAAATAGAGGTAAAAATCAATGACAAATGAGATGGCTACAACCTGAACACAGAACCTTTGGCTGCTTTCTCTGGCTTTGCTCCCTAAATCAAGTAGTCAATCAGAAATGCCTCCTTATAAGGAACTGCTAATTTTTATCTCAAAAACAATGAAGCATATAATTTAAAAGATTTCCATATAGTAGAATATGGTATCCTCCAAAAGAAATAGATAATAGTTTGCGCTTCAAGAACCCAGGGGGAAGTAGGCAGATCAGCTGTCTGTGAGACTTCTGAAGCTTCAAGGCAGCTCTATATGGGTGGGTGCATTGCTCTTCAAGTTGGACAAAAGGATCAAGATAAACAAAGACAATTATCTGATAAACTCAGAAACAGTGCATTGCAGAAAACTTATGGTTGAAAAGAGGAGGAGCTTCTCTATGAAGAAAACAAAACCAGGACACCAGAAAAATAAAAGGAGTAATTAATGGGAGAAGAGAGAACACTCCAGATGTGAGAAGTGTGACCCTCAACTGAGTTGAAACTTTGGAAGAAAACTCGAGATGATGTCTCTGAAAATGCAGTAGGATAAAGAGGCAAAAAGAAAACAAGAAAGCGGAGAAAATTAGAATCCCTCTGAGATATACAATTGTGAACAACCAGCATTCCACTAAAGAGAAGAAAAGTAATCCAAGAAAGATGTTAAGAAAAGGGTTGAGAATCACAGTCACTGTGTGCTGCTAAGTCAGGAGACACGTCAGATGGACTGACAAAGTGTCCATAGCGTCTTCTGCTCCTCATGTTCTCACTAGAAATTACTGATGTGTGGGATCTTTTCTCCTCACAGCTATCTTAATAGGTATGTCGTGATATATTACTATAATTCTGATTTTCATTTCCCTAATGTTTGATGAGACTGATTATCTTTTCTTTTGTTATTCATCAATTATCTAACTGGGGGGAGTCCCTTTAAACCTATTGCTAGTTTAACTGGATTCATTGTTTTCTTGTTAGATTTGTAAAGTGTTTCATATACTTATATACATATATATTTGGACATTACTTATACCTAATAACTTGCAGGAGATGCTTTTCTCCAGTCTATGGCTTGCCTTATGGTTTGGAGGGGGTTTGCTTTGTTTTGTTCTCATGTAGTCTGGTAGTCCCAGCTGGCTTCAAGTCTGCTGTGTGTTAGTCAGGGGTCTATTGCTAATGAGAGACACATGGTCATGGCGAGCCTTATAAAGGAAAGCATTTAATCGGGGCTGGCTTATAGGTTTAGTCCATTATCATTATGGTAGGAAAGATGACGTCAGGCAGACATGGTGCTGGAGGAGGAGCTGGGAGTTCTACACGCTATCAGCAGACATCAAGAAGAAAGAGAGAGAGAGACACTGAGCCTGGCTTGAACATTTGCAACCCCAAAGCCCACCCCCCAGTAACATGCTTCCTCCAACAAGCCCACGCCTGGAAAGCGATCCCTGTCAAGTATGCCACTCTCAAATGACAAGGATTCAAATCTGTGAGCCTATGGAGGACATTCCTAGTCAACCTCGGTACCTAGGGAGACCTTCAATTCCTGATCCTCCTGTCTCAGCCTCCCAAGTCCTGGGATTACAGGTACGAGTCACCCTGCTAGGCTGGAGTGGCGCATCTTCTCAGTTCACCTAATTGTGTCTTTTACGAAACAAAAGACGTAAATTTCAGTGAAGTTGGCTTTCCCTTTTCTTTCTAGTTTGGCTTACTTTACTGGAGCTTGGGAGCTTCTCCAGTACTTAGGGAGTTCAAGACCATCTTGTCTGTGTGAGATTCTGGCTCAAGGGGAGAAAACAAAAATTCCTAAAATACAAATTTTATCCCTCCTATCTTCCTTCTCCTAGAATAGTTTCCTGTTTATATCTTCAATTTACATCTGTGCTAATTAAAACTGGTATGTGGGACAAGGTTAGTGTTATTTTTATTTTCTGTTATCTTTTTCATAAGTGGTTTTCTTTGCTCCAACACAATTTCTTACTGTTAGTAATCAGGCAACGATATAGCCACCCCTAAAGGCCCTGATGACAGTAGGAAAAAGCAGGCAACACCGAAGCCACTCCAGAAGCAGGTCACCAGAAACACATCACCCCCACCCGCCGCCAGCAGGACTCGGGCGCCCTAAGCCACATGTGATGCGCACCCCCACCCCCACCCCCACCATGCCAGCCCCCAACCCCTATCCCCACCTGTGCAAGCATATGTACTTTCTGCGCATGTGTTAGGCAGCATATAAAGGGAACGGAACACCTCCCATTCTCTCTCTTTCTCCTGTGTTTCCAGAGACTCTCTGTGTATTCCCTTAATACACCTCTTAAGTGGGTCTGCTGCATGGCGTGATTTTCATTCCTCCATATTGCTCCACCGTTCACATCCTAACACTTACAGTGAGCGTTATTTCTGCTGAATATTTTATATGGCTGTGAAAAGTGAATATAAATACATCTCATAGGGCGCTTTTGAATCGTCTATTGAGTTTATCAATGTGATGTCTATCTGCTCACCAGCATCATGTAGTGCTGATTGCTACAGCTTCATAGTGCCCTAGGAACACATGCAACCTGACTCTGCTCTTCCTTGTTTTTGAAGCTTGTTTTAGATTTTCTTTTACTCTGCCTTTCCAAATAGGTTTTGGAAACAGTTTCTAATGTCTGCAAACATTTCTGTGGTTTTAATTGCGACTGCATTGAATCTGTGAGTCAATTGGAGGAGAATCTCTGCCTCAATAATATTTAACCTTTCAAGTGTTGGGCACAATGAACTGCTTATGTGTTTATCTCACCAGCATCTGACAACTCAATACAGAGTAGCGAGGGTATTTCATTAGATTTGCACCTAATTGTTTCCTTTCAGGGGCATCATTATTAATGTTCTTTTAAGCAAATTAAAAGTGAATTGTTTGTTATTGGCATGCAGAAACACCATTGATTTTGATATAATAAAACTGTGTTCAGCAACCTTACTAAATTCATTATTAATCTTTGGCATGGTATTTTAGATACCTGAGTTCTATGCGGATCTCAAAACAGAGCTTGAGGACACATTCAACACTTTACCGTAAGGGGTGGTGTTTGTCACCTGTGACGTTCAGAGAGAAACTTTTTAATCAGGCTGAGGAACTATCATCTTTTAGTCTTCACTTTCTGAGAGTTATTTAGTGTAAATATGTGTGATAGTGTGACATATATTTTCCCACCTTTTACATGTTTGGATAGTTAATTATGTGTTAATTTGAAACACGTGAGCCAGTCTGCTCTCTCAGGGCAAGCCTGCGTGGCTGTGCTGTGTGCTTTGCTCTCTGCGCTCTAGTCAGCTGCAGATGTTTCTGCCTCTGCTCTTAGAACTGGTCCAACCGCCCCTTTTCGCCTAGCAGTGCCTTTACCTTGTTTGACTGCCATGCTGACTCTGTCCACATAGAGTGCATTGAGAGCTATTCCTTTATTTTGTAGGGAAATTTCATAAAATGCTATTATATGCTTCTTAAATGTTAGTGGAATTCACCAGTGAAATCCACTTTTGCCTGAAGTTTTCCTCAGAAAAAAAACCCTTTATCTTGGAATGCAATTTGCAACTGTCCTGTTTCTTTTTAACTAAGCTTTAAAAACAACCTTTAATATACAAAGAAGTGGTCCATTTCAAACAATATGTCAGCTTTAAGAGCAGAGCACTGCTTACAGTATATGTATTGATTATTTCCTTCCATGGTAGAGCCGACTTAGAGGTTTTTAACTTAGTACCTCTTGGTTTCATGGTTTTTCATTAGTTCTTTGAGAGTTTCATTCAATGTGATATTTTTATCATATTTGCAAAGTCTTCCCAGATTTCACCTGCTTCGCTACCCACTCATCTTTGTGTCCAAGCTGTGCTGTGCCTATGAGTTCAGTAGTGTAACTGTGGTTGACCTACCAGAGGCTGTGCCCTTTAAGGAAACAGATCCTTCCTCTCCTAGCAGCTGTCTTTTGCCAGTAGTTCCTCAGCTAGAGGGGGCACCTCATGCTTCCTTCTTCATGCTGGGAACTTATCCGACTTGAGCTTGCACAGGTCTTAGGCTTGCCAGCACAATCACTGCACATCCGTATGTGTAACTATCCTTTCCATTAGTTGTTCACTGCCTCTGGCTCTTAGGTCTTTCCAACCCCTCTGCCCCAGCAGTCCTTAAGCCTTGGGGAGGAATAGAGTTGGGGGGTGTAATACAGATGTCTCAGAACTGAGTACTCCATGCTCTCCTCTCCTCTGCAGCTTGACAAAGTGTGGTTTCTGTGCTGACCACAATCTCCACTACACTATGTGGTAGCTTTATAGGCTTCCTATTGGAAACAAGCTTACTGGTTCAATGTAATTCCTATCAAAACTCCAACACGATTCTGAAAAGAAATTGAAAAGATGATCTTCAATTTCTTTTTGGAAAAACAAAAAACAAGGTTAGCCCAAACAACCCTGAACAATTAAAAAAGGAAAACACCGCTGGAGGCAGCAACATTTCACTTTACACTACAGAACTATAGTAGTGAAAGAGAAGAAGAAAAGCATGGTATCTGCCTTATAAAACAGACCCATCCATGGACCCAAGAAATAGAATCAAGGAACCACATGTGAGTACATGAGCCTATTAGCAACTGATTTTTGATGAAGACGCCAAGAAGACAAGATGAGGTTTTCAACAAATGATGCTATTCAAATTGGAGATAAATGTGGAAAAGGAAAGTGGATCCTTATCTCTCACCTTGCACAAAACTCCAAATGGACCAAGAACCTCAACCTGACTCGATACTCTGATTTTGATAGAGGGAGAAAGTAGGGAATATGCTTAAACTCGGCGGCACAGGAAAGAACTTTCTGAACAAGATCTCTCTACAGCTAAGGCATTTAGAGCAGCAGCTGACAGTTGTTCTGTGTGAAAAGTACAGTTCGTTTGTTCTGCAGAGAGCACCAGCCAAGTGCAGAGGCAGCCTAGAGCATGAGGAAGAGTTTTTATTGATTTTTAAATGTATTATTTTCTCTTTGTTACTCCAGATAATTCTGCTCAACTGTTTTTCTCTTCCTTCTTGCTTTCCTGCCTGTTTCCTCAAAGAGAGTAGCCTACTTTGTTGGTATGAGATGAAACAGAGAGATGGTTGCTTTGGGTTTCCCTCTACCTCTGGCTTTGGTGATAAACATCATGAGATCTTACATCCTCATTTGTTCAAAATAGTCTTTCTGACCATTGGACCTTCCTGCCTTTCAGATTGTACACAAGGAGATGGTTTAATTCACAAATATTTTAAAATATTTTTAGACACTTTATACAGACTCCTAGCTTTATTCTCATATGTCCTAGGGATGCTGGGTTGTGATTTTCAGGTCTCTTACATTAGTTAAGGTTTGTTTCAGGAGGATGCAATTGATCCTAGTTATTAAATATACATCAACTGCACTTGGAGAGAGTGAGTGTGCAGCTTTGGTCAGTGTGTGTTATAAATGCCAGGTGGAGGAGGCTGAGTCACGGTGATGGATTATCTATAAACGTACTGACCTGCTGAGTTACTCTGTCAATGTTGTCAGAGGGGGTTTGATGTCTCTCTGTAACTGTGGATTTTTCTATTGCTTCTTTGGATATGTGAAGGGAAATTCCTGGAAAGAAACCATACCTTGGGGTGACCTTTCTAAAAGGCTACTAACTGATCAGAACTATGAACTCCTGCCTCACTGGAATGGGGAATTTGGGGCAGCCTGTGTGTCCTCCGGCCATGACCTTTGGCATTTGCCTCTAAAAATGAAAGTCCTCCTCTACCCTTTGAGGTGAGAGATGTGTTATTGTGAGGACAAGTACTTGGTGTGTTGTCACCAAGTATATATGTGCACACTGTGGTTTATTGACCCTTGTTATGTGGTTATGCCTTACCAGCCCTCATAATTTCCTTACTCATATGTCTAAAGTACCTGATATTCATATAATTACCCCAGATTCCATTAGTATCATCTTGAATGGTGGGACTGTCATCTGGAATTGTTTTTTAAGTATTAGGCTATGGTATAATAACTTTGTTCATGGCCACTAAAGACTAATTCATTTTCTTTTGTCTGTGGTTGACAACTTTAGGCTTAGGCTAAAGTTTTTCTCTTTCTTCTCAGTAACTTAGCTCATTTTCCTCAAGTTTTGTGGTGCTTCTTTACCTCCGTTCCATGTACACACTTCCCCTTGGCTCACTCAGGACTTGGCTGGGCTATTGTAGAAATGTTCAGGTGATGACGTATTTCCTCATGTGTGGGTGAGGCAATCACAAACGTGCCATTTGGTGTTGATTCTGAACCTCCATCACTGTGGTTCTGAAATTAAGGAGTCTTCTATCTTTTTCCAACCTTCTAGCTTCCTTCACTTCCTTTCCTGGACCTCTGGTTGAAATATTATTTTCTTTTTTAAAAAAGATTTATTTTTATTTTATGTACATTAATGTTTTGACTGCATGTACATCTGTGTGAGGGTGTCAGATCCCCTGAAACAGGAGTTTCAGATCCCCTGAAACAGTTGTGGGCTGCCATGTGGGTGCTGGGAATTGAACTTGGGTCCTATGGAAGAGCAGTCAGTGCTCTTAACCGCTGAGCCATCTCTCCAGCCCTGAAATGTTATTTTCTCTGGGACTTTTGCCTTCCGGCTTCCTCATGACTTGCACAGTTGAAGCTACGTTGGAGACAATGGGGGAAAAGCAAACAGAAAGCAGCTAAGCTTTGCTCATCCCTGCATTGATCCTCTGGGCCATGGGGCTCCTTTTTCTGCTTCCTCTGAATAGAAAACTGAAGTTTCTTTGCTCTTTCTGATTCTTTGGCCGCAGCAGTCTTGCTGCTTCTCCCTGACAAGATTCATCCTTAGGGTGGGGCCCTGAAGAAAATGAGGGAACAAAACAGAATGAGAATTTGCCCCCAAAGAGTGTGTCCTTTGTCCTGCACAGACATTTCCCCTCTGCATACTGTGCCCACAGAGACTGAAAAAGATTTCCAGTCGTTCAGATTTCACCTTCACAAGTCTCTGTTTCACACTGGGGCTGCCCTTGGGTTAAATATGGAAGGGAAGGAAAATGGGGACTTAGTTCTCTGACATGCACGCTTCGTGACTTGATGCCCCTCGTGGTGTTCCTGCCATCGTTGCACTCCAGAGTACACAGACAGTGATGTGTGCATGCTTTCCCACAATGACATGTGGGGGAGAGAAAGCGTAGAGCATCCTTACTCCGTGCTGGCTGGCACAAGATGTCCCTTTTCACCATATCTTTATTCTTTATTGCAATAACTTTAGTTGATTTATTTTTTTTTTCTTTCCCCACTTCAGCCAGAGATCTAACAAAAAAAATTGATAGATACCATTCACAACCAAATGTTGGCATGTGAAATATTTCCTTTCATAAAATGAACCATTGTGGCAGAGTACCAGTTCCCAAAGGCAAGGCCGCAAGGAGTGGGTAGAGGCTGCCAAGCCGTCAATCAAAGCTCACCAGCACCAAGGCAGTTAGCCTCCCTATGTGCATAGCATTGTCTGGCTAATTTTGTTATGCTTCTGCCAATGAATACTTGTTAATTGTGTTTCTGGGTTTTGAAAAAAAATCTCTTTTATGTTAGTAATATGTAAAAATCAAATGTGAAATCCACCCAGAAAACTGTCAGTAGACTGACTTCACTTCTAGAACATTGCAAACAACTTGGCTTCTTATAAGCATACATTTTCAATGAGCTTCCCCCCACCCCCGCTTATTCTTTGATAAAATGCAATGTCAGCAAAACTTAACTTTGATGTACTCTACCAATATGTAACTATCACATGAGTCTGTTTGATTAGATGCCTGGACTGCATCAGCTCATCCTTGTCTTCGACCTTAACTTACGCCTGGATTTTGACTGCATCGTCTGCAATGCAAGCCCTTGCCATGCTCCCCACATTCTGTGTGACCCAGAGGTGCACAGGCATGCAGAAAGCTCATCTGGACCACTGTAGTTTCCGGGATCTGCTTCCTTCCGTCTTGTGCGTTCTTTACTTGTCATTTTGTCATCAGCTGCTTCGGTGTCCCCAAAGAATACTAACTACTGATCGATACCCCAGACATGTCTGGCCATGGCCTACACGTGCCCTGGGTAGTTCATTTATTTGCCTTGGTGGATTTGCTAGAGTGGAATTTAATCAATAGCTAATTCATTAATTCTGGTCCTTGAGACTGTAGAGACAGTGCTGGGCAGATAGAACAGGCTGGCTCCTGCTTTGATTGAAATATGACAAACACTCCAGCGGCAGCTTTCCTGGGTGCTGCGCTGCCTGGGATGTGTGTTCATGCTGTCTCCATAAACTGAAAACCTGAGAAAAAACAGAAGGAAGGAGGAGGTTCTTATCCTGTTCCTGACAGGATTCCAAAGCCCATGCTTTCCAGGCATGGGCTTCCAGGGAGAGTCGGGAGACAGCCCACATCTCACCTCTTACTGCTTTTAATTGAGACCACATCTCTCTGAGGCTAAATCACTGATGCTGCGTCAGAGGCATAAAGTCCTTGGAATGCTTACAAAATAACTGTTTTCAAATTTGCCTGAAGATACTGAATGGTGCCCATAATATTTTTATGATGCAACATTTTGGCAATTGTTACGATAGAAACAGTGATAGGCTGGATTCTTCCAAAGGACAGTTAAACCGTGAGCGTCATGTATAAATCCTGGTGTGTTTTCAGATTACAGAGCTGAGTCCAGTGTGAGAGGTCAGAGCTTACAGACTAAAAAGTTTCTCCTTTGTTTGTGTTACATTTGAGGTGAGTCTGCCAGGCTCTTAGATTTCAAAACTGCGCCGTTCGGTGTGAGAGACTCTCCTCTGGTGTGGATTTTCTCTACCTGACTTTTTTCAGTGACTTGGAGCCTGATTTATAATTTCATAAACATATATATGATGTGTATTAAACTCATATCTTCATTTATTTCAATAAGGAAAATATCAGGCTATAACATGCAGCCTGTTAAATTGCTTCTATCACATAGCCTTTAAACCTGTGGTCCTCAACCTTCTTAATGCTGCGACCCTTTAATATAGTTCCTCATGGTGTGGTGACCACCCCCTCAACCATAACATCATTTTTTTGCTATTTCATAGCCATATTTTTGCCACTGTTTGCACCATAATGTAAATATTTTGGGGGAGAGAGTTTTGCCAAAGGAGTCGCGACCCACAGGTTGAGAACTGCTCTACACTCCCTCATTTGCTAATTGGAAGTTACACTTAATTTGGCCTGGAATTTCTGTTGGAGTCTTCAGAAGCTTTGGGGGAAGGCTCTTCAAACAGGGGAACTGGTCTGTAGTACAGAACTCAGTGCCTTGTGACCACAGCGGCTTTCGAAACTTACTCTTGAAGCTGCATCACCACCACACCTATGTGTGTGCCCCCTTCTCTGACTGCTCCGCCTCTGGTGGCCTCCACAGAAGTATCTCAGTCACTGAGGTGGCCTTTGTCCAGTCATCTCTTCCTCCTCCTTCACCAGGACGGGGCCTGATTGAGTCTCTCTATTCCCTGCAACCCACTTCTGGCTCCTTTGCAAGTGCACTGATTATGGGTACCATCATCAAAAGACGCACTCCCTGTTCAGGAAGTGTAGGCATTCTCAGCATCTCAGCCATGATGTCTCAGTGGCCTCTGACCCTACCTGGGTCCCTGAACTGTGCCTATATTTCCAATTGCCTATCGATCTTCTTTTGTAAAGTCATTTGTCACTTCCGTAACCTGGAAACAAAAGTTAATTCTTACCCTTCTGGTCATCTTTTCCTGTAACTGTACCCACTTCCCACATATAAAAATTTCATATGCTTGACAGTTTTTATGTTAATTTTGCATTGAGTTTCATGCATCCATGATTTTGGATCCAGTCCACTTTCCTCCCCGCCCCCATTTCCTCTCCTCCAACTGTTCCCCTGTCCCCTCCACTACCACCTTTCCCTCTCACTTTTTGAAAACCCACAGAATCTACATAGTGACACCTGTATTACATGGGCACCTATCGAGCGTTGGCGGCCTTTCAGGGGCTGCATCTCTGAAGAGATCTTGCTCTGCCTCCCCCAGCATCCAACAGCTGTCAACAGCTCTCCATTAGGAATAGGCTTTCACGAGCACCTCTCTGATCTTGGCTTGCATTTTGGTAGGATCTGTCCTGCACAGGTCTCATGCATACAGTCACAGCCACTGTGAGCTAACGTGTGCCATGGCCTTGTCATGTCCAACAATAATATTTTACTACAGACATTCATTCACTGCTTCTGGATCCTATAATCTTCCTATGTCCTTTTCTGGGCTGATCTTTGAGCCTTAGATAGATGTCTCATGTAGAGTTAAGCAGCCCACATTCTCCCTGTTCTCTGTATGTTGGCCACACGAGGGTCTCTATATTAATCACCATCTACTGCAAAAAGAAGCTTCTCTGATGAGGGTTGAGAAATGCACTGGTCTATGGGTATGGACATGAGCCCTTAGGAGCCAATTGATTAGTGCCCATTTAGCAGAATGCTAGTCCTAGGTTCTTCCCCAATCCTCTGACCCAGCCGGTTATGCATTTGGGCCCAAATAACAGTTCATTCTTGTGGAATGGACTTTAAATACAACCAGAAAGTAATTGGTTAGTTACTCTCATAACATTGGTGTCACAATTGCACCAGTGAGTATATCTTTTCAGGCTGTTTGAAATCATTATTGTAACTCACAGAGTTAACAGCTACGCAAGATTGTTGATGCATCTCCTCCCACGGTAACATTCATAGAACCTTCCAGAAGTCTGAAAGCTGGAAGAATGATGCTTTCAAGTCACTGCTAGCTTGATCTCTCCATTTTCTATGACTCAAGTATTGTAACATGTTCAGCAGTAAGTTCTTATCACCAATTCTAAAAGGCAACCCAAAGTGATGACAATAGCCTGCCTTGCGGAAGGAGTCTATGAGGCCCCAGTGACCAACAGCTTGAAAAGAGGTAACCTGTATTTGGCACTGGGCTTTTGTTAGCCTACATGTTCAGGAGAAGCATTGTACCTTGTTGTAAAGTAACACCACTTCAGCTCCTTTTAAAATTGTTTTTAGTTTGTTTTGTGTGGGGGAGGCTGAGTGTGCACCTGCCACAGCACACACATGAAGGTCAGTGCACAACTTTCCAGAGTCAGTTCTGTCTTCTAGCGTGTGAGTTCCAGAGATCAAATCCATGCCAGATTGATGGTAAGAGCCTTCATATGCTCGGCCACATTACTGGCCTGGTTTGGCTACTTTTTAAGACCAAGTTCATTAAGCGTTACTTTCCATTGACTTGCTCCCAGGCCAGCTTCTCATGCACGCTGTTCTTCATGTCCGCTGCCATCTCCTTATCCCGCGTTCACTATTTCAGTTTATGGGGCAAGTATGTAAGCTGTCCAAACTCAATGAGATTCCAAGGGGAAATATTTTCTATCTACCCACTTACAGCCTCCGATATTGTCATCTTATGACTTTCAGATTATTTCTAGTTATGATCCTTATGATCCTCGTTTTGGTAATTAGTTTTCATGATCAACTCTCACATGATTCATTCCATAGCTAGCAAAATATTAAACTCATGTCTACCTCAAAGCTTCTACTGCTTCATAAGCCCTGCCCTGATTGCCTGATCGTAGCTTGCATTCCCCATCCTCCTTGCTCTTTGCTACCCATTACATTGCTCCTTATCCAATGTATTTCCTTTCCATGTCACTTACTGTCCACCATCTCTGGCCAACATACACCTCTGGGTACCAGATGAAGTTCTCTTGGACAAGTATGTGTTTTCCCTGCAAAGTCCCCATGAGGATCTTCACATAACCAAGTTCCTTGATATGTGTGATAATCTCTAGAGTAGATGGCTGTGGTGCCAAAAGGTGAAACACACACACACACACACACACACACATACACGAATCCACATACAGTCTTAATCATCCCACAAGGATGCCCATCCTGGGTTAAGTTCATTGCATCTTGCCTCTCAGCCACTTGGCTCATGGCTCTTGCTCATCTCTATCAGCCTAAACTTAACATTATTGTCTCCTCTTCATCGTCAGTGCAAAGACAGCTCTGTCCCTGCCCAGCAGCACGCTCTGAGATGCAAACATCATTTTCTAGGATAAGTTGCCAGGCCAGAGTCCTCTGTCAGACAGCCCCAGGACCTCCGAGCCACACTTGGCAGCAGTGAAAGCAGGTCAGGCTTAGATACTTCCTTGTCTCAGACACAAACCACGAGAAGCAAGGACTGCCAACTTCACTGCTTTCACTTTCCCTGTGTGATGTACTTGGAGCCCATTTCCAGAACCTAGGAAATCTGTGGGGTGGGAGAGGGTAAGAAATGGGAACACTAGGTAAATAACTTCCCTTTCCTATGTTGTCTCAGAAATTTCCAATGCTTTTCTAACACTCAAAGCCAAAGCCAAATTCATTTTCTTAGCCTATAAAATCCTACACAGTTGGCAAGCCCCATCCCCGCTACCGGCAGCCACTCTGCCTTATTTTTAACATTCTGTTTCCAGCTCGGTATACTCCAGGGCTACTGGATTCTTTGACCTCCTTTCCACAGGTCAAGCCCACGGATAACTTGCAAGCTGGATCACGTGGTAACAGCCTTACTTCGTTTCATCCTTCTTCTGTGTTTCTGCACGCAAGGCCCAGACCTCCTCAGTCATTCACATGTTGTTTACTGTTCATCTCCCTCCAGCAAAATGTAAGTTTAATGATCAGAGGGATATTATCTGTCTATTTCAATGATAAAGATGGAACGCTGCCTGCTTTGCATTAGTAAGTATCTCATTCAAGTCTGAACTTTGAAAAATTCCCCAGGTTCTATTTATTTGGATTGGTTAGGATGATGGACTGGTGGCGTCCTCAGAACTTTTCAGAACATTGATGCTGCCTTCAAAGGAATTCTTAATCAGATAAACACATCACCTGGAAACCCCTACTGGAGCAATAATTGAAATTCCTAAATGGAGAAACATAAACGTCCCCTTCTGGTGTGCCACTGATGCCCACTTATGCTTCTTGCCCCTCCTGCAGTAGTAACACCATACAGTTGATTACCCCCTTTTCGTTCACACAATGCCCCAGTGTCTCGTGACTGTTTCGTGTGATCTTGCTCATCAAGGCGAACCCTTTGCTGGCTTCTTGTCTCCACACTGAGTGGGTCCTACTGTCCTCTTATATCTCCTGTGTTGATCCTTCCCAGAATTCCCTCTGTCGTCTTAATCATCTATTCATGATCACATCCCACCCCCAAGATACGTTCTTTGGGTGTTTAGATGGTGGTAGCCTTGGTCCATGTGTTTTCAAATTAGAATACTTGACCTTGTTAGTGCCCATTTAGCAGAATGCGCACGCGCATGTGCACACGTGATTTGTCTTTTTTCTTGTTTTCACTTGTTACAGTTTTTAATAAACACCCCAATGGGATAGCCAAATATTTAATGACTTGATTCAAAATCAAAAGTTAACATTTTGTCAAAATACATATATTTACTTTTCTATTTTAAGTATGCTCACCATATTTGATAACATAGCCTAGAATATTAATGAGGAGTGTGAATGTTGCATGAATGAGTGGCAAAAAATATCCACATTTATTTAAGATCTATTTTAGGAGGATCAGAAATCCAAAGGTTTTTTAATCTGTAACAATTTAGTCTGATGTCTTGAACCATATGAGCTGTTCCCCTTGTAGCTCAAATAAGATATTTAACAAATGGTGATAAAATATTAGAATAAGTAATAAAGCGTCACTGCAAAACCCAAGTCCTCATGTAACATTCTGACGGGCAGTGTTTCAACATATACCTGTGTAAAGATAGTTGATAAGAAACCGTCTTCCCACTGCTTTCCAGCTCCTCTGTTTATCAGAAGTGATGGCTTTCCAGGGGGTGACATATTGTTATGCAGTATAACAGAAATAGAACAATAATTTTATTATCAAATGGCAGGATTGAAAAGAAATGTCTAACTGGAATGTTTGAGTCCCATGTGTTCTCATGTGTGCACCCACAATGGCTTCTATCAGAGAGTTAAAGGTAGTGTGAATTCACTCTCTGCCCTGTCAGACCCCTGACTGTCACTTACATGGAGCCTTCCCTGGCTCAGCTGGCCAGGTACTTACTGCTTAAGCATGAGGACATGAGCTGTGTCACCAGCACCTTCATGAAGAGCCAGGCATGGTGGCCATGGGGCTCACTGGCCGGCTGCCTAGCTACTTAGTGAGCTCAGGTCCAGAGACATGCCATGTCTAGAAATGCAGGTGAGACACTCCTGAGGAATGATACCTAAGGTTGACCTCTGGCCTCTACATACAAATGTACACATGTATATGTGCACTCCCATACCCACACTCTTCTCGCACACACTGTAATTTATTGATGTGATGAACATGGGTTTGGCATCTGCAGAAGATCAAGTTGATTTGGAAGTTAGGTTCCTTGAAAAAATACCAATGGCTGTATTGGCCTTTGAAATAGCCCTCAAATAGTGACGTTAGTCTCCTCTCTGCAGCCTCCTTGTAGTATGTGTTGTATGTGTACACTCTAGAAAATACATGAAAGGAGAATTCCATCAGTGTATTAAAGTGTCAAGGTTCATCTTGACTGCTGCTTTTTCAGGTAAATGTTTGTGCCTAATTGCATTTCTGAAAGTGATGTCATTGAGAATGCCGACCAGATCCAAGATGAGAATACTATTTAAAATATTAGTTTGCACAGGGATTGAAAGTTAATGCTCAATGTAAGTTATTGGGAAACTTTTATCGCTGAGCCTTACTGTTGGACTGGTAGAGTTCAGTGGGTTAAGGTACTTGCTGCCCAAGCCTGACAACCTAAGTCTGATGCCGAGGACCCCCACATGGTAGATGGAGAAAAGTTGTCTCTGACATCCACATAGACGTTGTTACACAGCCCCCAACCCAGGAACACAACCCAATCAAAAATGGTGGCTTGAGACATAGCCCAGGCTTGTGTGTGTTTGCCCTGCTTTGATGCGTGCACTACGGGAACACTGTCTGTGTGAAAAGCACCCCACAACTGTTGGTGACTGGCTAAGCATCCAGCCGAGACTCAGGAACAGCACAATCGGAATTGCCCTTCAGGTCAGAATTCCACTCAGTTTTCAAAAAAAAAAAAAAAGATGATGAGAAGTAGAATAGTCATTCTTATGTTTCATAGGGAAAGTAGGCACAGGAGGCCATGCTATGTCTCAGAAATATGCGAACTCTCTGGAGCGTCACCTCGAACTGTCACCTGCTCTCTGCCTATTGAGAACACGTGGAGATGGCGTGTGCGTAGAATCCAAGCAGATGCTATGATGTTAATTTTAACGTTGATCTTTTTCTGTTTGTTTTTTGTTTTGGTTGGCTGCAAGTATAAGAGCCAACCAGAAGTTGTAAGACCCAAAAGGAGTTAAGTGATGGCCTTGTCTCAAAGGCTCCAGGTTCCACAGCAATTTTTGTGATTCTTATGGGCTTCCTCAGACTAGCACAGACAGGCATCCTATTACTGAAGGCATCCTATAGCAAAGAAGGGACAAGGTGACAGCCATGTCATTAAAGCAAACATCACCTGTAGGGTTCAGAGTTGTTTTCCAAATATCTCTGTGGAAGGGTACACCAGCCAAATTCCGTATCGCTCCTCTTTGCTTTTGTAAAGGAGAGGGTATATACTCCTCCCACTCTTTAGAGAACTGCTCATGAACTAAGACCTTGTGGTCAATTGAGTGAGAAATATTGTTAGTAGTAGTATTGATTGTTGTCTTTTCTATAGTATTGAATCTAGCCTGGAGTGGTACTGGTATATAGGTAACTATGAAGCAGATCACGTATACTATATACATCGATATGTACTTCCATGTATACGTATATTTTTATCTGTTGCAGATCCCTTCAGATAGAATGGACGACACCAGGAAATCCAAATGGTATCATTCTGGGATATGCTCTTTTGCGGAAAACATGGCGTCCATGCCCTGGAGCTCAGAAGTTAAGAGAGAAACGTAGTGATGAGCGATGCCAAGTGGTCAAGTGCCAACACCCTGACAATATCTGTGGGCACACTTGCTATTCTCCAGAAACTAAGGTAAATACACACACACACACACACACACACACACACACACACACACCAGGAGAAGCCCAGGCTCTCTGCACCATATTTCATCATGGTAAATGCTTTCCATGTTGTGCTATGAGACCCCATAGAGAGGAAAGTGTTTCTACCAAAATCCTACTGACCTAATGACCATTTTAGCCTTCCCATTTTTCATCATCTTTCCAGGAAAATGTGGGTTTATTAGGATGACAAGGGCCCCCTGAATTTTATTGGCTTGAGGGACTTGAAGTTTCCATTAGTATAAGTCCATTCAGATGCAAACGGCTGTTTGTTCACACAGCTATGAGGAGTTGCCACAGACAGGACTGCTCCTGGTTTGTCAGAAATATTTTAGAATTATGGTCATTCATAGATTAATGTTCATATTAGTTGCTGTTTAGGAATCAGATCAATAATACAGCCAGATAGAGGGTTTTGTAAATGGCTTTTATTGACAAACAACACAGAAAACTACTTCGTTTGAAGGTAAGATTTCATCTAATGAAATAATGTCCTATTTATCAGTGGCATTGCACATTCGGTGACTAAGGCTACTCCTAAATCCATAAGACTCACTAGAAAGGAACTCTGTAATTAATAAAGTGAGTTTCTGAAGCAATATGGATCGAAATACAAATTATTATGGCTGCTACTTGCTTAGCAGTGGTTACTATGTAAGAGACACATAAAGCCAGCGACTTGACAACTGTACAGTTTCTATATCTGTAAAATTATTGCGCATGATGTGTGTGTGAGAGACAGATGAATGTTCACATGTACATAAAAAGGTCATGACAGAAACTTTAAAATAAAGTATCTGCTAGTTAAGATGCAAAACTTCTTTTAAAAAACCAGTGTATCTTGCCTAGTATTTTTACACAGGGAGTTGATACTGAGTGTTTCTGATGAAAAGTTTAGAAATAATTTCTCAAAGCCTTCTCTTACGTCTTCACATGGTGCATAGCTCCACATACTTCTTATGCAGAATGCGGCATTGCGAGGAAGAGTCATCCAACTTATGCTTAAAGTGAGACCGAACTTAAATACTCATTGTTAACACCTAAACCCAACAAAATAACCGTTACTGTTGTTTAGGAAAGCCGCCTGCCCGAGTGGAGTGGCTGGTTAGTGTCGTCTCCTTTGCTCTTAGATAACGTTGTGGGTAAGCGACTAAGCAAGCAGGACTGTGCAGACTGTGCTCCCAGCCACTGCTCTGAACTTGCTGCCAGAGCGGATGCGTCACCAGTTAGAAATGGGAAGCGCCTGGTTAAAAAAATGTTGGTTTTGTCTGCCACAGAAGGACCTGTCTAGTTGAAGGAGCTCATGCCAAGTACGAGTTCTGAGGCTGTTCTCAGCCACTATTCGGAATTTGATTTTGTTTTATGTATAGCATAAAGATACGAATACTTATTTGATTGTTCAAGCATATAATTTTTTCTGCAGCTTGCCCCTGGCAAAAACACAGAGTTAAAAATGACTTTTCAAAATTAATTTCCATATAAATTTATTTTTCCTATTGTAGTAGTCTGTGATATATGTTTGCATAGGTGTATATATGTGTGTGTATATAGACACATGTGTGTACATATACAGAAGGAAGGAGGAGACAGAGATTGTCTTATTGGAAGAGTGGGTCCATAAATAAATGATTATATACATTTTAAGGAAAATTCAATTTATTTAACAAAAAGGATGAGTGAGAAGCAGTTTGCATAGGTGCGGTGTTTTCAAGTTAAGCAATAGTTAGAATAAAGATATGTAATATGGAGAAAATGGCTCATTTACAATTTTAAGTGCCTTTATACTGGAAGCTCTGGCAGTCTAAAGGTAATTTACATTTACATAATGTTATAATGCACAGCAAAGGTTGGTTGAATAAGGGACAGAAAGCTGCATTGTGTCAACTGGCATTTGTGGAGTTGGTCTGATTTATAGCTGTAGGCAGTATGGCCACCTTTCAAGGCTTTTTGAGAAAATAATTATAGTCCATGAGATACAGTATTCTTAACTAAGAAAATATATTTGTTTTTAAAGTAAAATTATTTGTTTTTAAAATATTTGCTTAAAACCAGTTCCAACCTTTCAGGTTTGTTGTGCCGGGCTTCTGTACAACCCTCAGCCTGGCTACCGCTGCTGTGAAGATAAGTACATCGCGTTCCTTCCCAATTCCACTGGAGTGTGTTGCGGGGGCCGCATCCACGAGGCCCAGCCGGACCACCAGTGCTGCTCTGGCTCCTACGCTAGGATCCTTCCAGGTGAGTACTGTCTCCGCTGTACCCAGCGGCTTCGGGAAGCCGAAACTGCAAGTCGGTGGTCACGTCAGCAGGCTGTTTCAAGAACTTCTCCATCAAAACCTAACCGTAGAGGCACAGGCTGCAGGCTGCAGTGTGCTTTAAAGGTTCTCCGCCCTGGCGTGGTGGCTCAAGCCTTTAATCCTAGCACTCGAGAGGTAGAGGCAGGTGGATTGCTGTGAGTTCGAGGCCAGCCTGGTCTACAAAGAGAGTCTAGGACAAAAAAGGCTACACAGAGAGACCCTGTCTCGAAAAAAAAAGAAAGAAAGAAAGAAAAAAGAAAAGGAAAGAAAGAAAGAAAGAAAGAAAGAAAAAAGAAAAGGAAAGAAAGAAAGAAAGAAAGAAAAAAGAAAGAAAGAAAGAAAGAAAGAAAGAAAGAAAGAAAGAAAGAAAAGGGGAAAAAAGGTTGTTTCTCCGGCTTTACTGAAAGGCAGCTAGAAGAGACGGACATGTCAGAGACTTCCGCTATCTACGGTAGACAGACAGAAATGTCTGTGGCGATCTTACCTTGTGTGGCTCAGTTCATTCACACGCTTCGGTGTTTCGCCATCAAGTCTATGAGTCATCAACTGTCTGCGATGGTTCGACTTCACATCTTCAGCGTCAGCTTGGCCATATTTGAAGCCACCTAGGAGACCCACCTTTGGCAGCCGCTCGGAGCGTGTTTCCAAGGAGCGTCAGCGCGGGAGGAAAACGCCAGGCTGAAAGTAGGTGGCACCACCCCATCTGCTGGAGTCCCAACCTGAATGAAAGAGAAAGCAGAGGAAACCAGCTGACCGCTGAACCCCTCCGTAGCCGCAGATGCAACGTGCCCTCATGCTCCTGTGCTGGCCCTACCCCACCGTAAGGGCACATGAGCCCTTCCTAACTCAGGTTGCTTTAAGGCGTCCTTTGTCATAGCAACGAGAACAGCAGTACGTAACTAATGCAGTGTCCAGGCCGTGAAACGTCTCTCCGTTAGTTCCATTTCCCTTCTGAGAAACACTTGCCCCGTTCCTAAATGGGTGCAGACTGCAGCTTCCACCTTTGTCAGAGTTCCAAACTGCAATAAACTAGACATTGTTTTTCCAAATTTAAATGACACAAAACAATGCCCAGTAAACGCCATAGGGAACAAGGACAGTGTCAGCCACAGTTTATAAAACACAAGTTTTCACACGGGCCTTGTATTTAAATCTTCATTACTCCTCAACTTAGCTGCAGTTTACAAGGAAGAGAATGTGTTTAGACGGCGGGGGATGGGGGGGCGGGGGGCATAACACGCCTTTGAGCACTTGACTGCTCTGATCAAAGCATGCTCATGATGCTGGTCGGAGGGAGCTTCCGCCTCAGTGACAACAATATACAGTGACAATAGAGACAAAATGGGAGACAGAGGGGACCTGTCACAAGTACAGGCTTCCTTTGGAAGAGAAAGGAGGCTGTGGAAAAGCAAACAGTGCTGACTTGATTCATGCTGCCTTTGGGCCGGGGGAGAAAAAAACAAGCCTGGTTGCTGGAGTGGCTCAGGTGTGGGTACTTTCCATTAGTCATGAGGTTAGAATTTGTGTGTGTGTGTGTGTGTGTGTGTGTGTGTGTGTGTGTGTGTGTGTGTGTGTCCGTGTCCGTCCATGTGTCCATGTGTGCTTTTTCCCTGTCTCGTGTGGGTCAGTAACCAGTTTGCTTGAGAGGCATCGTGGCATTGTCTGTGCACCCGCCAGGTTTGTTATGAGTGGAATGGAGGACAAGACAGTATATTCTGTCGTATATTCTGCCTGTGGCCGGCTGACAGGGAGGGAAGGGACTGGACTTCGAGTGACTACCTGGTTACACATTAGGGCCCCATCTCCCTGCCTCCTGTCCCATTGTGGTTCCTGTCTGCTTCATTAACCCTGTCAACACATCTTAAGGATTGTTCTAGACCAATGCACTTTTACTGTCACTGGAAAAGCCTCTGTAAGTACAGATAATTTTTCCTATCACCTAAGCTTACCACTGTTGTCTTTCTCTTTTTAAGGATGTATTTGTTTATGTGTGTGTTTTACTTTATGTTGCCATGAGTTCAATCCTGAGTACTGGAGTTACAGGTGGTTGTGAGCCATCTGAGGCGGGTGCCGGGAGCCAAACCCACGTCCCCTAGAAAAGCAGTGCACTCACTTAACCACTGACCATCCCTCCAGGCCCAGAACACTGATGTTTTTCTTAATGACAGGAAAGTGAGTTTGAAAGAGAGAAGAAAATGATTTCAGATGCCTTAAGGAGCTGGAGGCTCTTCATGCTGAATGTATGGACGGCAATGTTGAAGTGTTCACTGTATTTCATATGAATATAACCACCAAAGTGTATAATGTGAGGGATTCTGTTTCTTTTGCAAAACACAGGATCAAACCTGGAGGGTATCATGATTAAATACTCCTGAGTTTATTCAGGATGTTATTGTCTAGATTCTCCAGCAAGTAAACATTCATAATTGAATAAATCTGTGGCTGGAAGTGTAAGGCTTTTATAGGAGAGTGTTGACCTGTTTATTAGACACTGGTTCACAGCTGTTAGCAACTGATCAAATGAAGGCTCGTCAAGTGCTCTGTTCTCTTGCAGTGCCCACAGCTGGGGGTTCACAGCTCTGGTTCTTCTCTTTTCTTCCTGCAAATAACTGCTTTAAAACTTAAAGAAATGGCATGGGCATTTCCTGGTGTCCACTCTTAGCATCCTCTATGCCAGTCGACCCTAGAAGATCTGCTGAGTCTCACACATCACTAAATAGTGTAAAAACAGCTTATATGAATATATATAAAGGAGTTTTCATTCAAAGTCACTTTGAACTTTCTGATAATATCATTTGCAACAAACTATAAGCTGTGCAATCCTGGTCCTCAAAATTAATGATAAATGCTTGCTCCTATTTAGCAATTTAGCACAGTGCTCAACACCTCAACACAGAAGCTCCGCCTGTGTGTGCCCCTGCAAGCCCAGCAGTACAGGACTTGGAGCTATGTACAATGCACTTTGATTTGCTTCAAAATAAAATTTAATGTTTTTTTTCTAAAAAAATTAAACAGAAACCTATGGGTCTTTTACTATATTATATAAGCCTTCTAGTAACTTACTATGTGTGTGTATATCTACATGTGATATGTGAACATGTTTTTTCATACATGCCCATGTATATACTCTAGCGATTAAAGGTAGAAATCAGGGTCTTCCTCATCACTTTTCACTAAAAGCATATTTTGAAATGTGTGTGTGTTCATGAATGTGAGGGGTAGGTAGAGAGAGAAATAACATGCAAATGCTTCACACTGTGTGTGAGGAGGCCAGAGGACAGCCTTTGAGTGTCCTCTTACCATGCTGAGGCAAGGCATCTCTCTTTTTTGCCACCACACAGCATACTGCAGGGTGGGTAACCCATTGCTTCCGTCTAAGTCTCTCCTCGCTCTGATTCCCACCTTTCCTTAGGAGTGCTGGCGTTAGAGGTGTGTGCCACCTTACCGGGTCCGGGTGGCAAAGGCTTGGACTCAGTGAGCCAGCTCCCCTGCCCTCCATCTTCTTCTATACAGTTTCTCTTGCTGAACCTAAAGCTAACCATTCAACTACACTGGCTGGCCACTAAGCCCCAGAGAAAACCCTGCCTCTGTGTTGTCAGCACTACAAGTACAGGCACAGACCACAGGTTTGGGGTGTTGTTGTTGTCGTGGTGGTGGTGGTAATGGAGGTGGTGGTGGATGTGGATGTTGTTGATGGTGGTTATTGTTGGTTTTTATGTGGATCCTGGGCATCCAAACTCTGATTCTCAAATCTTACTAAATAACCTCTTTTGTCAGCCCTTAGAAACTGATGTTTAATGAAAGAACTTAAGTCTCTGCACAAATAGGTGTGTGTGTGTGTGTGTGTGTGTGTGTGTGTGTGTGTGTATCACGTGTGTGTGTGTGTATGCGTGTGTGTGTGTACAGCACACACACATACAGAAAGGATTTTAGTGTCTGTTTAGTCTTTGGAGCAGTTGTTTTCCAGTGTTACATTATCCTATCTTGTCAAGATAAAAGACAAGAAGAAGCCATCCTGAGGGAGAGCTGCACTCTGCTTTCATTACTGATCTGTAAATATCCAAAGGAGGAGAGCTTTTCTGACCTGGGTCCTCAGCCCATGGTCTTTGCTAGCCAGTGTAAGGCTGTTTGCATCAAGAAAGAAATGTAGTGACCCCAAGCCATCTTGTATCTCACTGTAATTAAAATCCAGTCAGTACTCTCCATGCTTAAAGCTGAGATGCACACAGGCATTTTGGTATTTATAGAGGAGTTGAAATATTAGTTAATAATATTATTCCTTTTTTCTTCTCAAGACTTTGCTCCATGACTACACATCACAAAGAGCAGCAGAGAGGGGAATGCTTGCTCCTTCGCCCCACTTTTTTATAAATATGCTAATGACCCCAGAGAAGTGTTAATGTGGGTCATTCTTTGATAAGAATAACAATTAACTTTTAGGCTGTATGGTACCATTTAGAGAGGAAACATCTTCAAGCCTGCCCTGAAAGACTCTTTTTTTAGAGGTTAATGAGAGGGTGACTGATCCTTGTATCTTGTGTCTAATAGCCCACCCTTTTTTTTTTTTTTTGAGGGGAAAAAGAGTTTTATTTCTCATTGATATAATACACATCTCTTTGTGGTTTTTTTTCTTTTTCTTTTCTTTTTCTTAAACCTTTTCTACAGTCGGAGAATGGATTCAGGGAACTATGTCTGAAATAATTAACACAAACACTGATGCCATCCAGGAGAGGCTTCATACAACATAGATGCAAACAGCATGTTTCCTCTAAGCCCATGGCTATGCTAAGCAACGCCTAACTGATCCAGCCCCAGAGCCACATGACACTTTAGGTTTGCACTAAGGAACACTGTTAAGGGATACTCAACCAGATAAACAATAGGTAGATGAATGGATGGATGGATGGATGGCCAGATAGATAGATAGATATAGATAGGCAGATATAGATAGATAGATAGATAGATACATAGATAGATAGATAGATAGATAGATAGATAGATAGATAGATATAGACAGACAGATAGACAGATAGATAGATAGATAGATAGATAGATAGATAGATGATAGACTGATGTTGATAAGATAGGTAGACACATGATAGATAGATGAGAGATACAAGATAGATAGTTGGGTAAATAGACTATAGAAAGAAGATGATGAAAGATAAATATAAAGATGTGTTATTAATCCAGTAATGTCACTATTTGCAAGCTTATTTCACCACCTCTGGCTGCTGGTAAACCCAGAGCAAAACCCCTGGGTGCTTTGCCTCTGACTTTCCTCCTCTAAGGCCCCCCAGATAATTGGAGCACACTATATTTGTCTTTCTGTGGTTAGCTTCTTTCACTTAGCACACTTTCAAGGTTCACCCATGCTGGACCCTATGTCAGAGTTTCATTATTTTTTAAGTCTGAATTCCATTTATGCGTTTTGTTATGTATTCATTCACCAAAGCACATTTGGATTCTTCACACCTTTGGGATATTGTTAGTTAACCACCAGTGAGTCAGCACCCTTGTTATCATTTATTTTCTGGTATGTGTATGTGCCTGTGCATGTATGTATACATTTGTGTGTGTGTGTGTGTGTGTGTGTGTACATGTGCATGTGTGTGTACATGTGTGTATGTGTGTGTGTGTGTGTGTGTGTGTGTGTGTGTGTGGTTTCTCCCTTCAGTCATAACTATTATAATTAACTGTGATGTGGTGGTTTTGATTTGCATTTGCCTAGCGATTCATGACATTGAGCGTCTTTCCCTGTCATCACAGGCTGTCTGCACTTTTTCTATTCATGTATTTTTTTATGTTGCTGGGGTTCAGAGATCTTCGCATATACTTCGTATTCATCCTTGCTGTGTTACTGTCTCCAGATGTTCACATCTGGAGCTTGGTGCTCAGTGTGGTATTCCTCTCAGAGTTGGGAGGAAACTGGATTATTCAGAGTGCTGATTCAAAGGGACTTTATTGCATCCCTGAGGGGTACTGCTGAGAGCACACTAGCCCTGCAGTCCCCCCAGCCTGCCCAGCCACATGCCTGCCATTCCCTTCAACATACACTCTTGCCATAGTGTTGTGTGTAACTAGACCTTAGCCAAGAATATGCTTGTGGCATGTTCTCAAACTCCAGAAATATGAACTAAATAGGTCTTTAAAATTGTATTACATAGTCCCTGATATTTTGTTATTTAGCAAAATAAAATGGCTAAAATAATCCCTCATGTCATGATTTCCAATGCCTTTTCTGTGGCTCCGTTGTCTTCTTTGATGTTCAAAAGTCTGAAATCTTTTGTTTTATTAATTCAGATTACAACTCAATTGTTATCCCATCACTTGTATCCTCCAATTCTTCCCTCCCTCCCATTTTCACCCTATTCCCCTCCCCTAGGTCTATGACCAAGGGGGACCTCTCCCCCACTATATGGTCGTAGGCTATTGCTTATTCTTTCTTTGAGTGCCACCAGGCCTCCCCAGGGGATATGGTCAAATATGGAGCACCAGAGCTCATGTCAAAATCAGTCCCCACTCTCCACATAACTGTGGTGAATGTCCTGTCCATTGGGTAGATCAGAGTAGGGGTTCAATGTTTGCTATTGTATTGTCCTTGGTTAGTGCAATAATTTTAGAAGAACCCCTTGGGCCCCAATCCACCTATCATGATGTTCTTGTAGGTTTCTAGGACCTTCTGGGTCCTTCTATTTCCCCATCTCCTATATTTCACTTACCTAGAGTCTCAGTAGGATGTCCTCACATCTATCCCAATCTCCTAGTAAGTGGAGACTTCCGTGGGACGTGTCTTTTGGGCTATAGCCCAATTATAAGTGAGTATATACCATGTGAGTCTTTCTGTTTCTAGGCTAACTCACTCATTATGATCATTTCTAGTCCCATCCATTTGTCCACAAATTTCAGGATTTCCTTGATTTTAATAGCTGAGTAGTATTCCATAGTGTAAATGTAGCACAGTTTCTTCATCCATTCTTCAACTGAGGGGCATTTAGCCTGTTTCCAGGTTCTGGCTATTATGACTAAGGCTGCCATGAACATGGTTGAGCATATGTCCCTGTTGTGTGGTGGAGCATTTTCTGGACATATTCCAAGGAATGATATAGCTGGGTCTTGAGGAAGCCCTATTCCCAGTTTTCTGAGAAATTGCCAGATAGATTTCCAAAGTGGTTTCACAAGTTTACATTCCCACCAGCAATAAAGGAGTGGTCCTCTCCACATCCTTGCCAGCATGTGGTGTCACTTGAGTTTTTGATCTTAGCCATTCTGATGGATATAAGATGGAATCTCAGAGTTGTTTTGATTCTCATTTCTCTGATGACTAAGGACGTTGAGCATTTCTTTAGGTGTTTCTCAGCCATTCAATATTCCTCTGTTGAGAATTCTCTGTTTAGTTCTGAGCCCCATTTCTCTTTTTTTTTTTTACATTTTTTATTAATTTATTCATATTACATCTCAGTTGTTAGCCCTTCCCCTGTTTCCTCCCATTATTCCCTCCCTCCCACTTCCCCCTTTCTCCCCTCCCCTATGTCTGTGATTGAGGGAGACCTCCTCCCCTTATATATGCTCTTAGAATATCGAGTCTCTTCTTGGTAACTTGCTATCCTTCCTCTGAGTGCCGCCAGGCCTCCTCATCCAGGGGACTTGGTCAGAAAAGGGGCACCAGAGTTCGTGTGAGAGTCAGATCTCACTCTCCACTCAACGGTGGAGAATATCATGTTCGTCGGCTACCACACAACAGGAACATATGCTCAACCATGTTCATAGCTGCTTTATACATAATAACCAGTACATGGAAACAGCCTAAATGTCCCTCAGTAGAAGAATGGACTAAGAAACTGTGGTACATTTACACTATGAATACTACTCAGCTATTACAAACAAGGAATTCCCAAAATTTGTGGACAAATGGATTGACCTAGAAATTATCTTAATGAGTGAGTTCACCCAGAAGCAAAAAGAGACAAACAGTATATACTCACTTATATCAAAACACTAGTCCAAGGGATACGTACCATGAAAAACTTTACTTACCAAGAAAGTGGGTCAGAGGAGAGGACATCCTATTGAGACTTTAGGCGAGAGTAGCATGGAAGAATGGGGAAATAGTAGGACCCACAGGGTCCTGGAAACCTTCAAGAAGAACTTTATGACAGGCAGATGTGGGTCCTGGGGTCGTCCTCAAACTAAGGCACCAGCCAAGGAGAATATAGGCAGTAAACTTCGAACCCCATTTCTCAATTGGGTTATTTGGTTTGGTGGTGTATAATTTCTTGAGTTGTTTATATATTTTGGATATTAGACCTTTGTTAGATGTAGGGTTGGTGAAGATCTTTCCCAGTCTGTAGGCTGTCACTTTGTTCTGTTAACAGTGTCTTCTGCCTTACAGAAGCTTGTCAGCCTCATGAGGTCCCATTTATTAATTGTTGTCCTTAAGGCCTGGGCTGTTGCTTCTGTTCAAGAAGTTGTCTCCTGTGCCAATGTGTTCCAGGCTCTTCCCCACTTTTTCTTCTAACCGATTTAGTGTCTCTGGTTTTATGTTGAGGTCTTTAATCCACTTAGACTTGAGTTTTGTGCATGGTGACAAATATGGGTCCAATTGCATTTTTCTACATGTAGACATCCAGTTAGACCAGCACCATTTGTTGAAGATGATATCCTTTTTCCATTGAATAGATTTGGCTTTTTTGTCAAAAATCATGTGACCATATGTGTGGATTCATTTCTGGGTCTTTGATTCGATTCCATCGATCAACCAGCCTATTGCTATGTCAGTACCATGCTGTTTTGATTACTGTTGCTCTATAGTACAGCTTGAGATCAGGTATGGAGATTCCTCCAGAAGATCTTTTATTGTACAGGATTGTTTTAGCTATTCTGAGTTTTTTGTTTTTCCATATGAAGTTGAGAGTTGATCTTTCAATGTCTTTTAAAAATTGTATAGGTATTTTGATAGGGATTGCATTGAATCTGTAAATTGCTTTTGGAAAGCTGGCCATTTTTACTATGTTAATTCTACCAACCCACAAACAAGGGAGATCCCTCCATCTTCTGATGTCATGTTCAATCTCTTTCTTCAAAGATTTAAAGTTTTTTTTTTCAAACAAGTCCTTCACTTGTTTGGTTAGAGTTACTCCTAGATATTTTATATTGTTTGTGACTATTGTGAAGGGTGTAGTTTTCCTAATTTTTTTCCTCTGCATGTTTGTCATTTGTATATAAGAAGGCTACTGACTGTTTTGAGTTAATTTTGTATCCAGCCAATTTGCTGAAGGTGTTTATCAGCTGTAAGAGTTCTCTGGTGGAATTCAAAAGTCTGAAATCTTGATAGATACAAACTCATCTGTTTTAATTGCTATAAATTTCATATTGTATGTCATTAAGCTATCCATTGGTATTTCCTACTAAAAATTTTAAGTTTTAGTGTTACTTTGTGATCTTCAATACATTTTGAGCTCATTTTTGTGGCATATGATAAAGTAATAAACCTGCAAATATTTATTTTTCTTAATGCTAATTGTTCAAATAAAAATATTTCCCCCATTGAAAGGTCTTAACACCTTTCTTAAAGACTGTTTGATCACATTGTTCATTGGTTGCTGTGCTGTTTTATTTCAGCTGGGCACCATTCTTTGTACCAATACCACACTGTTTTGCTACAATTGTCTTGCACTAGAGTTTGAAATCAAAGCGGGAGACTTCTAACTTTGTTCTTAGCAAGATCATTTAGCTACCTGAGATTCCTTGTCGTTTGTGTGAATTTCAGAATGGCTTTCCCATTTCTGAAAGAAGCATCAGAATTTTGACAGACCTTTTGGCTCTGGAGATGTCCTGGGCTAGCAGGGACATCTTAACAGTGGTTTCCAACCCATGACATTCAGCTGTTTCTTCTCGAACTTCTTGCAGCATCATTTTGTAGGTGTCCTTGGCTGATCTCGTTCTCAAGTATTTTATCCTTTCGATGCTGTGCTAAATACTATCTTTTCAGATTTGTTTATTCTTACAGTGTAGAAGCCTAGTGGATTATTTGTGCATGTTTGATATAGTGAAACATTGATGAACTCACTGAGTAGTTCTGGTGTTTACTTTTCTTTAACAAATGTGATTTTTCTTCTCTCTCTAAGGTCATGTTGTCTGAGAACACACATGGTTTTACCTCTTCCCTTTCCTTTTGGGTGTCTGTTATTTCTGTGTCTGTATAATTGCTCTGCCTACCATCCAGTGCTACAATGAATAGAAGTTGAGGCGAGCATCTTTGCCTCCTTATGATCTTAGAAGGCCTGTCGGTCTGTCAGTGTAGAGTGGGCTGTTAGTCAGAGGTTCTTCCTATTCGCCCTAGTAATGCTGAGGCAGTATGTGTGTATATATATTTTTTTTTCTTGTTTTGTTGAGGGCAATGAAAGACAAACTTTTCTTCTGTGCCTTTTCTACATCAGCTAACAACATGGCCCCACCTTCCACCTATTCTGTTGTTAGGGAAATGTTGTAGTACATTGATTAATTTTGATTTGCTAACTTTGTGAAAATGTTCATTGATGCGGTTCAGTGTTTAAGAGTGCATATTGCTCTTACAGAGGACATGAGCTCTGTTCCCAGTGCCTATGGCAGTGGCCCACAATGATCTGTAACCCCAGATTTGGGGAGATCATCTTCTGATCTCTATAGGCACCTGTGCTAACATGCAAGCACCCCACACAAATATACACATAATTTTAAAATGAGTTTACTCTTCTTAAACTGCTGTGTGTGTGTGTGTGTGTGTGTGTGTGTGTGTGTGTGCTTTTTTTGAAGTTACAGGGCAATTTATAAGGAATAGATTTCTCTTCTTCCACTGTGGAATCTGGATATTGAACTCAGGCTGTCAAACTTGCTCTGCAGCAAGCACTTCCATTCACTGAGCCATGTTGCCTTGTTTACTGATTTTCCATTCTCCAAATAAACCCTCCTTGGTCATCAAGTGTTATTCTTTAACTATAACTTTAAATGTAGTTGCATAATAGTTTTCTGAGTTTTTTTTCAAAGTCAGTATTCCTAATGGATTGGCATCTATAGCCCATTTTTATTTTAAGTGTCTTAGTCTGGTTTTATTATTAGGGTATTGTAGAACTCACAGATAATTTAGAACTTATTTCCCATTCTTCAACTTTCCTGGAAGAAGGCATTGGTATTATTTTTTTTTTACTAAGAATAACTAGAATTCGCCAAGGATGTCATATGTATGACCACAGCTATTTTTATGGAAAGATTCTTGGTAAATTGTGTACTCTTCTTTTGAATTACAGAGTCTCTTCAGGTTTTCTCTATTTTATAATTCAGTCTTGGTAAGTGTGAATTCATGGCAGGTTGCTACTGTCATCCAGTAGCATAGCCTTTTAAGTGATGAATTTGGACAGGAAAGTCCTGGTGGATAGCTGTGAATTCTTGTCTTCTTTTCCTACTCTTTGTGTCCCTAAACACAGGCAGAAACTGTGTCCCATGGTTTTCTATCAGTTCATCTGTTACTGTAACTACGCTGCAGGTCTCATGGGGAAATAAGCCAATTAGTGGAGAACAAGGGCATCTAAGACGCTGAGCTCCCTCAGTTCTCACTGAAATTGGGTCTTTCCGAATTAAGGCTTGGTGACTTATTACTTACAGTATACAACCTCTGGGCCATGCTTCCAAGTCATCCAACTACTTGGCATGGCCACTGTACTCTGGTCTAGGGACAGAGAAGTGCCTAAGAAGGGGCAATACAGGAAGCGGGAAGGAGCTGTTGAGAGGAAAGATGAACAAGAGGGAGGAAGTCAAGATTCGTGGAGCGAAAAGGGAGCCAACCAATTTCTGTCATGAAAAGTAAAGGGGGGCCGAATAATATTATCTACATCCCCCAAATGCTGCCAGCCATTGCTGAGATACCCTCAGCAGATGCAGTTTTATAAATTCTATCTTTAAGGCCCCTACATATGGGAGGAAGCTACCCCCAAATTAAACAACAGCATCAAGCCAGCTACAACAAACTTGATGTGGTGGTCTGAATGCGATAGGTTTCTATAGACTCAAGTGTTTGAGTGCTAGAACTACAGGGAGTGGCAGTATTGGGAGGCGTGGCCTTGTGGGAATGAGTGTAGCTTTGTTGGAGGAAGTGCATCACTAGGGGGGTGGACTTTGAGGTCTCAGAAGTTCAAATCAGGCCTAGTGGCATGGAGGGGTTTTTTTCCCCTTGCTGCCTGCAGACCCAGATGTAGACCTCTCAGCTACTACTCCAGCACCATAGCTGCCTATATGCTGCTATCTTTCCCTCTATGATGACAATGGACTCAACTTCTGAAACCATAAGCCAGCCCCAACTAAATCTTTTCCTTTGCAAGAATTGGTATGATCATAGTGTCTCTTCATAGCAATAAAACCCAAACTAAAACAGAAGTTGGTACCAGGAGTGGGGTACTGCTGTGATAGGCCTGACCATGCTTTTATTTGGAGAAATGTGAACTTTGCGACTTTGGATTAGAAAAGCTTTAAGCTGGGCTCAATGGGCCATCCTAGTAAGCACATGGAAGACAGTGGTGAGTGTGATTTGTACTGTGAGGTTCTGGCTCAAGGGATCTTAGAGGGAAAGAATACTAGTATGTGGCCTAGAGACCGTTTTTGTGATATATTGGCAAAGAATGTGGCTACCCTCTGCCCTTGTCTAAAAAGTCTGCCTGGGGCCAAGCTGAAAAGTTATATATTAACAGCTTTGGAAGACAGCCTAATATTGAATGTGTTGTTTGGTCATTAGTGGACATGGTTATGCATATTTACAATGAAAAGGAACAAGCTGAGCAAGTAAAAATACATTTGTACAGTTTGAAGAGAAAAGGAGAACCAGGAAGTAGAATGGAACTCAATCTTGTGTTTAAGGAGATAAAAATATTAAAGAAAAGCCTAAGGTTAAATGGAATAAAAGGCACGCTCCCACCCAGCTAAGACTTTAACTTGTAAAAAGGAATTAGGAATTAAAGGCGAGGATCAGGGTATGGTGGCGCAGGCTTTTAATTCCAGCACGGGGAAAGGAAAGGTGGGTAGGTTTCAGAGTTCAAAGACAGCCTGGTCTACAGATTGAGTTTCAGGATAGCCGAGCTTAGACAATGAAGGAAACTATTGAACCTAGAACGCTGGCGAAGATGTAATTGAACAAGGTGGCCATGCTACAGCCCCAGCAAGCAGCAAAACTTGACAGTTTTGGCCACGTGGTTCGTCAAGTCTAGATGAAAGGGGTTTGTAGAATCTTCCTCCGTGGCTGAGAAAAGCTGATACGGCATGTGTCAGGGGTGTCCCGGCATGGAGGCCCAGAGAAGCCATTGTGTGGAGCTGTGAAGTGAGGGCCTGGATTGCCTTGGAGACCACAAGATGCTGGAGATGCCAGGCTCATGGAGCACCTGCTGAGGAGAGCTGCTAAGAGGGAGCAGAACCAGGCCAACAGAAGGAAGTGTGCCGCGGGGAAGGAAGTGTGCCGCGGGGAAGGAAGTGTGCCGCGGGGAAGGAAGTGTGCCGCGGGGAAGGAAGTGTGCCGCGGGGAAGGAAGTGTGCTGCAGTCAACAAAGCCAAGAGGAGCTGGAGATCTGAAGATCTTCAACCTCAGTTGGAGATGCTAAGTCTGGGTAGGAGTTTGTCCTGCTGGCTTTTGGTCTTACTTTGCTCCAGCATTTCCTCACTATGCTCCATTTCCTCCCTTTTGGAATGGTAATATAATTCCTGTATCATTGATTTTATAAGGGATTACGGTTAGGAGATTGTATGAATCTCAGAAGAGATTTTTAAACTTTGGACTTTTAAACAAATGTGAGACTGTTATAGACTATGGGGACTTTTAAAGTTGGACTGCATGCATATCTACATTATGATATGGCTACAAGTTTATAGGGCCCAGAGAATGGAAGGTGGTAGTTTGAATAGGATGGGCCCAGTAAGCTCATGTGTTTGAGTGCTAGGTCCAGTCCCAATGAAATGTTTTCCTTTATGAGAGTTGCTATGGTCATGGTGTCTCTTCACAGCAATAAAACCTAAACTAAGACACTTAATACCTAGAATCTTCTAATTTTTTGTTCTTGAGACACCAAGCCAAGGACTAATTTATTCTTGTATTTAAGGTTTTTTTTTAAATATTAACCTTATTCTCAGAATCTCACATGCTGACATTGTGCATATAAGAGCTCTAGGGAAATTTATTATCTCTCATAACCCTGCAAATTATGAATGTGCTTAGCTAAATATAATATTTTATGTCCACTCACTTCATTATCTTCTCAATTTAAGCATTCTGTTTGGTTAAGTAAATGTATCCTTATTAAGAAATAATTTTCTCAGTAGAGAAAACAATTCAAGACATTGGCATCATCTAGGACTTCTGAACAGCTCTCTAGTCACTTAGAAAAGAGTGATAAGTGACAAGTGAAATTTTAAGAGATAAACGAATTTCTACAGAACCAAAAACAAACAAACAAACAAAAAAAAGTGGAGTAAAAACATACAGCAAAATGGGAAAGTTCATCACAAAGAGCGTGATAAATGAGTCAGTGAAGTGAGCAGGTGATTCCCAATAAAATCAGACTATACATTTTTTAATAAATATGAAAAAAGTAAATATCAGCCTCACAAGGCACCAGAGAAATGTAAGTTAAAACCACATTGAGAGTCTATCACTTCAGAGAACAAATAGCAACAAGCGCTGGTGAGGACATGGACAAAGAGGAACCATTCTGTACTGCTGGTGCAAATATAAAACAAAAGAGTCATGATGGAAGTCAATGTGGAGGCTCCTCCGACAGCTGAAAGCAGGTCTTCCATATGATCCAACTATATCACTCCTGGGTATTTACCCAGAAGACTTCAAGAAAGCATACCACAGAGACGCTTGCATGTCAGTGTTCACTGCAGCGCTGTTCACAGGAGCTGAGTCATGGACCAACCTGGGTTCCCAGCACCAGAAGAGTGAGTGAGGAAAATGTGGTACATACACGATGGAATTTTTTTCAGTCATAAAAAAAAGTCAAAATCATGTTGTCTGAAGGAAAATGGGAGAAAGTGGAAATAATTTTATGAAACAAATCCATCTCAGGAAAATAAATACCATATATTTTTTTCTCCTTTGTGGCTCATCAATTTTATATAGATATTTAAAATCCTATGTATATAAATATGACATAAAAGAAGAAGCCAATCTATCCTGGAAAGTGTCTCTAACCTGTGACTTAGGGCTGCATAGCTAAGGATAGCTATGAACGTGTCCTAGAACAAAATCATGTTAGTCGGACGTGCCTGATAGGGTACGAAAAGGGACTAACAGGAAAGGGACCACATACATGGATGTGAGTAAACGCACCTATTATCTATCTTTAATGCAAAGATTTGGGGGCTGTCTGGCAATTTTGCAACCCCAATCGAGAATCCAGACAGTCATCTGCTTTGCAGAAGTGATTGCACTAAAACTTGGCTATGAGTCATGGCACAGTTTAACTCACGCGGTAACGGTTACCATCCTCATCTGACAGGAGAGATATGCTGTCCAGATGAGCAGCACAACCGGGTTTCCATCGGCTTGGGTGATGCTTGCTGTGGCAGAATGCCTTACACCACTTCCGGGAGCCAGGTGTGCTGCGCGGGGAGCCTCCGCAATGGCTATGGGCAGCAGTGTTGCGGGGGAGAGATGGTGAGCCAGGATCTCCAGTGCTGCGGTGGAGGAGAAGAGGGCGTGGTGTACAGTTACCTCCCAGGTAAGGCCCCTTGTCCATCCTGTGGGATGTGGAGAGCCGTCGGGCAAGGAGCAGGAGGGATTTGCCCTAGAAATATAACAAACAATTAAAATCTATATTAATTACCTCTAATGAAATAATGAGGAATATACTATATAACCGTTTTAAAAAATCCTTTTTTAAGTGTATCTAGTCTACTTCATAAAGATACATCAAATTTATTTCTTTGGGGCTGAAGAAATGGTTCAGTTGTTAGGAGCCTAAATTTGGTTCTTAGCACCCACGCTGTGAGGTCCACAACCACCTTTAACTCTAGCATCTGGGATCAGACGCCCTCTTCTGGTGTCCATGGGCAAGCACATAATTTTTTGAGGACATCTTTAAAAACCTTTCCTTATGAATGTCCCCCCCCCAAATAAATCCAAACTCCCATATAAATGTATTTTTCTAAATCAGAAGGGTACTTTTTTTTTTTTTGGTTTCTTGGGACAAGGTTTCTCTGTGTATCCTTGACTGTCCTGTACTCGCTTTGTAGACCAGGCTGGCCTTGAACTCACAGCGATTCACCTGCCTCTAGTACTAATAGTAGACAAAATAATCACAGTGAGATTGAGATATTAATCTTTTACTTTTTATTCTCCTAGTTTTATGTTAAGAATATTATGTATCATAATACTAATATTAAATTATTGTTTACTAATACTAACATTAACAGCAAGCATTACCATTGGATGAGTCCTTCTTACCAAGTGGGAGTGTCTGCAATTATCTATATTACTGCCAAAATTAATCTTTACAACTACCCACAAGTAGGTGATATTTTTATATCTATTTTTTGTAGCTCAGGAAAGGTGCCCAGGTCTATATTCGGTGGAAAAGCACTTACTAGTATATGGGAGGCCCTTAGGTTGATTCTTAGCACCATGGCATAACAGCAGCAATAATAAAATTAATGTGGAAATTGAAATGTGAGCATAAGAGGCCTACCGGAAATTCTATAGGTGCCCAGTACGGAGCTTAGGTGGATGGAGCTTATAGTTTGAAGGGATGGAGGAAAGAAGCAGAATATACAATGAACATTTATTTGCAATAAGAAAACACATTATAAGTATTAAAAAGTTCAGGAAATCCCACTTATATAATATAATGTGGTGTGTGTGCACATGTGTGTATGTGAGCATGTGTGTACACGTGTGTGTGAGGGTGTGTGTTGTATGCACCCCTGTGTATTTATGCAGAGGTCTGGTGAGGACATCTGTTTCCTGCTCTGTCACTCGCTCTGACCTTCAGACAGGAGCTCTCACTGGACTTGGAGCTGTGCTGGCAGCCAACCCCAGCAGCTCTCCAGTCCTGACTCTCCACAGTGTGGGGTCACAGGTGTGTATGCAGCCACGCTACACTTTTTTTACCTGGGCTTCGAGGATTTGAGCGCAATTCCTTGTGCTCGTGGAAGGCTCACCCACAGAGTCATCTCTTCTGTATCCAGCATCATGTTTAAATATCTGTAGCCCATAATTTCTGGCATCCTTCACTCTGATTTGTATACACCATCGGTTGCCCGTCCAGATGACCCTGGCACTTTAGTGGATTTTTATTGCAGCTCACTTTTCCCCCCTCTCACATGGTTGATCATAATTTCCTTTTTAAATCAGCTGGAGTTTAGAAACTTGATTTTAAGTACCCCAATGCATTATTATGATGCTTCATAAAGAGGTAGGATTACTGTCAGATTTGGGAACTTTCTGCCAAGGATCTCCTTGGGATTGTGGAGTATTTCAGATTTTCTTCTCTGAGAGCTCTCTATGGCGACTAGTCTTCCTGTCTGTGGAGCTGGCTGCATTAACTGTATTCAGTGGGTAGTGTTTAAACCAGCAGTTCTCAATCTGTGGGTCACCGCCCCTTTGGGGGTCAAACAACTCTTTTAGAGGGGTCACATATCAGATATTCTGCCTATCACATTACAATTCATAACAGCAGCAAAAATTACAGTTATGAAGTAGCAACGAAAATAATTTTAAGACTGGAGGTCAGCACAACACAAGGAACAGAACTAAAGGGTTGCAGCATTAGGAAGGTTGGGAACCATTGGTCTAAACTATAATTCTTTCCACTTGAGTCGTGTTCTCTTTAATGTCACCAGACCATCTGCAAGTCAGCAAGATTATCATATTATGTGGACATTGATTCGAGTCCCGATACAGTGTTAGGACTTTGGGAATGATCTAAAATTCATTTCAGTGTTCCACTTGATCTCAGAAAAAAGTTTTCATTAAACGCATGTTTTCATGTTCTGCATGTGTATGCACGTGCATGTGTCCCCATGTGCAGGGATGGATTTGCACAAATACATATATGTTGAGGCCAGAAGACAATCGTGATCCTGTTCTTTAGATGCAGTCCACTTTATCCCTGAAACAAGGGCTCTTACTGGCCTGGAACTTTCTGTATAGGCTAGATTGATGGCTAGATAGCCCCAGGGGTCTGCCTGTCCTTTCTTCTTCAGTGCTGGGACTATGAGGGAGTGAGGGGGTGAGGGGGTGACGGGGGAGGGTGAGGAAGTGAGGGGGGAGAGGGGAGGGTGTGGAGGTGAGGGGAGCATTTCGACAGCTGTCTGATTAGGAGAACCTGTGTTTAGAAGGGCACAAGAGACTGGCCACACTACTGCCTCCGCCTAAGTCAGGGTGTCAGAGAACAGCCCCTCGCTGGCTTTTGGGGGTCCCTTTTATCGAGAATGGTTAGGGCTGATAGAAAACATCTGTGGAGATAATTGGCTGTTAGCCCCTGAATAGAAGAGTGAGGGAGTCAGGGCTGCCTGTGGGGTAGCTAACCCAGGAATACTTCCTGTGGAGGGTGAGGCATCACAGGTGTTGAGGGTTTATTTAGCAAGGCAAAGGGGTACACACTGTGGGGGTCACAAGTTCACAGGTCGAAAAATGGGATTTGCAGGATACGTTAGGCTAAGGAGACGGAAACCCGATTCTTGTTAAGGTGTGGAGAGTTAATATCAATGTAGAACATCGTGGCTCCTGTTTTGATTTCAGACTACAAGCCTGTGGTCGTTCCCATGCCCAGCTTTTTCACCTGGCCTCTACAGATCAAACCGAATCTTTTCTTAGGTTTTCAAGACAAGGTTTCTGTGTAGTTGTTGCTGTTCTGAACTCACTTTGTAGACCAGGCTGGCCTCAAACTCAGAGATCCACCTGCCTCTGCCTCCCTGAGTGCTGGGATTACAGGCATGCTCCACCACGCCTGGCTTCAAACTCGGATCTTGTCCTTAGAAGGCAAACACTTTACCAGCTAAGGCATCTTTTCTGCCAACCATTTCTTTCACTTTCCCCATGTTTATTCATGTCTTTTCTTTCAGTCTTTCCTTCATCATTCCTCATTCAGTAGTCTACGAACTCTTACCTTCTGTATCTCCCTAAATTGCAGCATCCGTGCATACTCCATCCTTACCAGCTTTCTGTGGGACTAAGTGAAGCCCTGTGGGTTGCCCATGAGAGCAAAACTGTTTTTCATAATAACACTAAGTCGATCTATGCATTCAAGCTTGGTTACATTTATTTGTTTATTTATCCATGTGTGGAGGAGCACAGGAATGTGTGCATAGCTCAGGTGTGGGGTTCAGAGGACAGTTTGGGGGAGTCAGTTCTCTTCTTACATACACCATGTAGGGCACCAAAGTCAGGGCACCACGCTTCCTTCATCCACTGTGTCCCCTAAGAAGCCCCACTCTTGTGTTCTCTTGTGTGTCTAGTGGCACTTCCCAGGCACTATATGGCGACAGAGAGAAGCTGGTGGGAGAATTTAGTTGCCGTCTCTGACACTAGACCTTGAACTGGCTTACGAAAACTTGTAAGAGAATTGGCGTTCTTGTCAAGGATTTGGTTTTGGAAAATATATCTGTGCCTCAGAAATGTATCTTTATATATGATGAGTTTACTGTACCTTTTTCAATGGATTTGTTTTCAGGATACGAGGCACACACTGCTTTAACACACACAAGCAAAGTTTGTCTTGCTTGGAGTTTGGCTTTGGTTTGGTTTGGTTTGGTCAGCACGGGATCTCATCCTGTAGCCCATTATGACCCTGAATCCTGATCCTCCTGCCTCAGCCTTCTAAGTGCTGGGATGACAAGAGTGCTGTGCTAACTGGGTGGCTAGGCTTTGCTTTTCTTCATTAGTCTACTGCCACACCCTTTCGTTCAACAAACAAAACTGTATTGAGTCTATATTCAAGAAAATCATTCTTTTAAGTGTAAAAAAGTTATTAGGATTTCATTTTCCCCCAAATCTGTATTATTTCTGGTTCATCCAGGAGCAAAGTCTGTTAGGCTGTGAAAGGCTCTCCTCCTGGTCATCCCGTTTTCAGTTTTTGCTAGTGTGCCTTAATTGTAAAAACTAACAAGTTTCACTGTGCCTCTCTCATCCATGCATACAAAAGGCCTTGGTCATTCTCCTCTCTAATGCCCCGCCCACCCACTCACCCAGCAGTCTAATGCACGCACATTTTCAAAACTAAGTCATCACTGCATTGAGTGGATACAGAAGGCTAAGTCTGGCTTGTACCCCTGTGTTAGAATCCTGCACCCTGAGTGAGGTCTCACACAAAGCAGCTTGACCTACTGGGAAAGTGATGACCATATAAGAGCACATGCCCTGGCTTATGAGTGATGTGTCATCTACACAAGGAAATGGAGAGAGCCAGCCTGAGCCAGTCCAGTGGCAGAAAATGTGAAGAAGGAAAGAGATGTTGGAGCCCTATTGCCAGAAGGAAAAACAGGGTAAAGGTGGCTGCCCTCCAGGACAGATTCTTAACCTTCTAGAGAATTCTTTCCAAGTTATAAACTCTCATTTTCAATTAAAGTGCATCAAAATGACACTCACATATATTTGTGCATACATGAACACACACACACACACGCACACACACAAGCACACATGCAAACTGCCTGCTGTCTTTACACCCTTGAAGTCCACCCAGAGGCCAAGATTCAAAACCACCATCTTTTACTGCAATATGATGATGATAATAACCTACTAGTCAAATATTTATTTTTCTAAAGAAATTTTTCTTATTTAAGTGTATATATATATATATATACATACATACATACATATGCATGGGGGTGTATGGGGGTGTGCACCTGCTTGCAAGTGCCTACGGAGACCATAAGAGGGCATCAGATTCCCTAGCTGGGGTCCAGGGTAGTTGCGAACCTCCTGACTTGGGTGCTAAGAACTGAGCTTGAGTCCTCTGCAAGAGCAGTACCTTAACCGCTGAGTCCTCTCTTGACTGCTGAGTTCTCTCACCAGCACCCAGTGAGGCCTTTCTTAAACTGTGATATTCCTCAACTCCTATGCAGCAAGACCGACAGGGTTCTGTAGCACTTCCTGTATGGCTAACTCTGGTAGTCAGTCACGGTGGAGGAGGCAGAAGCTCAGTGCTTGTAAAATAAAGGAGAAAAATCTCTTTATTACTTTGACCTTCAGACACATGGAAGACAGGAAGGTTCTGAGCCCTCTCTCTCCTCCTCTACCGTCTCTCCTTCCGGTCTCACGGGTTGCTCACGTCTGCTCTCAGACCAGCCACTCTCTATACCCTCTGGACAAGGCTGGGATCTTCCAACACGGTTCCAAAGCCTGGCCTCTCTCACCGCCTGGCATTGTGAGCCTGGCTCGTAAAACATCTCTTTATGTACTTTATTACTTAAACTCTTTTATTTGCCTGCAGGAGCCCTTTAACAAAATCACATTGAATTGACTTTCTCACACCAAATCAAATCTCCCTGGTCCCAGTTCAGTTGTCTTTGTCAATATGTATTTTATAAATGGAGTGAATTAACAGATGCTGTCGGAGCAGAAGTGCTGGGGTAGCGTTTATGTTTTTTAGTACTCTCTCTGGGCGGATGAGATGTGTGGGATAGTTATACAGGTATCCTGGGACGAAAGTCATTCCCGCGGATATGTATTCTTAACCGTTTTCTCCGGATATATTTTAAATCTCTTTATTACACATTTTCTCCTTAGTGTTTTGCGTATATGGTTTTATCACGTCAGCTGTTAATCTTGGCTTGGACTTGATGTAGCCCTTCACATTAAAAGACAAAATTAAAACCCTCTCTATCATTAGGAGAGAACAGAGGTTTTCTGTGAGCCGAGAACAAGAAGGTTATGTTTCCTTCTATGTATTATATATGAGGTCCATGCAGTCTTTGCTAGGAAATGCTCCTGAAATTATTTCATAGCAGGATTCTGGGTTTATATGCCCTAGACTCTGCCCTGAGGAAAATTAATGAAAACCACCAGAAAAAAATGAATATTTTCTTTTAAGTTAGAATTTTCAAGTTTTGTAGAAAAGGTAGGGTAGGGGTGTGTAGTTACAGAGATCCATGGTACAAGAGATAACCGAAAAAGATTTCTCCCAAAACGTCTCCAGACAACCATGAGAGTCTTTTTAAAAATATAGTATATACATGTTCTAAAATATATGGCAGCAGTTCAGGGGGTCGGGGGGGGGGGGGGGCTGTCCTCCTCAGTTTTGTGGTGGTGGCCATATCGCCATCTACTGGTGATCACAGCAAGATTTTTTTTTTTTTTTTTTTGTACACTGTCCCTAATTTTCTAAGTTTGTTTTGAGGATACTAATTATAACCTGTTTCTTCCCTCATCTATGCCTGAACTAAAGAATGCCTTGTCCTAGAATATTATGGTCCCTAGTAAAGCCCAGAGTTAAATACGCATTTCTTTGTCAGGACTGATTTTCACTACATTACTATTTTTATCTCACATGTATAGTATATATTTCTTAGTTGTATTTGGGGAAATGAAGCACATTTTATAGACTTAAACAATTTACAAATCACTAGACATATTTGTTAATAAATATTTCCTCATTAGTCCCGGACATTAAATAAATGCTGGTGACGTACTTGTAATATGATTGCAAGCGTCTGGTTCTCTTCTCCATCATCTACAATAGAATAGAAGTGACCCATCGAGTGTCTACGTGATGCCAAAGACTGTGCACACTAGTGGACTTGAGATACAAGTGTTTACTCATGTGTTTCTTGGTAATATCTGTGTCTCATTCAAAGACCCTCTCCACATTCATGCAGATGTAATGAAGGGCCTTTGGAAGAATGGACCAAGCCATCAATAATGCATGGCCTATTTTGTTTTTCTTTGGGCACGTTTAAAATTGTGACTTCTGTGTGTCAAAGTTCAAAAGTCAAGTGCTGTGTGTGATAAATTAGGCAGGGGTCAAAGGCTGTTGCCATGCCTTTCAGAAGCTGGTCTGTCTCTGGATTTGCAGCTCATTCATGCTGAAGTGATGCACCATGGGTATTACTACCAGGCCCCGCTCTGCAACATCTGCTCTCCCTAAGTGAGTTAGTGCACGTCAGACATCTTTATGTCAGAATATCACAGTGATGGATGCAGTCTTCAGAAAATGCTGCATAAAAATCTGGTGTGCCGTTCTGGCCATTAAGTGAAATTACTATTTAAATTAATGGCACTGTCATGGTTTATCTGTGCAAAGAATGAACGCTGATTAGAGTATTAAATAATTAGCAATTTATCACACTGGAACAAGGTTGATAATAATTAAAGAAGTAATGGTTTACCAAGGAAACTAGAAAGAGAGTCACTTCTTGTTATGTGGGGGAAATCTTGCCTGAAAATTCAGAAAAGCCAAGTTGAAGCCCTTTGTCAAAGAAAGCATCTTTTTTTTCCCCCTCCTGTCATATAAAAACAGTTCATTATCAAAATTTTAGTTGACCTGTCAAAAGTCCCTCAGAGCGATGAGATGACTGATTAGGAGTTTCGAATTAGGTCACTGTCTGCATTTTGATTTCATACTTAAAGCATGGTGAAACCATGCAGTAATTTGAGGGTGGAGGGGAAGAGTGCGTTCTTCCCCTAGAAGGCCAGTTTTCAGATCTCTATTGCTCTTTAAAATGGAAACACGAATAGCTACTAGAGAAAAAAAAATGACAGTCAAGAATCCAAGGTTGTATTTAAATATCTGATCCAAAGGCAGAAGAAAAATAATATCCAAATAATATAAAACTTAAGCCTGTGGTTCACACATATATATAAGAAGGCAATTTGCATGACTATATTGGTCTTTACCCACATAATTAAGACTCGTTCCACAATGAGAATCCTGCTATGCATATTTATTATAGAAAACATGCCCTGGGAAGGTTAATAAAATTATTAATACCATAGTTTACTTTCAATTTCTTTGAAGAGTTGTCACACTTAGGTTAGCATGATACATCAAAACTCTGTAATGACCAGAACCTATTATCAGTCATATATGCAATTTTTAAATATTTAAATTTTTTTGAGGCATAAACAGCAGTATGGCGGTTCTTCAGAGCCCTGACTAAAAGGCGTCTTTCTATAAGAGATCCACCACCGTACTAAAGCCTACTGAATGATTAAAAAAAAAAAAAGCTTTGAAAACTCTTTGGTCTGTTATTAAGAGTTCTGGTCCTGATGTGGGTGTTTGTACAGGACCAGATTAAACAATTCAGGACCCCAGAACACTTGGAATTTGAAGTTCTTTGAGATATCAGTCAGGACTAATAATAAACAAACAGAATTCTAATTAAAATGAATCATTCATCAGCTTGCACGCTGAACGGGCAGATGCCGGTTCTAATAAGACAGCATGGTGACATGCCATCCCGACACCTTCATTTCTGGCGTAATCCGACTCCAGAGTAATGTTTATTTAGCTAGTGCCTTTATGTCTAAATTGATGCGAGGTTTCTTCTGCTGTGATAAATGGTAGGTAATTGGTCAGTGGGAGAAAAGTCTGCTGGTCCTTCAGGTATGTATGTCTGCCTTCTGACGTGAGAAGCAGTGAGCCTCCCTGGACAGCTGGGGAAACCGGCCTTACAACCAATGCCATCTGCAGGAGCAGAGCTACAGGGGACTAGGGACAACCATTGCTGGCTGCAGTGCTGCTATTTTCCAGTGACCACAACTGTGCTCCACGAGGTTGTCTGGTGTGTGTGTGTGTGTGTGTGTGTGTGTGTGTGTGTGTGTGTGTTTGTGTGTGTGTGTGTGATGTGCTATGGTATGGTGTAGTATGTGTTTTGGGGAGGTGTGATGTGGATATATGTGTAGGTGTATATGTGTGTGGCTGCGTGTTTGTGTGTATGCTTACATACATGTGTATATTGTACATGCATGCATATGTGTGCATATATGTACATGCATGTGTGTGTGCCCATGTTCTATGTGGTGAGGAATGTGTGGTGTGTGGAGTGGTGTATGTGTGTGTAGGTGTGTATGTGTGCATATTTGTGTGTGTTTGTGGTATGGTATGTGTGCTGTGGTGTGAGGTATGTGTGATGTGTATGCTGTGGTGTGTGATATGTGTAATGTGATATGTACTGTGTTTTAATTAGTTTGTTGATAATTTTGCACAGCAGATTCTGATTATATTCACCCCTCGTACCCCCCAAATTCTTCCAGATCTCCCCTACCCACCCAGTTTTGTAGGGTTTTTGTTGTTTTGTTTTTGTTTTTGTTTTGTTTGTTTGTTTGTTTTGTTTTGTTTTGTTTTTATCTTTTCAAACCCATCAAGGCCAATTTGTCCTTCCTAAATATATTCTTGGATGAATGGCCTTCTCCTGGAGACTGAGCATCTTACCAGGAATTACACTCTTAGAACAGACCTGACCCCACTGCCCCCATCAACTAACAGTTTCCATTAACTCCTCAGCCAGTAGAGCAACTTCCTGCCTGAATGTGCAGTGATGGTTGTGATGTCATAACCAATAAGCACTGTGATTCACTGCCAGCTGTGTTGAGAAGACAGTGTTTCCTGTAGCCACCCCCAGCCTCTTATACTCTTTCTACCCTCATTGCACAATGGTTGCTGAGCTTTGAAAGGACGACGTGTGGTACATCTTCCATTTAGGGATGAGCATTCCATGACCTCTTAATTGTGGTCACAGTGTTACCCTCCCCCTGCCCATGATGTAAGTTATTAGACATACAGCTGATGAAGACGTTGACTAGTTGCTGTTGTCAGCCTCTTAGATATGGTCTCATGTGTGTACCCGAGAACCCCAAGACGGTCTTACACTTACCATTGCACTGAAGGTAACAGTACTTTTGATCTCTCTGCCTCCTCCTCCCTAATGTTGGCATCACAGTATACCCACATCCTGTTTCTGAGGTATATACTAGAGACCAAACATAGGCAAGTGCTCTACCAACTGAGCCACCTCTATCCTTGGCCTGGTTGTACAAACACAGTAATTCTGGGAGAGTGGAAGGCTATGGCCGTTTCAGATATCTCAGGAGGTGACAGCACAAGACACAGATAGGCAGGGGCTTGCGCAGCTCTTACCAAGGATTGCTCATAGAAATATCACTACATTCCCACTCTCCTTGGGAATCTCTAGAGCTTTCTTTCTAGAACCTTTTAGTCTAGCTAACCTACTTGTGCAACATGATCTTATCACAAAAGGGGCAGGCAGTGTTGACAGAAACCCCATCTTTTTTTAAATGGAGCACGGGCAGGCTGGCCCAGCTGAATAATTTCTGAACCGTTCCTCTTGTGTGTTCTTTTCCTAACGAGTGCCTGGCGCTCTTGGTAAGAAGGACCCTCATCACACATCTAAATCACCTTGGTGGGGAAATGCTACCTCTACTGTGCCTTCTTCACTGAAACTGCCCAAGTCTGACATTTTTATGCTGAGCTTTATGGCTGCCTCAGTTCTCTTCCTTTTTTTTTTATTTGATATTCATATATAACATTTTATTGTTGCAGGAATGCTGTGTTGTGGGCAGGATTATGTGAATATGTCAGATACCATATGCTGCTCAGCTTCCAGTGGAGAGTCTAAAGCACATGTTAAAAAGAATGGCCCAGAGCCAGTAAAATGCTGCGACACTGAACTTATTCCAGAGAGCCAGCGATGCTGTAATGGAGTTGGATATAACCCTTTGAAATATGTTTGTTCTGATGAGATTTCAACTGGAACGGCGATGGAGGTAATTGATAGAAAGGCTCTTGGAGGTGCCGCTTTGGCGATGGAAAGGGAAACACATTGTTCATAACTATTTTTCTAAAATAGGAATATAAAAACGCGTGTGTGCATTATTCATTTTTTGCATTCTATCCATATTAATACAGAATGAGTTTGTCATGATTGATGCTAGTGCCATGGATTCTAAAGGAATCCCTAATGATTAGCTGTTCCCGAAGAAGCTTTACTCAACACTTCAGATGAGTGGAGGACTGGAAGTGTGTGCTCCCAGACCAAGCACCATCTTCCCTGACCCCTGCAGAGCATCCTTCACAACCCTGGGTGCTGGGGCTGCCGACTGCAGTGATTCATCTCAGTTGTCAACCTGGTGTGATTTAGAATTCCCTGGGCTCACCTTCTGGGTGTGTCTGGAGGAAATGACTGAGAGTTGAACATTCACTCTGGGGTCGGCAGCGCTTCCGCGGGATGGGCAGAGCCAGTGAGCTGAGGGCCAGCCAGCCGCCATCCGTTTCCTCACTTAAGACATGTTCTCCTTATCCTACTTCATGAAAACAAGCCTCCACATGGACTCGCTGCATTTCACAGGAAGTCTGGTTGTGTCCATAGCACTGGAGACTGACCTCACAGCCTTGTGCATGCAGACAAGCATTCTCTCTATCAAGGAGCTGCATCTCCAGTCTTACATGGTGTGGGGGCAAGCACCCCCCTTCAGCCTGGAGTTCACCGCCTTCCTTCTGGGGAGTGAAGATGTTTCATTCATATGATAATTTACTGTTTCTTCTATCTTAGTTGGTCCTGATCTTTAATCTATCTTTTAGTATTTTTCTTCTGGCTGTTCCTTATCCACTGCTTAACTCTTCCTTTATTACCTCAACAACGTATTGTCTTAGATTTATCTTTCGACTTCTCTATTAAAAAAATTTAGATCCATTCTGTCTTAAGGGCCTTTGGGATTTGGGGGGGTGCCTATCTTTATTATTCTGATGGGACTGGCATGGTTGCATTTGTCAGTTTGCTCTGGTTTTGAACAGTATTGTTTGCTTCTTTAGTACAGCTTTGACTCCTCTTGGTGTCCTCGTGCTTGTCCTAAGCCCCTTCATCTTTACTGTGTTATGATTGCTTCTTTCATCAGAGGCTGTGTGCAGGCTCACTGTCAATGGGAAGCATGGCAGGGCAGTCACCTGACAGGGAGCCTGCTTGTTGGGGAATCACATGATGAAGAATTCTAAGTACCCCAGGACTCCACACAGGCTGGGAGTGTGTTGGCCTAGCTACCAGTTGTATAGACACAGCAAGAACGCACAGGTGCGCTCCTGCTGTGTGCCTTGCAGATTTACTTTCCCCTTTCACTATTTTAAGTCTGGGTCCTGACTTTGTCCTTCCAGTGTGCCCTCTCTGCTCCCCTCAGTTTCACTAGCTCCTCTTCAGCTGCCTCACTCCAGCATGCACTGCCAGCTGCAGCCAGTAACAGCACACACTGCTGACATCCTGTCTTAGGACCCATCCTTGGAGCCGCCCAGGGCCACCAGTTCCTGTATTCTTGTGCCATACCAGATACCTCTACCTATACAATCTTCTGTCTCTGTCTCTGTCTCTGTCTCTGTCTGTCTCTGTCTCTGTCTGTCTGTCTGTCTGTCTGTCTGTCTCTCTCTCTCTCTCTCTCTCTCTCTCTCTCTCTCTCTCTCTCTCTCTCTCTCGTGTCTCTCTGTCTCTGTGTCTGTCTCTCTCTCTCTCTCTGTCTCTGTCCCCCACCTCATTTACCAATCCTGCCTAACTACTGAGCCAACCACATATTTTAGAGCTGTGTTGCTTGAATAGAATCTGCTAAAATAAAAACCAAAGTTCATGTAAGTGATGACTGCAAAGAATATGATTTTCAGCTTTATTGAGGTGTAACGGGTACGTGTGTATATATGTGCGCATGCTTGACTTCCATGTGTACATTAGAGAGTGATCACCAAACAACCTAGTATATGTATAACTTCAAAAAACTACCAGTTTCTTCCTGTTTTTAAATTTTTGTGGGTGAGAGTGTGGTAAAAAATGGTTTAGATCTATCCTTTCCATAGTTTTTTTTTTTTTTTGGTTGTTTGGGTTGTTTTGTTTGTCTATAGAATTTCATGTCACACCCAGTGTTAGCCAGGCAGCTCCTTTCCACGAAGCATCTTAGGAAGTGGTCTTACCTCCTGGCACTTCACAGATGGCCCCAGGATCACAGCGGGAAGGGAAAGCGAAGACTTTGGGCTGGGTTGTCCTTGGGTCCCTTATGCAAGTCCCACTGCCTTTGTCTGAGTCCTCTAGTGTGTATATATATATATTATATATATATATATATATATATATATATATATATTATATATTTTACACATATAAGCAAACTAGAGGGCCTCTGCTGATACACAGGGCTTGGACATAGTGTCCTCAGGGGGAAGTAAAAAGCGGCTCCAGCAACATAGCTCCTGTTCCAGCCTGTTCCAACCTGTTCCAGCCTGTTACAGGAAGCTGCTTCCCATTGCTTCCCTGCCTATATCCTTAGACTTTTCATTATTTTTTTACATACAATCTATTCTTTTACTGTCATTTGGATAGACTTTAAATAGACAGAAAGATAAACATGCGTTCACTTTACCCCTTTTTAATGGAATTCCCACCAATGATTTTCTGAAGAAATGTTATTTTGATGAAAATGGGGAGAAAAATTTAACCTTTCATGAAAGAAAGATGAGAAATGATCAAATTTTAATATGAAAACCATTTAAAACCCATTTATTACTTATGTACAGGGATGCATGTGGGTCTGTGTCTTATGTGACTATTACCTTCTCTATAGTTCCTATGATTTAAAATGATCAAGTACTTAATTTCCTCAGACTAGAACACTCACCAGTAAGTATAAGGAATCTAGATATCCCTCTGGGAAAAGATTAATAAGTATAACTAATTATAATGAAAATATGCAATACTTAGCTTTTCTAACTATGTAATTGAGGGTCTAACTTTTCTAACTATGTAGCTGAGGGCTTAACTTGTCTTTTGAAATTTTGTTACATTTAAGTATTTGTGTCTTGCGGTCAGAGACGCTTTGTGCCCGGGAGAGTCTGAGGAAATGTGTAGAAGCCAGAGGACACGTTTGTAGAGTTGGTTCTCTCCCCCAGGGACTGGATTTGGATCTCCAGCTTGGCATCTTGCTGGCCCCAGTGTCAATTTTTCTTACAGCACAGAAGTGTACCATATGAAAACAGCACTCGGGAGGCAGAGGCAGGCGGATCGCTGTGAGTTCGAGGCCAGCCTGGTCTACAAAGTGAGTCTAGGACAGCCAAGTCTTCACAGAGAAACCCTATCTCAAAAAACCAAAAAGAAAGAAAGGAAGAAAGCAACAGAGTTCACACTAACAACAAAAACACAGTTCCTTTTGCCAGGTGTGCTCTGAGCGTGGGACATTTTGAGAGTTGGTCATTTGACTCACAGACCAAACCTTCCTGGTGAATTTAGTTTCCATGCCACACACTCATGCAGGTTTGAGGGCACATGACACCCACATTCCCAGAGGTCAAAAGACACGAAACTTAAATCATACTCCAAACCTATGGTCTCTGAAAGTCTCTGCGCTTCCTGGTATACAAACCATTTTCTTCGATGCATTTTAAGATGTTTGTTTATCAGAAGAGTAAAATATGTAATTCATACAAAAATGCATGCTACATGGCTCAAGGAAGTTCACAAGCAGCCCTCTTGTCCTTTCTCCCAACAGGAAACCAGAGTATGCGCAACTCTCTGCCCAGCGTCCATGGAAGCCACAGCACACTGTGGCCAGTGCGACTTCAATGCCACCACGCATATCTGCACTGTGACGAGAGGGCCTCTCAGTCCCATGGGGAAGGCATCAGAGGAAGGACTGTGCTCTACGGCAGAGGAAATAGTTTATTCCGGAGATGCAAACACACGGTCCTTCACAGGTAAGGGACGCTGCGCCCTCTGCCCATGCCGTAGGCCTAGTGAGGGACTGCTGCTGCTGCTGCTGTTGCTGCTGCTGCTGCTGCTGCTGCTGCTGCTGCTGCTGCTGCAGACTCCATTTCTCTTGGACAGCCCCCTTCATGTCAATCAATGTCAATCAATTCTATCATACTTTCAGGCCCACTTGTTGAACAGCAATCAGTGACGTAATCCAGATGCATCCAAAGTCGGTTATTTAAAATGTTAAGTCACTCAGCAAGGATATGTACTATTTTAAGTTAAATCGAAACAGAATGAATAAGAAATAAATAAGCTATGCGTGCCTTTCTGGTCTATTCCACTGAGTGACCATTTTTGTTCTCAAAGCTATAAAGCAACTTCCAGTGAGAGCAGTGGGTGGCCGCTACTCTGCTTGGAGGCAGGAAGCATGGGGAAGCCTGCCAGGCTTCCCATGCAACCTAAGAGCATCATTCCAGGAAAGGGGACACTCCAGAGATGGGGCGGCCCAGCAGCAGCAGCACCACAATAGCCATCACAGCCACTGAGACACTGACTTCTAAGTACCCCGCTGCCCATCTGGATTAGTCTGAAGTAGGAGTACTTAGCACTCAACACTGGCTCAATTGGATGAGAAGCTTTGCCGAGTTAGATGGTTTCTAAGCTGCTCTGCTCTTTACTACACTTTTACTGTGTGAGTGTTTACCAAAGGCCTTACAGAATTGCTTGGTTGTGAGCAAAAAGACTTGAGTGATACACACAGAGCCGGAGAGTCTGTTTAAGTTACACAACTCATTCCCACTCTGCTTAAATAAATACAAGAGTGCTATATTCAGCATGAGCCTTCTCCGTGGCTTACTTAACCACGGGCATTAAGCATGTCAAATCTCAGCAAAAGAGACTTACAGGTGGGACGGCAGGTGGGACAGGAATGTCCACAGAGGAAGGGCATGTACAGATCAGCGCGTACTCCCAGTGCGGTGGTAGGTAGCTCAACACTGCCTGCATCCTCCCAAGGCCACACTGCGATCTAGTGTGATCGTAGGAAGCAAGGGAACTGAGGGTCAGATCTGCAAGAGGAGCTTGCTGTGGGAAGCAGACAATCCGCACACGAGGCCTTCAGAAGGATGAGATCTAGAAGCTTCCATGTGGGCAAGGAGCCTCCTTCGGGGCACTTGGCACCTGCCTCAAGTGTTGCGGCCCCCTCTGCAGCCCTCCATCATCCTGCTCAAGCACGAGGTCCAGGCTTCCCGGGTCAGCCATGAGCCCCTCTTGTCTCTGCGGCATCAAACCACACCCTACAGCACACTTTCTTTGGACACTCATCCCATTCCCCTCCCCCCCAATAGCTTGAAAGGTCCCTATAAATAATAGGTTGGAATTTAGAACAGTGCTCATAAACAAAAAAAAAATACTTAATAAATGAAATAAGTAAAGTATCATTATGAGAGGCTTCACGACAGAGCAGTTTTCCCAGCATTCCCGTCTCCAGCTGTCAGCTGAATATCCTGATTCTTCAATGACTGGGTTTCCATCCCAGTGACTGCCCTGCTTTTATCTGCCACCTGCAATCGAGTCAAGATTTTGAAGGGCTCTCAAAGCATCCCTGCAGGAGCCTTTTCTGAAGTGAATAGATGTGCTACTACTGACGGGGCTTTATACGGGCTTTTAAAACCTCCACTCCAGATTGCTTCGCCTGCCAGAAAGTGCTAGCAGTTGAACACAAGAAACAAACTTTCCTATTTGGACTAGGGCAGAACCCAGCAACTTGCCTAGTCTTAACGAGCACTCTCCCACAGGCTACTTTCCTGGCCCACTTCTAGTTTATTTGTTTTGAAAAAGAGTTTCACTACATTGCCAAGGCTGGCTTTGGACTTGCTGCGTAGCCTGATCTGACTTTGAACTTATTTTCTTCCTGCTATACCCACAAACTTTACTTGTTATTGAAAATTCTTAAGTACATACTGGCAAGTCCATTTACTGTTCATTTTATCCAGTTAGGGCTCCTCGCCACAGACTAGATAACCTGTCAGAAGGCCAGTCTCTGTCCTTGCAGCCATTGGCTGCCTAGACCCATCCCTTTCTCTCTCTCTCTCTCTCTCTCTCTCTCTCTCTCTCTCTCTCTCTCTCTCTCTCTCTTCTCTGTGTGTGTGTGTGTGTGTGTGTGTGTGTGTGTGAGAGAGAGAGAGAGAGAGAGAGAGAGAGAGAGAGAGAGAGAGAGAGAGAGAGAGAGAGAGAGAGTTCTTTATATATTTTGGATAGTAGCCCTCTGTCAGATGTGGCGTTAGTTGGTAAAGAACTTTTATTATTCTCTGTGCTGCCATTTTGTACTATAGACAGTGCCCTTCGCTTTACAGAAGCTTTTCAGTTTCAGGCGGGCCATCTATTAACTGTTGATCTGAGTGCTTTGCTGTTGGTGTTCAGAAAGTTGTCTCCTGTGCCAATGCATTCAAGGATATTCCCTGTTTTCTCTTCTGTCGAGCTCAGTGTATCAAGCTTTATGTTGAGGTCTCTGATGCATGTGGACTTGAGTTTTTGCAGGGTAGTAAGTGTGGGTCTATTTGTGTTCTTCACACCAACACTTAGTAAGACCAGCAGCATTTGTTGAAGATACTTTCTTTTTTCCACTGAATATCTCTGGCTTCTTTATCAAAATCAGATGTTTATGTGTATGTGGATTTATGTCTGGGTCTTCAGTTGGATTCCATCAACTAGCCTTTCCATTTTTATGCCAATACAATGCAGTTTGTATTACTACAGCTCTGTAGTACAGCTTGAGATCAGACATGGTAATGCCTCCAGAAGCTCTTTCACTGTACAGGATTGTTTTAGCCATCCTGGGTTTTTGTTTTCCCATAGGAAGTTGAAGATTGCTCTTTTAATGTCTATAAAGAATTGTGTTGGAATTTTGATGGGAATTGCATTGACTCTGTAGATTGCTTTTGGTAGGATGACCATTTTTTCCTATGTTAATCCTACCAATCCATGAACATGAGACATCTTTCCTTCTGATACCTTCTTTAATTTCTTTTTCAGAGACTTGAAGTTCTTATTATACAGGCCTTTCACTTGCTTGGTTAGAGTTACCCCTAAATATTTTATATTATTTGTGGATATTGTGAAGGATATTTCCCTGACTTCTTCCTCAGCCATTTGTCATTTGTATATAGGAGAGTTAGGTTTTTGTTGTTGTTGTTGTTTTGTTTTTTAGTTAATTCTGTATGCAGCCTCTTAGCTAGAGGAGTTTGTCAGCTATAGGAGTTACCTGGTAAATTAGCGGGGTGCTTATGTATATCATCTGCAAATAGCAATACTTTGACTTGTTCCTTTCTAATGTGGATCCCTTGATCTCCTTTAGTTGTATTACTGCTCTAGCTAGAACTTCAAGTACTATATTGAGTAGATATGAAAAAGAGAGCAGCATTGTCTAGTCACTGATTTTAGTGGAATTCTTTGAATTTCTCCCCATTTAATTTGATGTTGGCTATTGGCTTCCTGTATATACCCTTTATTATGTTTAGTTGTGGGCCTGTATCCCTGATCTCTCCAAGACTTTTATCATGAAGGAATGTTGGATTTTGTTATAGACTTTTTCAACATCTAATGAGATGATCATGTGGTTTTCTTCTTTCAGTTTGCTTATATGGTGAATTACATTGACAGATTTTTATATGTTGAGCCATCGCTCCATCCCTGGGATGAAGCCTACATGATCATGGTAAATTATTTTTTATATGGTTTTTGTGTTCAGTTTGCAAGTAGTTTATTGAATATTTTTTTGCAACAATGTTCATGAGGGGAATTGGTCTGTAATTCTTTCTTTATTGAATCTTTTTGTGGTTTGGGTGTCAGGATGTCTGTGTCCTCATAGAGTGAATTTGACAATGTTGCTTCTATTTCAATCTTTTGGAACAATTTGGGGAGTATTGGTATTAAATCTTCTTTAAAAGTTTGGTATAATTCTGCACTGAAACCATCTGACCCTTGGCTCTTTTTGGTTGGTAGATGTCTAATGACTACCTCTACTTCCTTAGGGGTTATAGGTGCAGAAAGAAAAGCAAAAGAGCTCTAGAGCCCATGAAATGTGTATATGGGTTCTTGAGAATAATTTGATTTTTATATTTTACATTTTTATATTTGTTTCTCATCCGTAATACATAAAACATTTGATCATGTGAGGGTATTGGGGAACATGTTTTTCTTACGTATACTCATTATAAGCATTCACTTACAGAAAAAAGAGAATGTAACCACATTGTGATTTTTGTACTGCTTGAAAGATCTTGCTGAGCTGTATAAGCTGTAGGAGAAAAAATAATGTTGTTGAAACTCACTCTTTGGAGTTTGTTCCATCCACCAAATGTGTGTGTGTGTGTGTGTGTGTGTGTGTGTGTGTGTGTGTGTGTGTGTGTGTATGTGTGTGTGTAACATAGATGAAGAGGTTGTAATCTTTTTCCATCCACAAAGATGTATATATGCATGTCTGTAAGGCTGTGCTTGAACTCTCTCTTTGGAGTTTGTTCTGTCCACCAATTGTACATTTGTATAGATGTGTACAGTAGCTGAAGGGGTTAGAATCTTTTTCCATCCACAAAGAAAAATTTCATTGGAACCTATCTGGTGGAGTCTGTTTTACTTCATCATCAAGTGTGTGTGTGTGTGTGTGTGTGTGTGTGTGTGTGTGTGTGTGTGTGTGGTCTTTTTCACTCCTATTTTTCCTTTCTAGATGCTTGCCACCACGTGGAAGCCCCCACTAAGAGCCGACATTTCTAGCCCCCATTTGCCATGATAGGTGTAAGGCCCTGCCAGGAAACTACCACAGCTGGCCTGCCACCAGCAATTTAATTCTGGCCCCTCAGCTTGCCATTCTCGGTAACAATCAGTTCCAGTCTGGAAAGTTACCCTCAGAGAAAGTCAGCCAGCCAGCCAGCCATCTATGCCCTGACTCAGTTTGCCCCCTGGAATGTCGAAGCTGGTCTTCAATAATTTAAATTGTTTATCTGATCTTGATTTAACTTTTTAAAAGTGGTATCTATCTAGGAAATTGTTCATTTCTTTTAGATTTTCCAATTTTATAGAGTGCAGGTGTTTAAGGTATAACCTAATGATTCTTTGGACTTCCTCCATGTCTATTTTTATATCCTCCCCTTTGTTTCTGATTTTGTTAATTTGGATACTCTCCCTCTGCCTTTTAGTTACTTAGAATAAGGGTTTATCTATCTTGTTGATTTTTCTAAAAGAAACCAACTTTTTGTTTCATTAACTCTTTGAAATGTTCTCTTTGTTTCTAATTTATTAATTTCAGCCCTGAGCTTGATTATTTCCTGCTTTCTACTCCTCTTGGGTATGTTTGCTGCTGCTTCTTCTTCTCTTCTTCTTCTTCTTCTTCTTCTTCTTCTTCTTCTTCTTCTTCTTCTTCTTCTTCCCCTCCTCTTCCTCCTCCTCCTCCTTCTCCTTCTCCTTCTCCTCCTCCTCCTCCTCCTTCTTCTTCATCTTCTTCTAGAGCTTTCAGGTGTGCTGTTAAGCCTCTAGCATGAGTTCTCGCTAATTTCCTTATGAAGGCACTTAGTGCTATGAGCTTTTCTCTTAGCATCACTTTCATTGTGTCCCATAAGTTTGAGTGTGTTGTGCATTCGTTTTCATTGAATTCGAGGAAGTCTATAATTTCTTTATTTCTTCCTTGACTCAGTGGTCATTCGTAGAGATTGTTAGGTTTTTATGATTTTGTAGACTTTCTGTTGTTTCTGTTGTTGTTGAAGTCAGCTTTAAACCATGGCGGTCTGACAAGATACTGGGAGTTATTTCAGTCTTTTATATCTGTTGAGACTTGCTTTGTGGCCAAGTATGTGGCCAACTTTTTAGAATGTTCCACGAGGTGCTAAGAAGAAGGTATGTATTTTAATGTATTTGGGTAAAATGTTCTAAAAAAAATCTGTTACAGTCATTTGATTCATAACATCTTTTATCTCCATCATTTCTCTGTATAGTTTTTGTCTGGATGACCTGTCCATTGATGACAGTGGAATGTGGAAGTCTCCTACTATTAATGTGTGAGGTTTGATGTGTGATTTAAGTTTTGGTAATTTTATTTTTCACAAATATGTATGCCCTTGTATTTAGGGTGTTGGCATCAAGAATTTAATTGTCATCTGGAATTTTTCTTTGATGAGTATAAAATGTCTTTCTCCATCTCTTTTGATTAATTTTGGTCTGAAATCTATTTTGGTAGATATTAGACTAGCACACCAACTTGCTTCTTGAATCCTTTTGCCTGAAAAATCTTTTTCTAACCCCTTAATCTGAGGTAATATCTATCTTTAATGTTCAGGTGTGTTTCTTGTATGCAGCAAAAGGATGGATCCTGTTTTCTTAGCCACTCTGTTAGCCTCAGTCTTTTTATTGGATAATTGAGTCCACTGATATTGAGAGATATTTATGACCAATGGTTGTTAATTTTATTTTGTAGTAGTAGCAGTTGGTGGTAGTGGTTGGTGTGTGTGTGTGTGTGTGTGTGTGTGCGCGCGCGCGTGTTTTGCTTGTGTGAGATTATTTATTGCCTGTGTTTTCATGGGTATAGTTAGCCTCTTTGATTGGAGGGTTTTTTCTAATACTTTCTATAGGACTGGAATTATGGGTAGATGTTGTTTAAATATGACTTGGTCATGAAATATTTTGTTTTCTCTATCTATGGTGATTGAAAGTTTTGCTATCTATAGTGATCTTGGCTGGAATCCATTATCTCCAAGAGTCTGGAAGACATCTATCTGTCCAGGCCTTTCAGCCTTTTACAGTCTTTGTTGAGAAGTCAGGTGTAATTCTATTTAGGTCTGCCTTTATATGTTACTTGGCCATTTTCCCTTGTAGATTTTAATATTCTTTATTTGTTCTGTATGTTTAGTGTTTGATAATTATATAATTTCTTTTCTGGTCCATCCCATTTGGTGTTCTGTAAGCTTCTTGTACCTTTATAGGCATGTCCCTCTTTAGATTAGGAAATTTTTCTTCTCTGGTTTTGTTATATATTTTCTGGGTTCTTAAGCTGGGTTTTTTCTTCTTCTATTCCTATTATTCTTAGGTGTTGTCTTTTCATAATGTCCTCGATTTTCTGGATATTTTGTGTTAGGAATTTTTTTTGACATTTTCTTTGACCAATAATCTATTTCTTCTTTCATACTTTTAATGCCTGAAATACTTTCTTCTATGTTCTGTATTCTGTTTGTGAAGCTTACATCTGCAGTTCCTGTTTATTTACCTAGATTTTCCATTTCCAGAATTACCTCAGCTTGTGTTTTCTTTATTGCTTCAATATCCATTTTCAGGGCATGAACAGTTTCTTCACCTGTTTGTTTTTTCTTAGGTTTCTTAGCATTCTTTAAGGGATTTATTGATTTTATCCAACTTTTGTTTTCTTTTCCTTGATTTCTCAAAGGGAGTTTTTTCCCCATTTCTTCTTTAAGGACCTCTATCATCTTCATGAAGTTGGTTGTACTGTCATTTTCTTGTGCTTCTTATACACTGAAATTAAGGTCTTGCTGTTATGGAATTGCTGGGCTGTGGCAGTGCCACACTGGCCCGGCTGTTGTTGACTGTGTCTTACACTGGCATCAGACATCTGGGGTTGGGAGGATTACAGGTCTAGGTGCTGATGTCGGAGATGGTCTTTGTTGGGTGAGCATTTTATTCCTTGGTTTCTGTTTCCTCTTCTGTCTTCTGGTCTTTGTGGAATTCAGGTGGACTGCTTGATCTGATCCACAAGGAAATCTCTGACCAGGCTGGGGATTTGATTTATGGCAACCTTCTTAGCCTGTGGTGCAGCAAGGGACTCTGTCCATTCTGACTCCTGTGTCCTGCACCTGGAACTGAGTTTAGGGGCCCAGCCACAGGCAGAGGGTGGAGTGGGAGGGAGGAGGCAGCAGAAGGTGTCTAGGGAAAGGGACAGTTCAGCTGGCATGTGAGTCACTCACCTGTTCTTCTGACTCTCATCTTATGTTTGAGATCTGCTCCCTCACTGGCTGAGTGTCCTGTGACCTGCCTATCTCTGTCCTGCCCCCAGTGCTGGGATTGCAGCACTGCCGCTCCTAGCTTTTACCATGCGCTCCACAGCAACAACACTTCACAGTCTGAGCCCTCACTCCAGCCCCTCGTGTGTTTCGTTACACGTATTTCTCTCTTCCTTGCTGTGATACGACCATCTCCACACCCAGGAGACACTTAATTTTGTTCATGATTATAAAACAAAGAGGTCAAGATTTTACTTATACACAAAGGAGTAAGAGCATGAAGCATTTATTTTCCATGCTTAGAGATATTGATTTTGAGGGGTTAGAGAGATGACTCAAAGGTTAAGAGTCTGTACTGCCCCTGTGGAAGGCCAGAATTCAGTTCCCAGTGCCCATAAGGGATGCTCTCAGGTCACAACTGCCTGTAACTCCACGTCCAAAGGATCCAGTATCATCTTCTGACATCTACAGGCACCAGCACATGTGCGTGCATGCACACTCGCACGCATGCGCGCACACAGACACACACACACACACACACACACACATACACGGGGGGGGGGGGATGAATAAAAAGTGAATGATGGTTCAAAAAGTAAGCCCTCGGGGTCTGATTATTTTGTCTCTGTAGACACAGAACTTGAGCCCAGTACCGTGTATGAATACAGGGTTTCCGCGTGGACCAGCTGTGGGCGAGGATTCAGCCAGTCTGTTAGAGTCAGCACAAGAGAAGACGTGCCCCAAGGAGTCAGGGCCCCTGGGTGGGCCAGAACAAGGAACCAAGAAGATGTTATTTTCTTAAGCTGGAAGGAGCCCAGGAAGCCAAATGGTATGAGGCTACTTCAAAGGCAGAATTGCCGGTTTTGTAAATCCCTACAATCTGGGAAGGAGCGCACTCTGTATTGGCATGCAACACCTCGGTGGGAAACGTTTGCGATAGAAGGAAACCCCTCGCATCAGCTCATTGCTCATCTGTTTAAGCCAAAGTAAATAACAAAACTCCCAAGTCATCATATACGCCAGGGCTGCTTTCAAATAAGCAGAATATAGCTGAGGCCAAAAATGTCCTATTCCTGAAAGTAACTCGTTTTAATTGTGAGCAGAGGTGAACTTAAATAACTCCCTCCCGAATTCATCTCCCCTCTGGTAGCTGTAACTGAGAACTGCTTGAACAACAACAGCAAGAGCGTTGTGTTTTACAATGCTGCAGTATCCTATTTCTTTACAACTTCTGTGGCAAGGCTGGTGAGATAGGTCAGTGGTTAGAAGGCACGCTCCATCATGCCTGACTGTCTGAGTTTGATCTCTGGGACCTATAAGGTAGAAGGAGAGAAATGGCCCCCTAAAGTTGTCCTCTGAACCCCACACACATGCGTGTACAGTCGCACATGCACATATGCATGTATTTAAATAAATGCAATTGGGGAAGTCCTGCGACACACATGCTGTTTGCAAACAGTTAAAGTGGCGCAACACCTACAGCATTTTTTTCCCCTTCCAGGTCCTATTATTCAGTATATTCCTCTCCGAGACGGAAGGGAGTGCTTTCGGGGAACAGCACTAAGTTTCACCGACACGCGGGGGATTCAGCCACTCCAGGACTGTTCATCCCAGCTGAAAGCTTGCACAGCTGCTGGGTGTGCCATCAGTGCCCAGGTGAGAACTCGCCTAACTGTGGGGAGAAGGGTCCAGGGTGAGGCTTGTTAACATCCCTCGGTATGATTTTTCCAAGGCCAAAAAAACACATGTCTTCCTCAAAGTATCACTGAGGAGAGTGTTTCTCGGTCACTGGTGTTGATGCTTACGTCCCAAAGGGGAGCATCTCACAGAGACTTGACCGTACAGCAGTATTTTTATTAAGAGCAGGCAACTCTTAAGCCAATGGCTCTCTCACATCTTCTCCCATTCATTACTTCTGGGTACTTGCCGTGGTTTGCCATGATGTTCCCCGAGCCAGTCTCGTGAAGAGGGTTGGTGTCAGTGCAAGAAAACAGTTAATGCTCAGTAAACGTTAAAATTAGTGCCACGTCTTTACATACTCGGCACATGGAGTTCATCTGGCACTGGAAGACATTTGGGGGGGAAAGCCCATCCCAGTTTTTGAAAGGAACCGAGAGGTAGCACTGAGCAGCGCTGGCATCTGTGAGGTGCTTAGGCATGGTGGCTCCATGCTGGCACAGGAATAAGTCCCCTCCTTTCTCAGGCAAAAGAGTGCATCATCCCTTGCACAGGACCAGAGGAGCCGCCATGTCGCAGGCCATTCTGAGCCCTCCTCTCATGTTCTGTTACTGTTTCACAAACCCAAGGGCCTCTCCACTTTCCAACAGTGTGCCCTGTCCAGTGTGCAGCCGCCAAATCCTACATTTCTCAGATTCCAGAACACTGAAGCAAAAATAGAAAACTGTTTAGGTGCTTCTCGGTCACAGGTGCTCTGTCATAGTGGCAGAAAGTGAAATAGCACAGTAGTATTACACAAAGCCATAAAATGTCAAAGGTTACTCATCAGTTGATAACTTCCTCCCAAATATTGTGTCAGTAAAATCTTCCCACACTTAAATAACAAACAAACAAAACCAGAAGTGGGTGACCCTGACCTCACCTCTTCATTAGCAGCCTTGCTAAGGGATAGTAAAGGCCGATTCAGGCACCTGATGAAAGGCCGGGCACGCGATTCAGTTGACAATGCTTGCACAATGCTCTGGGTTATGTCCCAGCACTGCATGAGCCACGTGTGTGCTGCAATCTTGACATTCTGGGGTAGAGCAGGAGAATAAAGAGTTCAAGGTCATTTTCAGGTACAGTAAACTTGAGGCCAGCTACAAAATACAATCTCAAAAACAAAACAAAACAAAAACACCACCACCAACAATATAATGGCCAACTTACAACAGAATGCAGGTGAAAGAATATACAGAACTTGATGTCAGCCCTGGGTATGCTATGCTGGTGTGTCCAACCTGTAGCTCACGTCCATAAACACCCCTGGGGTTGCTTTGATTTGAGTCTGTGGTTCTGAGGCATAAACTTGGTAGAGGACAGTGCTGTACCACAATGTGAAAAGGTTGGACACCAAGAGAAGAGGAAGGGAAAGCGTTCTTTGTATTTTTTAAAGGTATGTGGCTTCAGTTACTTGTAGGTGGTGTTGCTTAGGTCGGTCCAACCTGGAAGCAAAATGTTAAAACAGTAGGATTATCCTCAAACTTCTCAGAACTATTTCAAGGGAGAGGGCAGGTAGCAGGGTGGTAGAAGCAGCTGTCTTTTGTCATTTTGAATGGAAACAAGTCTAGCTGGATGTTAGCGCAGGAGATGGTCTTGCTAGGCAGATCTATGTGAGAAGTTAAAGCAGATCTATGTAAGAAGTTAAAGCAGTAGGCTTAGGTGATCGCCAAAGGCATGGGAGAGAAACAAAAGCAGAATGCGTGGCAATGAGGGAGGAAGGCAGCCTCAGAATGGAGAGGAAAGAGAACCCTTCAAGGGAGGAGGCCCATGGGCAGCAAAGAGTTAAAGAGGAAAATTAACCAAGTGCTGCTTCACAGTAGCCTCCTTTCTGGGAAGCAGCTTTGGAGACACCCTGGCAACCAGAATGGCTGAATGCTCTTCAAACCTGAGAGAGAGAGAGGTCTACATGCATTTGCAAGACCCACATAACACACTGAGTCCTCCTCAGCCTCTACACACTGGGGCAGTTATGTTCAGCAGAGCCCCCCATCCCCCCACCCTCCCATCCCCCACCCCCTCATCCTCCTCCCTCCCCCATCCCCCACCGCATGGTAACCAAGATGGCCACCATGGCAGACAGAAGCAGGTTGCTTCAGTCAAAAGTTATGGTCTCAGTGCTCCTTGTACAATTCTTTATTCTGTGTGTGGCTGGGCCTGGGCCTACCAGATGCCGGAACAATTGGTTAAACCGGGAATTGGGTTTGTCCTGTGGGAAAAGCATGTCCCCAACAGCACATTTTTTTTTAATCCAAAACCACATTTTGACACCATTGACTCAGTAACTGGCTGGTTTTTCTTCTCACTCGGTCCTTTTTCTAGAACATTGGCACAGATAGTCTGCAGTCGTCTCGGGAGGAATACAGGGAAGTCTGCCCACTGCGCTGCCTAAAGCACGCCCTGTGCAAGCAAGTTCAGACATGGCTCTTGCTCCATATTTACTGATGCTTAACTTTACAAAATCAGGCTGTTAAAATGCAAAGACACTGATGGGCCATATGGAAGAGAGTTCTCCAGGAGGACAGCCTGCCAAGCGGGGTGCACTTGTTTAAACCGAGGGCCGCGCTCTGCCTTCAAAATTGTTGTCGGACCTGTTGTGATAAATAGTAGTTGGCGAACTTATATAATGTATTCAAGGTCAGATTTCATTGTTTAAATAGGATGAGAGGCAAAGGATGAACCGGGGAACTGCTTCTCCCTGCCTTTGCTAATGATATGCCACGCTAGACAGCAAGGCTCTAAAACAAAAGCGACACCTTCATTGATCAGGATTCCTCGTGGACAATGACAATAAATTGCTGTTTAATTTCCATTGCTCGCAGGTAGTCGCTGCTACCACCCGAGGAATCCTGGATAGTGTCTCGCCACCAGACATCACAGCCCAGAGCTCGGAGACACTGCTCCTCAGCTGGAGTGTCCCTGAGAAAACGAAAGATGTCATTAAAGAGTACCAGCTCTGGCTGGATGGGAGAGGACTCATCTATGCTGACACGAGTGACAGGAGGCAGCATACGGTCACAGGTGACAAAACGGGAAATCTACTGGAGGAGGCTGTCATTGCAGTGGGATTGGGGGCAGCCTCCCAGGGGTGTGTGTTTGATGTATGAGGTCACTTCGAAAGGACATGTTCTCTTGACATATGGTCAGGTCCCACTTATCCATGCTAATCGAGGAGCCCACACTGGCAGCGATAAGCCACGGCAGCAGAGAACTTCAGAAATAATTTATATTTGGCTTTGATACTCAGTGTGTGGAGAGGGGGCTTGTGTCCGTGTACCATTTTTTTTTAAACAAACAGTACAAGGCATTTTCATTCCCCAAGGATGTAGTCACAGATAATGGGGCTAGGACAGCCAAGAATGGGTTGGGAGGTAGAAGAAACCCACGTAGAGGCGGACAAGAGAAAGTGGCTGTCTAGTACTCCCTCACTGACAGCTGCCTGCTTGGAACTTCTTGTCATTATTATTTCCGTTAATTAATAGTGATTGTATTATTTCGATTATGTATAACATTGTCATCCTTATTACAATAGTGCAGAATGTTAGCTCAACCCTCAGAGTGATCATAATAATAATTAACATGTGTAGCCTGAATATTTCATTTGAAGAGAAAAATGTGTTTTCTTATCGCCTTGTTCTTGGGGTTCACACTACCTGGTAATTTAATACTTGGGTTTTGTCTTTTTTTTTTTCTTTTGCCTCCCTCACTAGCAAAGGCAGGCTGCTGGGGAGCAGGGACCTGGCCTGCTACTACCTAAACTCACCCTTAGCCAGTAGGAGCGAGAGAATGTGAGGGGTAGACAAGCTAAGAGAGACCCCAAACACTGTCTAAACACTGCCATGCACGAATTCAATTCTCATCTCAAACCTAAGAGGGCACAGATGAGTCTTAGCTGTTTTGTTAGAAAGGAAATGCTTTTGGAAGCCAAGTCCTTAGTTCGTTCCTGGGACTCACTGGGTCATTACAAACGCGCCTGGAAGTTTAGCTCCAGAGACCAGGACTTTACAAAGTCCTGTCATATTTCTCCACTTCTCTCTAAGATTTCCCAAAGCAGTGACCCCCCTTCCACTGGGCTCTGTCCCTTCAAAGAGAATTAGTCAGGCAGATAACACAACTTACAGAAAAGCACAGAAATGTCTAGAAAGCTATGCCTGCTTTTCCAGGAGTCAACACGTATGCTGTACAGGTGGAAACATAACTCCACCGAATTTTGTTCGTAAGTTCCATGCTTTTCTGCCATCTAAGCAAGCATTGGTTGATAGGATCACCAGTGTTTTTTCAAGGGGTCCCCCTGAGTCCTAGGAAGACACTTAGTAGGTGTTTGCACACCTGCACATCTTACTCCACATCTGGAGATCATGAGCTGACCTTGAGATTGCATGGACAGGGGTCACTTCTGGCAGTTGAGAGGTCAAACTGGTTTCTTAGATCTTATTTCACTCAAAGCGAAACAGGAGTAAGTAACAGTTTCGTGTATTGTTTTGTGGGATGCACCTCACCTGTAGTTCTGTCTTTACAGTCTTTAAGAAGAGTTGCCCTCTGACTCATTTGCTTCTTACCACATTCCTGTAATGAGAGAAGTTTATAGCACCCATGCTTAAAAGATGAAGAAAATTCCCCAGAGTGTGCATAGCATTTATTAGCTCCATCTGTAAGGGAATCATAATGGCACGCGGACGTGTGTGTGTGTGTGTGTGTGTGTGTGTGTGTGTGTGTGTGTGTGTGTGTATGTGTGTGTATGTGTGTGTACATATGCATATACATACACATACACATATACATGCCTACTGATACCCAATGGCTGTTGTCTTGATAACACATAAAACTTTTCAGAATAAGGTTGTGAGGGCTGGAAAGAAGATTCGAGAAGGTGACATGAATGCCTGCTGTGCAAGTGTTTATGTTAAAAAGAAAACACCCAGCTGCTGAGGTGGCCCACATCTGTGATCCTAAGATGGTTGGAGGTGGGCAGTGCAGGCAGAGGATTCCTGGAGCTCACTGACCGGCTAACATAGCCAAAATCAGTCAGCACCAGGATCAGTGGACAACAATCAAGGAAGAAACTTGAAATTGACCTCTGACCTCCACAAACACCGCAGGCACTGGCAAACTACACACACACACACACACACACACACACACACACACACACACACACTTCTCATGGAGAACAATTAACAAACCAGTGAATTAGCTTTGTGGCCTCTGAGATGCTCTTGTTGCAGGAAAGGCTGAGGAGCAAGAGGATGATGTTGGTCCGCCGGCACAGGATCCAGGGCTGCTGGTGTAGACGACAGGGGTTAGGGCCTAAACCCATGTACCAGTTCATGCTGGTTTCCCAATAAACCGGGAGACAAAGCTGAAGAATTGAGGCCCAATCTCTTCTTCAGTTGCCTGGCTGTGAATTGGTGCCAGCTGTACTGGTTCGCACCAGAGATCGGCTCTGAGATGTCAGCAAACCAAATTCAATTATAATATGCAAACCCACGGGATGCGTGGCCTCCTTAGTTACAAAATAACTGCAAAGGTCTGTCTTTAAATCCTGTGCTCTGCTGACTCTTCCTTCCGTTGTCATTCTTAATCGCTATTTTTATGTCAAAGAGGAATTTATACACATACATTGGCACTAGAGGGCCTTGAGTTAGAATCAATATTTTAAAGTTTTCCTATGTAAGTTAAACTTTTACAAAAATCATAAAGTGAAAATAATTCTTTAGAGGTCACTTTTAATATTTCTTTTATTAGTTGTTGAGATTTTCCTACATGGGTGCTGTATTTACATCATGTATCCCTCACTCTTTGCCCCCTCGAACTCCTCCTGTGTCCCCCAAATGCCTCCAATATATTTCTTTAATTATTATTGTTACACATATGTATGTGTGTACATATGTATATATTAATACAACCTACTGAATTCCTTGACTGTTGGTCAGATATGCATGTGTTTGGGGCTGACCACTTGGGGAGGGTCCTCCCTAGGGAAAATGATTCAGTCTCTCACTAGCCATTAATTGCCTGCAGCTCTTCCTCTAAGGGTGGAGCCTTGTGCAATTTCCCCATGCTAGTGAGAAGTCAGTGAGTGGTCAGCTGGCAATTTCATTGTGCAGGTCTTGTTTAGCTGGCCATATTGTTGGGGTTGTATGGTGCGGACTCTCACCCTATCCCACAGCAGACCCTGGTCATCTGGCTCTCACAATCTTTCTGTCCGCTTTGGCAATATTCCTTAGCATTGGGTGTAAGGCTTATGTAGCCAGTGGGTTGCACAGCCACAGTCAGGTGTTGTCTGCATTTTGACCAGTTGTGGCTTGCTGTGATAGTCTCTCCAGAGACATTTGGTCCATCCATCCGTCTTAGATTTCACTTGGGCAATAGAGCCCTAAGGAGGGAGTTCAACACTTGCTACATGCAGTTGCTGTGGAGCAGGAGTGCTAGACAGGAACAGCTATAAACCCAGCATCTCCACGGTGTAGTATGCATTCTCTGCCAGGGAATGCCAGGTCCAGGGGCAGCTGACTGACCAGTGCAGGGCAGAGTGTTTATGACGTGATGGTGTTGTACTAAATTATTAGAATGAAGAAAAATAATGGAATTTGCTTCCCCGAGTGTCTCGGATATTTGTTGAAAGGCTACCTGAGATGCCTGAAGTAAACTTTTAGGTTTGTCTTCATTTCCAAACCCTGATAGTCTTTAAGCACTAGCTTTCCCGGAGCCTTAAGTATCCTGGTCCTGGGGATGGCAAGAGAGACTGCCAGCACCTTGCCATAGCCTTGTTGTCTCCATGCTTACTTTTAATTACCTCAAAGCCCCGGAAACATGATCCCGTAAATGCTTTGTGGGAATAGTGGCAAAGGCCCTCATCACGTGAAACCCATAAATTGCTTATAATCCTCTCAAGATGTTTTTTTTAAAGCATTAAGTAATTGAAGACAGGAAGTCCTCAGTTAATTATTTAGAGGTTTTATCAATGCTTTAAGTAAACTGAAGCATTGTCTGCTATCTCCCCACACCAAGCCCCACGGGACCCAGGAGATAGCAGCTCCCATCAGCTCATATTCACTAATGCAAACAGTGCATGGTAGATTGTCAATAGAGACCTTCCCAGATCATTTGTGACTAAATGCATCCACTGTGCCATCCTCCACACAGCATTTGGATGGCAGCAGTGGCATTTATGGCTGGCCTGTGTCTTAGGAATAAAGTAGAGGGCAGAGGATTACCTCATGGCTGAGACCGTGGCAAGAGGGAAAGTATGAGCTGCACCTTCAGCAGTAGGTCTGATAAAAGTCCGAGTGTCTCTGAAGTCTGGGGAAACTGTTGCCAAATGAATTACTAATGCACTGCTCATTACGTTCCTGTCAGAAGGCCATTAACTAGTGAACAGGAGTCAATCTGCCTCCTCCCATTTGTTACAAAGTTACCAAAAGCCTTTTGAGCTAGCTAATGGAAACCCTAACAATTCTGTTTACATTGACTGTAAACAGGATGCTGAAGCAGACACTATACGTATCACTTTTGAAAAAGAGGAAATGTAGTTTGAGCACCATATGAGGAAGTGTGGAGAATCTCTGTGAAGGATTTAGATGCCTGCATTCTGCAGTGAGTGGTGACAGGTGACATCCTATCTTTACCATTTGCAACATTTTACTGGGCTGGGAGATGGCTCAATGGTAAAATCCTTGCCTCACAAGTATAGGGAGCCAAGTTTGAATCCCCTGAGTGCACATAAACCTGGGCATGGTAGCAGGCTTCTGCAATTCCTCCAACAAGATGGGGCGTGGGGACAGGAGAATGCATGGAAACTCAGGGCCAACTAGACTGGTGTGAAAAGCAGGGAACAGCAAGAGACCCTGTCTCAAATAAGGTAAAAGGTGAAGACTGACACCGGAGGTTGTCCTTTGACCTCCAGCCATGTGCTGTGGACATACATGCATACACGTACACACACACACGTACACACACACACACACACACACACACACACACACACACACACACACACGTGCGCGCACACACCCACCCCTACATTCAGGGCAACAGGGAGGAGGAGGAGAAATCAAATAAATAACATTTTGTTTGTTTGTTTATGCCCCAACTAGTAGGTAATCTTTTTTAAGGACAGAGAAAATAGCTTCCTGTTGCCTGTTTTTCCTGGTTTTCCTGTGTTGACAGTAATTCACACATTAAAAATATTCCCTTTTTTTTTAATTTTTGAGACAGGGTCTCATGTATGTAGGCCAAGCTGGCCTCAAAATTGCTACATAGCCGAGGGTGACCTTGGGCATCTGATCCTCCTGCCCCACTTCCCCAGTGCTGGGATTACAGAAGTGCCCCACCATGCCAAGCAAGTACTTAAGAGCTACATCCATAGCCCCCCCCCAAATTATGTTTCTTGAATTAATAAATGTTGCATAGAAAACTAAACGCTAATATCTGGTTTGATTATAGATAAAGGTCCCACCATTAAACACATCTGCATCTAAGACAGGAGAGGTTATGCAACCTAAAAAAAAAAAAAAAAAAAAAAAGCCCATTACAAAGTGAAAATTCAGGTCTCCTTGTTCAAAAAATACTGAGAATTTCAAGGCAGTGAGAACAGAAAAGTGAGTAAAATGGCAAACTTGGAAGTGTGGGGCTCTGAGCAGGTCTGCCCACATGTCACAACCATCCTGATAGCTAGCGACACAGACTGACAGCAACCTCTTTTATTGACGAGAGCCAAAGAAAACTAGGACTGTGACTATGTCCCCAGAGCTGTCAGCAGCTCCCCGACCCTGCAGTCATGTATCGTGCCATGGTTACATTTCCCCTGTGCACTGTGCACCGACTGGTGAGTGTTGGGCCTGTAATAAACATGGAAGGTTGATTCCACTGCCATTTTCCCAAAGCTGAGGAAAACTTATTTGGTACCTGGTTGAAAAAAAATAGATAATATAAAATCAGCCTTTCATTTCCTTTCTTTTAAGTCTTCTAGTAGCTGTAGTAATAAGCCCAAAGAACCATAGTCAAGAACTGTCTAGATTTCTAAGGAATACAAAACTTCTCCCTAAATCCCAGGTAGGCCAGTCAATGCCTACGCAGCCACTAATCCATCATGTTTTGCCTCAGTGGCTCTAGCCTCACTCTCTGTGTGATCCATGCGTTTGAATAGCTGGACATATCAAAACTTGAGGGAGGCCTTGTCTCAATACATAAAGTAAACAAAGAGCTGGGCCTATTGCTGAGTTTTAGAGCCACAAGCAGCATGCTGGAAGCCCTGGGCTCAATCCCAGTACCATGAAAACATAATTTAACCAACTATACTTACCGTGATCTTCCAACAAATGTACACACTAGACAATGTTTATATCAGAATAAACATTACCTGTGTGAACTTTTCCAAATTCTTTCTTCAAGTTTTTTGTTTGTTTGTTTGATTTGATTTGATTTGATTTTCATTTTTAGTTTTTGGTTTTGGTTTTGGTTTTGGTTTCTGAGACAGGATCTCACTGTGTAACCCTGGCTGACTAGAAACTGGTTACGTAGACCAGACTGGCCTAGAACTCACAGACACATGACTACTCCTACCTACTTAGTACTGGGATCAAAGGTGTGTTGCACCATGCCCAACCAAGATTTTTTAAAATCTGTTGACATTGTTGTTACCTGGAGTCATTCTGCACCGGAACACCTCCTAACTCATTCTCTCAGCCTTTAGGACGACACCCCACACATTTGGAAACTCCTTGGAAAAGAGCAGATAGCATTACAGCATCATTGGCTGCATGCTTTGGAGTGGCTTCCTATCTGAAGTCGTAATGGACAAAATGCCTTTTCCTGACAGCGTGTCTGGGGATTAAGAACCAGAAGCCAGCTGTTCACTCTAGAGAGCATCAGAAATGTAACTGACACCGACATGGGTTTTCTTTGCCAAATCATATTTTTAGGAACCATCGGTGAGCTTTTTTTTAAGTCCCTTTTTGACACACATTACTCTGGAACGTAATTTTAGTTGGATGTGGGATTATAATGAGTTTGGTTATACGATGCCCCTTTCCTTTCAAAGACAACATGATTCCCTGTAGGGAAATTCACAGACTCATTCGCTCTCCTGTTCTTTGCTATTCTGAGCTATTAAATGCCTGCTTTGTCTCCCGGCTCTTGCCTTTCTCTGCTCTGCAGTGCTGTTTCCTACTCTTCTCATTCAATATTGGGTACTTGAATGATGTTTTCTTTTCTCCCTCTTCTCTTCGGCTTTGGGATTAAGTTACAGTTAGAATGGCTCCTTTGAGACATCTCTTTATTTCCCTCCTCTCCTCCTGATCAATTCATGAGTAGTTTTCAATTGGTGTGCCCTTTCACTGCCTGTTGCTAATATTTCACATATATATCTCAGTTTAAGGACTACCAATAGGGGCTCGCTTAAAATGACAGCAAATCCTATTGAAATGTGTAGATTTTATTGAGTTCTCCTGAGTCTTTGATAGGAAAGGTCGCTGGGTACATGTAAATCACCCATGCCTGGTGGCAGCTTATGCTTCGTTACAGACCGTTTAAAACAGCCCTCTCGATTGTGCAAAAACAAATACAAGATCTAAAACGTAGTAAGGATGATGCATTTAGATGGTGTCTTCTTTAAGTTCGTCTGTAGCTATACGTGGCAGATAACCAATCAGAGCTGTAGCTTCAGGTGTGAAACTGAGGTGCCCGGAGGATAAAAATGCCTCAATTCTGAACTTGCTTAATAGGTTGGTAACTGTCAGAACCCAAGTGGTCTAATTGGAATCTCTGGGCTTCTAACAGCCACGCTGTCCTCCTTGTCTCTGCACGTGACTTGTGATAATACCCAAAATACAAGCAACATTTGGGTGTTTTATTTTTACTGGATCTTTCTCGGGGCTTTGAGCTGCCTAAATCACCACTCTTCTTATAGGACTAGGGTCCCTGACTCCACAGCTCTGATCTACCGTACTCAGTCCAGCCGTTCAAGCTGCGGCACTTCCTGATGTCTGTGATCCTGTACAGCTCCCTCCACTCTCTGTGGTCAGGACCCGATCTGTGAAATGAACAGTCAGGGACAGTCATGCAACTGCACCCTGAATCTGATAACACCCATAGAAACCAAAGAAAGGATAATGATTAACAAACACTAATACTTTAGTTATGTCACCTATAATTTTTATTGTATGTATTTATATGTGTGTGTGTGCACACATGTGGCCACACATGTGCCTTAAGGTGCACATGGAAACCAGAGGATGAGCCATAAAAGACAACTCTCTCCTTTCACCCATGGTTCTAGCAATCAGACCCGGGTCATTAGGCTTGGCGGTGCGCACCTTCACCAGCTTCCACTGGCACTAGTCATGTACCTTCATAACAAATCACCTTGATTATAATTGCAATCCCTCCAGAGTTTATTTCTGGTGTGGAGGTCAATCAAAAGCAGAGAAACTCCAGAAACAACACTGAGTTCTGATTCTTCTTTTCTGTTTGAGCTCCATCCATTCAACATATTTCTTTCATTTGAAGGGCAACCAAAATGCATACAATTAGAGTTATTGTCCAAAATAGTGCGTATAAAGGAGCTGTTACAGTGTTTTCTACCATTCTTCTGTCTTGGTGTTTAATCATCCGAGGGAAAGGCCATCACCAGTGGACTCGAAGTCCTCAAGCTGTAGGCTTTCTATGATGCAAGAACATCATACTTAGAAATGGGGTTCAGGTTTGCCTGGCTCTGATCTGACCAGCCCCTTCACCCTGTTCTTTGAGCTTTCAGCTTTGCTGTCCATGAAATATGAATAACAACCCCATTGTGGGGAATATTCAGGGCAAAATTCTTTATGATCATAATAGATGGTCATAATAGATTACCAACATTGTTAAATCTCTTTCATAAGTTCCTAACTGTCTGTCTTAGAGGCAAAGTGCACGGGAGGCAGGAATAGCATCTGCTTTGTCACCCATGTGTAACATATGTGGTCTCATGTATAACATGTCCCTGTACGTGGATAAATAGAATTGGTCATCTTAAACCTACTAGTATGCTTCAGTCTCTCAAGAAAGCGCTCTTGGCAGGTGGACATTTCGTAGCTCCAGAAAATGGAACTTTGCCTGCTGACTTTAGGCGTGGCTCATCCTAGGCTGCCAAAGACATTTCAGCTTGCTGTATTTCTTTATTTCTGAGCTCATCTCTCATCTGAAACTCTATGGAGGGAGAAGGGACATCCCAGCGGCTAACACAGGAGTCAGTGCCCGTAATCTGACTTTTTGTTACTTGCTGTCATATACTCAATTCTGAGCTGCCAGCACACGTGCCCAGTATGGAACTCTGTGCCTGGGTATTTCTTCTGTCTGCTTCTCAGCTCATGTGGAGCCAACACAGAACAAGGCTTAAATCCTGATGATGAACAGAAGACTGCCTCCTCCAAGGAAAATCAGAGCTTCTCTCTGAACAAGGATCTGAAACGGCCCCTGTGAAGCTGTGTGGCATCCTGGCAACCAGCAGTGGAAACAAACCTGTGTGTTTCCTCCATTCAACTCATACAAGCCTTTATGCAGACCCACACTGCAAGCGCAAGGCCATCCACCATTCTCTGTGACGTCTCCTGTGGCCCTGACTTCCATCCAGCCTTTTCTGGCTCTTCATCAGTCTTTCATTTACCGTGAGGACTCTGGTCTGCAAATGGTTCATTACTTTGCTTTAGGTCTTAGAAGCCTACAGCAAGTATCACAAGACCACTGTTATGTTTACCACGTCTTAGTGCTAATCTGTACTATGGTTTTATTTTAATGTGTAATGATCTGTATAGTAATGGTGCTTAGTGTAATATTTCAGTCCTTGCCTATAGTGTGCACTGATAACATTCATTTTCTTTTATCCATTCCCACTATATTCTGACTTCAAATAATGATTATTTTACACTTAGTGCAACTTTTTTTTATTTATATACATATATGGAAGTGAACATTCAGTGTTCCTGTATCTAGCTTATTTCACATAACATGTTTTCTAGTTCCATCTATTTGGGATTCAAATAGCAGGCTTTTATTCTTCTTCATGGCTGAGTAACATTCCATTATATGAGGTAAACATGTTTTCTTTATCCATTCACTCACTGGTGAGCATGTAAATTGATTCCATGTCTTGACCACTTTAAAGACTACAAAAAATTCCAAGCACAGATGGCTCTTCCACATTCTGAATTTATCTTCTCCATGCATGTGTACATGCGTGTGTGCGTGTGTGTGTGTGTGTATGTGTGTGTGTGTGTGTGTGTGTGTGTGTGTGTGTGTGTGTGTGTGTGTGTGTGTGTGCCCAGTAATAGGATGGCTGGGTCATATGATTGATCAGTCTGGGTTTTTTTCTATAGTTGTAGTAATTATGTGCATACCGAACATCATTTCTTCTCTCTCTCTCTCTCTCTCTCTCTCTCTCTCTCTCTCTCTCTCTCTCTCTCTCTCTCTCTCTCTCTCCCCTCTTCAGTTTTTCAAACAGGGTTTCTGTGTAAGTAGCCTTTGCTGTCCTAGATTCACTCTGTAGACCGGGCTAGCCTTAAACTCACAGAGATCCTCCTGCCTCTGCCTCCTGAGTGCTGGGATTAAGGGCATGTGCTGCCACCACCTAACTTGTTTCTACATCTCACCAGTGTTTTCTATTTTCTTTTATAATAGCCATTCTGACTAGAGTGTTATGGTCTAACTGTAGGTTTGATTTGTGTTTCCATAATGGATAACATTGCTGAGCATTTTCCTGTTGGCTCTTCATATTTCCCTGGAATTGTTTCCACCTAAATCATTTGCCCAGCATAATTAGAAGCTTTCGTCGTTAATTTTTAGTTCCTCATATGTTCTAGATAGTGAGCTCTTGTCAGATGAAAGGCTGGCAAGCATTTCTTTCTTTCCAAAGCTGTCTCTTCACATTGTTGATTTTTTTTTTTTTTTTTTTTTTTTTTTTTTTTTTTAGCTGTTTGAAGAGGCACGAGGCTCAGTCTGCTCATAATTGCTTTGTTTCCGGTGCTTTAAGGTTAGAACCAGTGCAGCATCACTCACTCCAACAGGCTCAAGTGTCCCCCCTGCATTTGCTTCTAGGAGATTCTGAGTTTGGTCTTCTCATGTTTTAGGGCTTTGGTCCTTACCATGGTTTTGGCATCTCGACCCAAGCTTAGACATACCCACGAGGGGGATTCTCGATGGTGGACTTGCCTCCATCAGATTGGCCTGTGGTCATGCCTCTGGAGCTTTTTCTCGACTGTTGGTTGAGGCGGTTAGTAGAGGGCTGATGTCTGTGGGCGGGGCCATCTCTGGGCAGGTTGCCCTGGGCTATGTAAGAAAGGCAAGGTGACAAGCAAACCAGCAGCCTGCCTCCATGCTCTCCTGCCTGATGTTCCTGCCTGATGCTCCCACTTGGGTTCCTTCCCGGACTTCTCTTGATGGTGCCCTCTGACCTGTGAGATGTCATGATCCTTTTATTCCTAAACAGCCTATTTGGAATTGGTTTATCTCCAGGGTAAGAAATCGGAGTCAAGGTTCAATAATCCAAATGCCCCCATTTTCCCAGCACCACTTATTGATAAGGTTTGTTCACGAGACCGTTCTCTGGACTTGCTGCATCAGAAAGAAATGACAGTTCCCTCTTCAGGGTCATGAATTTTTTCCCAACCTCTATCATGTTACAAACACTCTGTTTGTCTCATCAAATCTGGCACAGCTCTCTGTGCATGTTTTATCTTCTAATATCCGCTCAGCAATTGTCTCCAGCACCTGCTGCTCGTCTGAAACTAGACAAGCCAAACATAAGAGGAGAAAAACAGGCGGGGCTAGCTTTTTTTTTTTCTTCAGATTTCCTAGAAAAACACCTTATAAGCTGCCTACAAATAACTCTTTACTTTTTAAAAAATACAGATTTATTTTATTTTTAAATATAGTATCTGTGTGTGTTTGTGCACGGAGATGTCCAGTGAGACCAGATATATCAGACCCGCCTGGAGCTGGAGTTTAAGTTGTGAGCTGTCTACCATAGGTGCTAGGAATTGAACTAGGAGAGCCACAGTGCTCCTAATTTTTGATCCATCCCTTCAGCCCTATATGTTTCATCTTTTGCCTTCCATACTTGCATCTAAAAAGAAAAATAGGAAACTTAACTACTCACACATTACATTGATTTCATTATTATTTAACAAATATTTCACAAACCAAGAATATCCAAAAAAGCAAAGTAGATACTGCAGGCAGAAAATGCTTATGGAACCATAAGAAAGGACCTGTTTGGTAGGATGACACTTTGAAGACATCACATCTCATAGCCTTTACCCCCGCCATGTTTGTTCATGGAGCTGTTCTTTGAACTAACGTAAACTAGCACTGAACTCATGAAACAACAGGCACTGTGAGGCGAGGCCAAAAACCACTTAAAGATGTCATCCCTATTTGCAGAGAATGTGTACTCTAACAAAGAAAGAAACTGATTCAGGGCTGGAGAGATGGCTCAGAGGTTAACAGCACTGGTTGCTCTTCCAGAGGTCCCGAGTTTAACTCCCAGCAACCACACGGTTAACCATCTATAATAAGGTGTGGTGCCACCTTCTGGCACGCAGGCACACATGCAGACAGAACACTGAGTACATAATAAAATAATAAATCTTTAAGAAAAGAAAGAAGCTGCTTCAGCTGAGCTATTTCAAAAGTGGGCTACAAAGGCTACATTGCAGGGTTAAACCAGCTTGTCATTGTGGCCTCTGGCTTTCACTCTTGGGTGTTCCTTTCTATTTTCTCTGAGTTCTTAGGTTTTATTACTTTAGCATCTTCCTGTTAGCTTTTATTAAACCTATATGATTTGGGAATCGCTTAGATCTTGAGTCATAGTCCACATCTAAAAATAGTGTAAATATCAAAAGTATGTAAATCCTCCCCCAGCCACCAAATGGAAGATTATAATCAAATAAGTAGCTGCATCTTATTGCTAAATCCATAAGGAAACACCGAAGGCCCTGAGATTGGATGCCCAGGAGTTCCAGCTGCCTCGGGCCACTACTCCTTCAGAGAACTCAAACCAGCACTCTAGGCCTGAGTGAACCCAAGGGCCAACTCCTCCATTCATTTGGCAAGCACCTACTGTGTGCTCTCACTACTGGGAGGGTACGCCAATAGGCAAAGCAAAGTCTTGGCTCGTTCAGCAGTTATGCCACAGCAAAAAAGACAAGGAAAATACACCCACTGCATCCGAAATACAGAGGGCTGTACAAGGAGAAAATTATTTGAGGATAAAAGGGAACTGGTGTATCATATGGAGTGGTGGAAATCTGTAAAACGCAAATGTAGCGCTCAGGCAATAATCTCTATGAAGTGACAGAGTGACATGGGAACAAATCTAGAAGAAGAATCATGCCACCAAATGTATAAAATTTACAAAGAATGTAGCTGAAACTGGGTAGAAGACATATGTTGTAGCCACAGAGTAGGTGTTCTAAATCAGCTTAATAATCTGACTGCTGACATAGCCCTAGGTTTTTTATTTATTTATTTATTTTAAAAACGTTTTGGTATTGTTTAAATTTTCTCAAGAATCAAAGAAAGACCTTGTAAGCCTCAATATACTTCATGCTGAATGCTGCAGAACCTTAATGTTACCCCTGCTGATATAAAATACTACCTGCCATCCCGTCTCATCTTCTCATATGAGCTACATGCTATGGTGATTCCCCATTTTACAGATCAGTAGACCAAGGCAAAGAGAAGCTAGGTAACTCGGCCAAGGTCATCAGCCACAGAGCAGTGACATATAACCATGGACAACTTCTGTCATAAATAGATCAAGTCATTCTTTGTTCCCTCCGAGGCCTTACTGGGGAGTTACTGAGCCATATTCTTTTAAACATGCAAAAGAAGTAAATAAGTCCTTTGTCCTCATTGAAGTATCCTCAACCTATGTGTAAAGACAAAAGCAATGCATCCAACACAAGCGCACAGTGGTGCCCATGAACATACCTGGGGAAGAAGCGCAGTGGTCTTGGGGTTTCGTTTTTTTGTTTGTTTGTTTGTTTTGTTTTTGTTTTTGTTTTTTCCTTAAAGTGTTGGTTGGTGTTAATAAGAACTGAACATGGCTTCAGGCTAGACAGCGGTGCATCTAACCTTCTTTTCAAATGTCTTCTGCCCCCTTCATATGAGAAGCAGTTACAGGGACCTGGCTGGGGTGGCTAATCTAGAGAAGAGAAAACTCGGGGGGGATTTGATAACGGTCTACAAATATTTAAAGAACAAGTAATGTGGAAAGGAAATTAGATTTGTTCTTTGGGTCCCCAAGGGTTTAAGGGACAGGAATGTTTTGCCACACTGTAAGGGAGGACTTTCAAACAGAACAAGAAGAACACCGGTGCTCTTAGAGATGGGACGGGCTATTCAGAGTGTGGAATGCTCCGGTGCAGTGAGTGGGACAGTGTTCAGTCACATCTTGTAGGAGAGATCTGAGAGGGATGAATTGTATTCGTCTGTGAATGTTAAAGTATCCTTATGGCTTAGCATTCAGGAACTTTTGATCCATACAAGCGTGTAGGAAGACTGTATCTCCAGAGAGTCAAGACCGTTGATGGGGAGCTTGCCTGCCCCTCGTAAGGCTGTCTTCCATGCCCACGAACATGAAGCCTGTGTTTTGAAGGAAGGTCTTGCATGTTGCAGAGCACACCTACAACTCCCGCAAGTGGTTTCCAGTGCCTAATCGCTAATGAACAACCCTCTCAAGCTGTGCCTTCCTCCCTCTCGGCTCTTCCCAGGTCTCCAGCCGTATACCAACTACAGCTTCACACTCGCTGCTTGTACCTCTGCCGGATGCGTTTCCAGTGAGCCCTCTGTAGGGCAGACTCTGCAGGCTGCCCCTCAAGGTAATGTGGACATATGTGTGGTTTGAAGAAAAAGGTTGTGTGCGCTATTTTAATTAGCTTTATAAACTCTTTCATAACAAACAAGGCAGAAAGGATAAAAATTTTAGGATGAAGTAAAATAGTATCTCAGTGTCTCCTCCTTCTGCAGGGTAACCTATACGCTTGCAGTATAGTAAATTACAGTAAATTACTTGAAACTCACTAAGTCATTGAGACTTGCTTTTTTATGAGAAAAAAAATACAAACTTGGATGTGAAACACCTCAAAAACTCAAGCATTAAACCAATTAATATCTAAGGAGTACCAAGTCCACCGTTAACACTGATGAAAATAGGCACTGCCTTCAAGAAATTGCAACCAAACAGAATGGTGATATAATTACCAGGTGCATATGAAAAAATATAATCTGAGAGAGATATTAAAACCTATCACTGAAACAGATAGACCTCAAAAACAGAGACTCTCTCTCTCTCTCTCTCTCTCTCTCTCTCTCTCTCTCTCTCTCTCTCTCTGTCTCTCTCTCTGTCACACACACACACACACACACACACACATACACACACACACACACACACACACACACACACACGGGGTGTACTATACCACCAGGCTACTTGAGGGAGTATACAGAGAGATTCTCCCCTCTTTAGAAGACAAATTGGTAATGTCTGTAAATTTAAAAATCTTAATTCCAGACTGAAGCAGTTCAGTCTTCATTATTTATGCCTGAAATTCCTCCACACACAGAGAAGGGAACCTGTGGCAGGAGATCTGTGGAGGCATCACTTTGCTTAACCTCAAAATGTGGGGAATAATTTAAGTATTGTGGGGATGGTGAAGTGCAAAATAAAATCACACTGTTGGAGTAAGGCGTTCTGTTCATAAAAGGATGCTCCAGAGTTCACACTTTATGTGTAAAATGCACACAGCAGACTCCACTCATTTCTAATGATAAATACACATGAAAAGGAAATCTGGCAATATCAGCCCTGTGACGACAATGAGCTCCTGTGGGTTGGGACCTGGGGTGTGTGATGCCATTTACTTTATGGAAGAAAATATGCTCAGTAGCCTGTGGTAGTAACCTACTATTTGTCAATCTGGAGAAATCGAAGCATACACAACTGCCTAAAGAGGAGTGTAATGTCCGTTGCCATGTTCGAGACCTGGACCACTTAGCCATTACTTTTCTACTGAAAGGACTGTTGTACCTTGGAATATTAGGCCTAAACTTCCTACCAGTAAATGAGGAATAAAATGGAAAATTCCACATATGGGGCATATGGCTCCTCTCTTGGAGTTCACTAATGATGTTCTCTATATAAAGAATGCTTCGTGTCAGAGAGCTTGGTGTTCCTTTGAAAGGAAGATAGCAGCAGAGGGTTTTTGGAAAGGTAAACCATCAGATGGATACTGTGATGATAATGGAGGGGGTCTCCAAAGAGGCTAAAACTGAAGCCTGAGGAAGTTAGGGGTCTCTGGTATTGGTTTAGTCACCAAATCCATATTCTTAAGTTGTTGGTGCTTTTTAAATGAACTTATTTTCCCACTTACCCTTATAAGATTTCTGGAAAGGGTGTAGATTTTGACTTGAAAACAGCAACTTTAAATGATACCAGGGAATGTGATGTAAGAAATGGTTTCAGGTTTTTTTTTTTAATGGTTTCAGGTTATGAGATATTCCCTCACTGCAAATGACTGTGCAAAGAAATAAGGTTTTCCTCTGGGAAAGCAACATAGCTTTAGATCCATCCTCTGGCTGTGTGTGTGCGTTCATGGATATCCCATACATGAAATCGATACAGCCCCAGTGCTTAGCTTAAAGCCACAAAGGGACCAATCACCAATGCTGTTAAGATCAGTGTACTATTACAAAGTAGAGACAAAGGTATCCTTTTAATTTACTAGCCCAGGGTCTGGAGAGATGGCTCAGTAGTTACAAGCATTTACTCCTCTTCTAAAGGGCCTGAGTTCAGTTCCCAGCATACATGCAAGGCTACTCAAAACATGTGTAACCCCAGTTCCAAGGGATGTGACATTTCTGGCCTCCAATGGCACTTGTATTAATGTGCACATATACACATGCACACATGTACATGCACACATACACACACACACACACACACGTATGCATAATTTTAAAAATCAAACTTTTAAATTACTAACCCAAGTACAGTTTATTATGAAATGCCACATTTGCAGTAAGTCAGACATAGTTGGAAGGTCTAAGATATGAGAATACATATGGAGAAAATTAAAATTCACAACCACCCTGGTTCTTCTCATCTTGTCCTTATTTACATTTAAACATAAAGTCTTAATGCATAGTGTGGCCTTAGGAATAACTGACCACACTTCTTTACAATCTTATCCTCATGGAAAATTGTGGCCCTCTTATCAAGTAGTGAGAACAGTCTGGATCGCCTTATTTCCCTATTTTCTCAGACGCGCTGCTGGCCCAGCAATGCCAGCTCATTGTAGAGTGGAGTCATGCGAGCTTTCCTCTATCATCGATGTCAGAGGAAAGAAAAGAGGAAGCTGACTCAGCCTGCCTTGAGCTCATTCCAGATCCATTCTTTCTTGCTTTTGGCTTACTGATGCCCCTCTGGCTTCTTCCTCTGCTCAGTACACATCACTCTAGATCTTGGGTACCAGTTCTACCCCTTATGAACGTTAAGATTTGCCAGAGGCTGAGCCCTGACAGGGATTCACTCGCAGGTGCAAGGTCTGTGTAGCCACTGTGTTCTAATCCTTCCATTGTCACTGCTCAGTTCTCTCTCCCCTACCCGTTTCCCTGCCTTGCCTTTATTTCTGTTCTCTTCTCTTAGTTGCCCATTGCCTGTCACCTCAGTCCCAGCCCACTCTTACTAGCCTTCCATCTTCTTTAAACATAATGCGTCATTCTTTGTCGAGAGCTGCGATGTTGCCACGCCTAAAGATGACACTGGCTTCCGCCTTCCACCCTCCCGACGGTGAGTGCTCTCCCTGGTAAATAAGTTTTTATATGGCTATCAGCATGGGCATCAAGCCTTACGGTCTCCTCCGTGACTCATTTCGGACCTATGGAGAGGCTACATGTGGCTCTCTCTGATTGGCTCTTGCTGAGGGTATAAGCCTTTGCCCGCCTGGGGCGGGGCCATTCTCTGCCAAGCGATACTGCTGTAACTTCATTCCTGAGTAAACCGCCTTGAGAAGGAACCTGGTTGTCTTGAGTCTTATTCCTGCTGGTCAGGAAGGGCACGGACAATTCTTCATAACCTTACAGATTATAAATCTTAAAGAGTTTTTTTCCCAGTTCCTCCTTCTTTTTCATCCCTTCTACCCATACCTTTGTTTACATCCTTCTAATTTCTAATTTCTCCATCTTATCCTAACTAGGTCTCTCTTTGGTAGCTAGTTTTCAGTTTTCTTAATTTCCCCAATTGATTCTCACCACCTCCCCACGTGTCAAAAAGGATGTCTCTTGTGTTAGCCATCTCCCAAACACCTAATTTCATTCCAAGGAAACAAACTCTTATCATCTTTGTAAAGCGAACAGATGCCTGGAGTTTTACCTCTGCTAACCTGGTGGCCTTGACCACATACCATGAAATGGAAAGTCATATCTGAGTATCCACCTTCCTACATGCTCTCTCGTTTCTGTAAGACCTGGACTTTATGTGCTGCTCCCGTGTCTTCCACCAGTTAACGTCTGTTCTACATAGCTCACATGGCTCCCCTTAGAGCCCCTGGGAATCCCTCCTTCCTACCTCTCCTGATCTCATCCCAAAGTCTGAGGCAAGCCTCCTATCCTGGGTGCTCCCCCAGCCTGCTTACTTCTCTTTAAGCAGCACTCAAACTACATTATAGTATAGTATGTGTAGTGTAGTGTAGTGTAGTGTACTACAGTTTAGCATAAGTCTACATTTACCATGGCACGTTGACTTCCTGGAAGAATAAGGATGTCTTTATCCCCACATGACCTGTGCCTGACACAGAAGGGCTTACCAGGCCATGCAGAAGGACAAATGAGTAAATTAGTTAAATACTCTACAAACCAGTGCATCCTTGACATGAGGAACCCATATAGAGTGGCTTTCATCAACAGATTTTTAGAAGCCTACCCGCAATAAATATTGGGAATTTTTAAGTTAATGGACATTTGCAGAAACTTTATAGAAGTGGATAATAATATACAAAACTCAAGATTAATTAGAACAAATCTTGTATCCGTGTTCATTTCTGATAATCAAAATAGCCACTAAAGCTTACCTTCTGATTTTCACCCCAATACTTGCACCTAGTTACCCCATCCTGGCATCAGAGGTCGGTTCTCTTCTCTCTGTCCTCTCTTCCCTTGAACTGCCTTGGATCTGCCCAGTACTATACAGAGTAGGGTGGTTTATCTGGTGCCAAGGTGCGACTGGAGAGTGGGAGAAGGGGGCAAACCCATACCGGGAGCTCAGCCAAAGTAGTTCACCAAAAGGTGGGTCTTAACAGCCCAAACCCATCCTACAAATAAATATGTAGCACATATGTTGATCTGATGTATTTTGATGCTAATTAATAAAAAGCCATCACACCCGGGCAGGGCAAATAAGATAGGCGTGGCTAAGGTTCCAGGGCATGGGGAGACAGAGAGAATCTTGGGAAGAAGAGAGATCAGAAGAGAGGAGGAGAAGAAGGTTGTGCCATCATGGGTTAGGTGGAGGAGAAGCACATGGCCGGCGTGGATGGAAACTTAGTCCAAATGAAGAACATTAGCAAGTATATGGGATTATGGATGGGAGGTAGCTTGATAGAAATTATTAGAAGCAGATGGCATGGGACTGGCACAGGGATTCCATACCTGCCTCACTATGGAAAGTAGTTTAAAGGATTAATATCTGCTCTGCCCCAGGTTAACTAAGGCTATTTTAAAATATAACAGATGTCTGTGTCTTGATTGATTGCTAGTCAGTTACACTGCCGTGATAATAAGTATAGGCCTGATAATAAACATTATTAGGCCATATTGGTAACTTAACCACAACACTTACTAGTTGCTATTGGGACAGTGAAACTACATTTCTCCAGTTAAATCTGTGGACATGTAGTTATAACTGGCTTCCATGGAGGCTAGTGCATGGAAGCCTGACTTTTGGTAAAACAACTCCAAATTCTGATTGTTTGTTTGTTTCTTTAGAACCTCCATATAGACAGGCTACCTACCTTGAGGAGTACATGCTTGAAATTAAGCCATGGCCTTTTTAGTTCTTTGGCAGTTTTTTAAAAACATGTGTATGTGTGTAGGGGTGTGCACATATGTAGAGGCCAGAGGCTGGCAGAAGACATCTTGCCAGGCACCCTCTAAGTCATAGACCCAGGCATTGTCTCTCACTTGAACCCAGACCTTGCAGATTTGGCTCCTATAGTTAACGAGCTTTCTCTAAGGATCTCATAGGGCTGCCCTTTACATGGGTGCTGGGGATTCAAACTCTGGTCCTCACACTTGTGTGACAAGCACCCTACTCACTGCACGTCTCCTCGACCCTTCCTTGGAGATTTCTACTATATCATTCAAGGACAGCGAGAGATGAACTACAAGGGAGAAGATTAACTCTCAATGGCTCATCTCTAAAGTCAACAAGTTCATGTGTTGTTGGAGTCTGAATCCTAAATGATTGCACGAAGCTGTTGGCAGAAAACCCTAGGCCTCTGTGTGCGCTGTGTCTAGCATAGACGGATAACAAGACTGACAGGGTTCTTCTCAGAAATCAGTTGCTCTTTTGGATGCTGGTGTGCTTGAGGCTCTTTGAAATCTATCTAGACTGTTCCCTTTCTTCAGCATGCTGCTGAATAAATTGTATCTGAATGTCCTGAACATTTTTTTCTTCTAAAAATGTCAAAAGCTTACCTTTTACAGAGTAAGTTGCATGGGAGGCACACTCAGCCAGAAGCTAGTGATTGCAGGAAGCCTAATAGAATGACTGTTGTAAAAAGCTCCTTATAAGAGGTATAAGGTCTGCCCGGAGCAGGGCAGCCTCTAGTAGACTCACCATTCTACCGTCAGATTCTCCATCAACAGATGTACATGTGTATCTGTAAGCAAGCATGCCCAAGGAGCTGGAGAGGTGGCTCAGTGGTTAAGAGCACTTGCTGCTCTTGAAAGAGGATCTGAGTTCGGTTCCCAGCATCTACCTGATGGCTCACAGTCATCTGTGTCTCCTGCGCCTTCTCCTACCCTCCTCAGGCACTGCTTCCATGATATACACACATACGTGTAAATGAGTACTTATACACATAAAATAAAATAAATAAATAAATCTAAAACCATTGTTTTTAAAAGATAAATTAAGCTTGAATTGTGGTTCTTTCTGTATATACTTTATCCTTTGTGCTGAGGAATCAACTCTGCAAGGCAATGAATCCTTTCTTGGTCAACTCTGGACCTGCTATAACTGTATAGACTGCCTAAGGTAACAGCAGGGGATATGTTGCCCTTATTAGTTTTCTATGCACAAACGCAGGTTGGCAATAAGACTGAAGATCCCTGACTCGATAAAAAATGATTCTGCTTTGAAGCAGGAAAAGGGTGTAAAGACCATCCGGTCATAACAACATACGTAACACATCAAAGAAAATATTATTATAACGTCTTCAGGGTTGTAGGGGAAAGAGAAAGGGCTGTATGCTGGAAACTGAGTCAGAATCCCCTGGGAAAAGTCTAGGATAAGACAATGAATGTCAAGCAAGCTGCATGGACGGGGGACTCTACACAGAGGGCTGAACAAATATAAAATGCAAAACCTATGGTGTTGGGAAGAACTGAGCTTGAAGTATTTTTTGGTGACAGAAAAGGGTGTGGCCAGTGATCCATAAATGAGGGAGTTTGTTAGGTCAAGGCTAGAGAAGTCGGGACCACAGAGGCCGTGATAGGAAGGGAATGAAATGGAAACTTCAGAAGGGCTGTGCACTTCCTAGTGTGTATAGAATAATCAGAGAGTGCTATGAGGACACAGAGGCAAAGAGAAAACCAAGACCAACGACAGAGACAGCACAGAAGAAGAAGGGCATGCCTGCAGTCCCAGCCCTGGAGAGGAGGAGATCAACGCTGCTCTCTGAGTCCAAGGCACAAGACCAGCTGAAAAGTGCAGATGGGGCTGGGGGGGTGCAGCTCGGTGGTAGTGTGGTTGCCCAGTCTCATCATCAGCCCCAACCGTCCCCCCACCGCCCCACGGGGCTGAGTCCTCAGAACTGCAAAAGACAGCTGCTAGCACGTGAAAGACTATGGTTTGGGCCAGAGTGACATCAGTGAAGACAGGAACTTTGGGGAGTCTGAGTAGCTCCGTGACTCCGTTTGCCACCCAGGGGTATTCAAGCTCAGCAGGGAGGAAAGCATGGCAGCTGGGTGCAGGTGTGGGCAGAGCTAGAGACAGCTTCAGTAAAACAGCTCATTGAATTGTGAGGGAGGAGCTGGAGAACAGAGCTGTTTAAACCTTTGGGGAGTGGGTAGAGGCTTTCAGAGTGTGTGTACATCATTGGCCAGTGCAGAAATGCCTCATTTCCATAAGGAGGAATTTCAGGTGCTGGTGAATATTACCTTATAAGGGAAAAGGAAGTTTGACCTGGCTGCCAGGAGGGCAAGGATGGGGACACAGGACCAGGGCCAGGAGGGAGCAGTACTATTCCTGCCCATCTCGGGATGAGATTTCTGGGGTTTCAGTGCATCTGGACCCTACTCTTACTCTGGACTCCTCCCACCCATCTCATGGCTCCTCCACCCCACAACTGACAGGGGAACGGGTAGACAGTGTCTTAAGAGAGTTCTGTTTATGTAGTTTGCCAAAGAAAGTTAATCAGTGGCCAAGCTTGGAGCTATGTTAGACTGTGGACAGAAAAAACAAGAGCTCTGCTGTCGATGCTTTGAACTTTGACATACAAGTAGTTTTCTAAATGTCAATGTCACATAAATAGTTGGATTCGTTAAGTCTGAAGCCCAGTGGAGAGCCAAATTTGTCTTAGGAAGTCTTCAGCATAGATGAGCTAGAGAAAAAGCGTTGCCCAGGGAGTGCAGTTGGGAAGAGGAGGAGGAAGAGGATGTAGTGGGAGTGGGGCAGGAAGAAAGCACAGAGTTAGAGAGACATTCCGTTGTTTTAAAGGACAGTGAAAAATCTCTAGCAACTGACAAGTGAGGCCAGGAAGTATCAGGGAAAGATGACATGAATAGCCCACGTTACAAGGGGAAGCAGAAATTCTAACTTACTGAGCTATAATTCTAGTAAATACCTGGTTGTTCTTCCTTGCATATAACCCAAGTAAAGAGCATCAATGTCTCAAATTCCCATATTTACTTCCAGCCTTGATTAAAATGCAGGCAGAGCAAGACCAAGGCCCCATGGGGAGACATTCCAAAGTAAAGCAGGAGAAACCAGTCTATGCTGGGGGTTCATTTTTGTTTCTTCCACAATGAGGCTGTTTTCATCCACAGAGAAAGGCTTGCTGGCTTGTGGGGTGAGCTGTGCAGTTTCACAGGGCATGTATTTTATACTCACAATAAAACCTCATTGTGTCATTTTTGCCAGGAGTTTGGGTGACACCTCGACATATTATCATCAATTCTACAACCGTGGGATTATATTGGAATCCTCCAGAAAGGCCCAACGGCCTCATTTCTCAATATCAGCTGAGGCGTAATGGAAGCTTGCTTCACGTGGGTGGCAGTGATGAACAGAGTTTCACTGATAAAAACCTGGAGCCCAACAGCAGGTGACAGAGGCAAACTTTGCCAACCACACTGTTAGCTTTCTAACTTGTTCAAGGTTGAGAAAGAATACTTCCCATAGAAATGTGATTCAATTATTTAATTAATCTTATTATTCATTAGCCATGCTGTAGCAGATAAAAAGTACTAGTTTTTCTTAGTTTCCAGTCCATATGAGATCCTTTTTAGCATATAATTAATTCGAACATGAGAGCGTGAGAAATTTAGATATACAAAATACAATGTCCAACTTGAAAAATTACCAAAGAGTATTCAGAACTTACATTCCTAGATTAGCAATAAGAAAGACTGGGAGAGTCTTACACTCACTCCTCACCCCCCACCTCTTCTTGTCCCTCCCCTTCCTCTCCTCCCACCCCCCCACCCCCATCCCCCCCACCTCCCCCCCCCCCCCCCCCGTCTGCGGCAGCCATTGCAGCCACACATTTGCAATTCCTTCCCATTCATTTCTCAGCAGACACAAGATAAACCTTATGTCAACAGATGTTTCAGTGCAGAGATAGAGAATAATTTAGTTTTATTGTGGAAAATAACAGATCAATTTAAATATCTTTGCCTCTAAATGAATCTCCCTCAAATTCAACCCATTTAGAAATAGAAAAGACTAAATTGAACTTTCACAGCCCAGTAGCACACCCTAAGACATTTCTGAAATCCTCCAGAAGAGCCATGAGTGATGCGGGGTTCAGCGAGGGTTGGGAGGCAGCAAGAGCGATATTCTAGTGAGGAAGGCCGCCTTTGCTAGACACAAGGACCAAGCTCACAGTCATGGTTCTCACAGGAAAGAGTTCACAATTTGTCATAAATTTAGGGCAAAACAACATACCAAGAGGCCAGTGAACATTGTTACAGTGTCTCAGATTGTCTGGTTACAGGGTTTTGTTTCTTCAGGTACCTTTACAAGTTAGAAGCAAAAACCAGAGGTGGTAGCGGTGTGAGTGAGGACTATCTTGTCCAGATGCCTGAGTGGACCCCAGGAGACATCCATCCCCCATGTAATATCACTGTACTGGGCTCTGATTCCATATATGTAGCATGGACAACACCAGGTAAGAAATGGACTCTCTCTCTCTCTCTCTCTCTCTCTCTCTCTCTCTCTCTCTCTCTCTCTCTCTCCCTCCCTCCCTCCCCTTCCCCCCTTCTCTCTCTCTCTGTATGTGTCTGATTCTGTCTCTCTGTGTGTCTCTGTCTCTCAGTCTCATAGTTTAATCAAAATTAACTGGAGATAAAGATGAAAATGTGACTTCACAGGAAATCATAGCTTCCTCCTAGATAAATATCAATGGAGCGATCGAAAACACATATAAGTCTACACAATTGTCTACATATTTGTATATTGCTTATGCTTCTGTTGCTGCCACAAACAAATCCAACTTATAAAAAAGTAATTAATTTTGGCTCATGGTTCCAAAGGGAGAGTCCATATTATTAGAGGATACATGTCAGCAGGCAGATGGGTCAGGAAGCTGAGAGATCACATCTTCAGTTGCAAGCTCCCAGCAGAGTACTCTGGAAGTTGGGTAAGACTATGAACCCTCAAAGTCCACCCCCAGTGACAAACTTTGCCTAGCAAGGCCCCACCTTCTAAAGGTGCCATAAACTCCCCAAACACCACCACCATCTGGGGACCAAGTGTCCAGATACTTGAGCCTCTGGGGACATTTCTCACTCAAACTACTGTCATGGATCTCCACATTTGTGTACATTTATACACATGCATATCTATCTATACATATATACATACATCTGCCTTTCTATCAAAACAGTGTATTTTGGGAATTCAAAAACTTTAAAACCCCATCTTTTCACCCAAACATATCCAAGGTAAGTCAGAGGCTACAGTCACTCAGAACTTCATATCTATAGAAATCCTGAGGTTGGCTCACCGGCCTAGAGGGTTTCCTTCTGTTTTCCATCAGTGAACAGGGTACTTGGAAAGACAATGGCCTGTTTTAACTATGAGGTCACCATCGCAAATGGTGATGGCTGGTGGCCATGGCCTCTCTGTTCTGTGAGCCTTCGGTACCCCATTTAGTCAGTACCAAATTGCTTTGACGATTTAATGCACTATTACATGTTTATATAAATACAGTCCTCGGGTAGCATCCTGGCCAAATAGACACTATGGAGATTAAAGTGAAAGGCGAGAGTAAAGGTACTTTACACCCAGACGTGAGGACCAGAGTTCTAATTCCCTACGCCCGTGTAAGGACTCTGGGAGTGATAGCATCTGTCTGCACCCACAGAGTGGGGAAGGTGGAGACAGGAGGATACCTGAGGCTTGCTAACCTGCCACCCTAGCTGACTCTGTGCTCAAGGCTCAGAGAAAGACTCTGTCTCAAAATAAAGATAGAAGAAAATAGAGGAAGACAATAGATAGATAGATAGATAGATAGATAGATAGATAGATAGATACTGAAATATTTTCTATCTTTTAACAGAGTACAGGTTGTGTAACATTTAAAACTGATTAGAGGCTTAAGCTTCATTACCAAACATTTGATTTTACTTTTGTTTTCAGTACTAAGGTTAGAGCTTGAGGTTTTGCACACAACATGTGGGAAACTACCGTCTAGCCCTAAGCCACATACCCTGACCATGAACTTTCTGAGTCAACAAAATAGAACTCCCAGCTTTACATGTGGCAAGCATGCACTCCACCATGGAGTCCTCAGCCCCTGAATCTCTACTCTTAAATTCAAATTGAAACACACACCATTAGTCTAAGTTCAGCCACAGCTCAGCACAACATTGAAAATAGTGATCCTGGTATTGACAGACCTGTTTCTTAAAATAATTAGCAAAGACATACTTTGTGTTGAATTACATAATCACCCTGGACTGAAAATACCATCTTCTGGGCCTGACATAAACCCTGCAGTAGTGAAAGTACAGCAGCTGTGATTGCCTGTACAGAGCCTGTACAAGACTGGGCTAGTCAACAGTCATGGATAGAGGAGGGTCCCACAGGGATCTACTCCTCCTTAGTGACTTACAGGCTGTTGATGGGTGCTGGAATGGAGAGCCATTGTCTTTAGCTGTGTACCTCCTGGGGAACCCAGGGGACCCATGGTCACACAGATGGACGTGTTTAAATTCAGTGGGTCACAAACCATGACCACAGAGAGCGAGCTTGTATGGAAGAGAGGAGATTATCAGCAGTGGGGAGGAGACAAAAGAGGGCGAAAGGGTAGGCGTGTCCAGAATTCACTATATACATTCATGAGATGGTCAAAGAAATGTTTAGTTAATAATATATACCTGTAACACCTAATCGGTTTGTAGATCAGTTAATTATTGATAGAGAACATGAAATATTCTAGCTAGGCTTTAATAAAAACTTTCCACATTAAAAAAAAAATTAAAGCTATGCAGCCTTAAAGACAAAGGTCTACCATGTGAAATGTGTGGCACCCTTCTGAAAATGTGTGGCATGCTTCTGAAAATGCGTGGCATGCTTCTGAAAATGTGTGGCATGCTTCTGAAAATGCGTGGCATGCTTCTGAGGTCAGCATCTCTGATCAGGGAGAAGGGGTTTTGTTCTGCTCAAATTCACAGGGGGAAAATGTGCAAATAGCTTCATGCACAGAGAAACATGTAAGATACACAACACAAATGATTCCGCAGCAGTTTGCTCTAAAAATCAGCACACGGTATATTAAATTAAACCAGGTACAATAACTGCTCGTATCAGCGTCATTAATCTTCAGGGCTTAGAAACACAGGTAGTCCTGAGCTTTGTCCCTAATTTCAATATGGAGCAGTCTAGTCTTCACTAGGTAAATGTACAAACTTTCCCTCTGTGGACGTGGTCTCAGCTTTCTTAGAGTCACATTGTTATCACGTATCACAACCTCTTAGTGATTTCTTGCCGGCATTAAATCTTTTTATTATGTATGTGTTGGGGGTGGTTGGAGGTGTCACAAGTTGGAGGACAACTTGTGAGAATCTGTTCCACCATGTGCATCCTGAAGATCAAACTCGAGTCTTGGTGGCAAGCTGTTCGCCCACTGAGCCATCTCAGTGACCCTCTTCCTAGCATTTTTATGGTGTCCTTGTACTATAGGGCCACCAAGTAAAAGAAAGCCAAGAGCACCAGCTGGAAACCAGATTCTTCCATGAACTGGAGATGGCTTAGATTCGGAACTATGTTATCTCCAATTCAGATTCTAAAGAATAGTAAGAGAAGGCCCAGGAAGCTAGGCAGGGTGTCCAGGAGGATTCTGGGTCACCATGCTCTTGTTCACCAGAAGTCTTAGCACTTGTTGTTCCTTTAAGGCCACAGAAGTAAGACAAACAGCAAGATGCCCAGGATTCATGTTCTCCTGGCACCAGCTGGCAGACCTACCCAGTTTACCTAGCTTTATGCCTTTACAGCTACCAGTAGTTCAACTTTCCTGTGTTTGTTGAGTTTGCTGAAAAGAGCCTGAGTTCGTTTTTTGTTGAGGCAGACCATTCAGTAGGTGCCTGTTAGGTCTACTCATGGTGTCATTTGACGTCAGTGTTTCTTTGTTGCTGTTGTTGTTGCTTTTGTTTTTTGTTTTTTTAATCCAGATGATCTGTCTATGAGTGACAGTGGAGTGCTGAAGTCACCCACCATCACTGTGCTGGTAATTAATCTGTGGTTTTATTTATGGTGGTATCTGTCTTATGAAACTGTATGCCCCATTGTTAGGTGAGTGCTTGTCTATAATTTTAATCCCCTCTTAGCATGCTCTGTTGCTAAGCACCATGTGATAATATTTACCTCTTCCACTTTTGGCTTTAAGACAATTTAACAGATATTAGAATAGCGATGCCTATTCTTTCATTTTGCTTGGAATCCTGCTCTCCAGCCTTTTATCTGAAGGTGGGGTCCCTCTTTGGTGGTGAGGTATGTATTCCGGAGGCAGCAAAATCATGGAATCCATTTGTAACACAACCTCTGCATCTGCATCTTTTTCTTAGAGAGTAAAGACCATTAATATTGAGAGTTATTATTGAAAGCTTCGTATTCATTCTCGTCATTCTGTTGATTTTGTGATGGCTTCTTAGGCCTCTTCTGATGAATAGCCTTGGCATTAGTATTTACATGTAGAACTGTTACAAAGGTTAAGTGATGTCATTTATGTAGCCGCCATTTATTATCTGGATTTGTATGACGATGCTATAGATATGAGTGACCTTTTAGATTCAACACTTAATGCCTTCGACACAATCATTTTAATAACTCATTTTTATTTATTTTTCTGGGCTGGACAAGGCTGATGGCTTGAGTTTGATCCTAGAGCCCACATGAAAAGCCTGGTGCGATAGTGCACACCTGTCATCCCAGCACTCCTGTGAGAGACGGGAGGCAGGGCGTGGCTAACCTGCAGTAAACAGCACAGAAGAATGAGGAGGGCCCTGCCTGGACAAGGTGGGAAGCGTGAGGTGGAGCTCTTGGCCTGTCCTCTAACCTTCATGGACACACCATGACACATGCATACCTTTGTTTTCAGAGTGCCAAAAACACTTAGTTCAATATAGTGTCACTTTTTTTTTCAAGACAGTTTTTTCAAATTTCTTCTACTATGTTGTGTTTTTTTTCTTTTGAAACCAACATCACATCTTTATGTTGAATATATAAATAAGAAAAGCCTTATTGTAGAATAAAAGATAACTCTTGCTTATAAAATGTAACATTAGCTTGTTCCTACCTTAAGCTTGAAAGAAAATTTCCACCCAGTCCAGACTAAGAGAAAATGAAGAGTTCCATGCTAACTCTGACCATTTAAGCAATTGTTAACAAATCTATAATTTCCAGACCTGTCAATTTCATAGATGCATAAAATCCAGTAGAGAAACATTGTAATACATGGAAAGATTAAAGTCTTAAACATTGTTTTTCTGGTGCCTAGAAGGATTCCAAATGGTGGAAGCCCCAGGTGATTGTGGGTCACAAGCAGTTGATCCCATCAGAAACGCCTCATGATATGGATAATAAAACATTTTCTGTTCTGAGCAGTCGCAAATGTGTGTTTTAAGCAGAAGGAAACCAATCTTGTTTTGAGCAAGGTTGTTTATGTAGTTACAATCAGGAATTTTCTATATCCTCTCCGACTTTCAGAAGTTCAGAATGACTGTACCACAGACATTGCTGAGTAGTGAGTCGGAGTCCACATCTGCACTTCACAGCCCTGGATGGACTTTAGACCCTGGAGCTCTTACTAAAAAGCAAATCCTTGGGCTCAGGGGCAGCTTATAGGTAGCATGCAGAAGCCCTGTGTCCAGTCTCTAAGAATCACTTAAGCAGGGCACCGCATACCTGTAACTCTAGCACTCCAGGTGAGGCAGCAGGAGGATCACAAGTTGAGGGGTATCCTCAGCCTACGTCGGAATTTGGAAGTCTGCCTGAGCTTCAGGAGGACTGTCCCAAAAGAAAAGAGTGAAAAGAAAAACACAAATTCTTCACATCAGGCTTATGGAAAAAAGACTTTCTTGAGGTAGAAAATGGATTCTTGAGGTCAAGAAACATAAGCTGTCTCTCTCTCTCTCTCTCTCTCTCTCTCTCTCTGTGTGTGTGTGTGTGTGTGTGTGTGTGTGTGTGTGTGTAAAATAATGCTCCTCCACATACTCAAATGTACCATCAAGTTTAGCAACCCCAGATCACTCATACCAAACCAAAATGACAGGGAACAGTAACTCCTAGCGACAGAAATAACTGGCTTTCTCTTGAATGTACAAAGCCAAAATATTGATTGAATTAATTGATTTATTTTCACATGCATTTTGTGGGGATCAATATGGACACAGTAACCTCAGGCAGGTAAGTTACTGGGAGCAAATAGTCTTTGTGGTTGCTTGGCAACAGAAGAATTACCTAGGTAATTAACTGGGTTTCGGCTTTCAAAGTATGTTTCCAATGCTATCAATAAACTACATCTTAGATCATGTCTATAAATCCTGCTGGTAAAGGACTGAGGATTCCCAGAGTAAGGGTAACTGTGATAGGGAGAACTGATATCACAGATGCAAGTTTCTTAAGTCCTACTATGTGCCAAACCCTCCCAGGCTCAAGGTAATTCTTATATATATACATATACATTTTTTAAAGATTTATTTGTTTTATGTATATGAGTGCTCTGTCTTCATGCACACCAGAAGAGGGATTCAGATGGCTGTGAGCCACCATGCCTTTGCTGGGAATTGAACTCAGGACCTCTGGAAGAACAGCCAGTGCTCTTAACCACTGAGCCATCTCCCCAACCCCTCAAGTTAACTCATATGCAAACAGTAACAGGTAGTTCCTCTTTCTAGGATTTTGAGATGTGGCTTCAGGGTGTAATGTGCTCAAGGTCACCAGGCATCGCATCTCTAGGATTCAGATGAAAATCTGTTCAACTGTTGCCTTTGAAGAGCCATTCCTTTCTGCCTTTGGTTTAACTCTTCAATCCGAAGCTTTGCGTTTCTCACTGGAGGTCTTGCAAACGCACGAGGTGTGCACTCAGCTTTGGCAAGTGGCAGCCCAAACCTACTGGTTCTGTGAGGATGATGTTTTGTTGGGCAAGTCAAGAGCAGGAGAATTAATTGGGAAAGGGCCACCAAACTAAAGAGTGTGGATGAACCAGGAAACTCCACCTAGCCAGCCTAGAGTGCAGAAAGAACAGACAGAACTCAGCAAAATCATGCAAGAGCAGAAAGATTCCAGCTAGTCTCAAATACCCATGAAGGGATTATTCAAAGGCTGTCCCAGGCAAAGCCAGGTCCCTGTTTATCTGATAAATGTCAACAGGAGTCCTTCTAAAACGCTGTAACCTTTAAGCAACTTCAAAACATGTCTGCTCCTTGTACGGTGTGTGGAGGTGGGAGCCCACTTACAGACACTCACATATACACATGATTTAAATATGTCAGTGCTGAAAAGGTAGTTCAGTAGTTAAGATCACTGGCTGCTCTGAATGTGGCAATCAGACTCAGGTTCAATTCCCCGCACCTACATGGTGGCTCGTAACCATCTGTAACTCAAGTCCCATGGAAACCAACAGCCTCTTCTGGCCTCTGAGGGCACTGCATACACATGAACCACAGACATACATGCAGGCAAATCAACCATACAGAGGAAAATAAAATAAAATGAAGAACTTACATAAAATATAAATCTTTTTTAGGTGGGGGAAGTCACTCTAGTAACTCACCTTCTATTGTTGAGATGTGACTACTCATGGCCCTGTGGTAACCGGTCCTGAGACTGCACCAGCCAGTTAATGTTCAAATTAGAGGCTGTGCAAGCCACATTAGCTTCCTCTCAAGGTGTCCTCTGACCTTGTATTAGCCCTGGCTCCAAGGTCCACACTCAACTGAATCAGGGCAGATTTAACTGAAAGAGAGGAGAGATACACGTAACCTTAATGATTATGGAAAATTAGGAAGGAAAAGACTTCACAGAATACAAACCATTTACCCAGAGAAAAGAGCAGAGGCAGCCAGTCCTGCTGTTTAAGAACCCAAACATTCAAAATTATTTAAACTCTGCAGATAATAATGAGCCATTCTAATTTATCAAGATGATGACTATATTTTGAACTATCTACCCCTTAATCATGTCCTAATTAACAATACAGCTGCATTCAGCAAGTGCTTTTTCTCACTAAGGATGGGGAGTTATTTAAGTTTAAGGCATAATCGTGAAGCCCTGGCACTTTCCCTTGCCCATTTATCTTTTAGTCCATTAAAGAAAAAAAAAATTGGCAACCATGCTTCTGGGAAATCATTTTAATTAATCCTGCATGGGCACACAAGTACTATTTATTAATCACTTTTTGATGAAAGGTTAGCTAGCCACAATATGGGCCATCTACAGACACAGACACCCTAGTGGGTGTTCAGTTACAGTCTCAGCTGCAGTAGATGGGGTTGGATGCTGTCTGGTTAAAAATAAATAAAACGTCGGCCTGCACTAATTTGGATGATTCAACATTGGCCGTTAGTTTTCACTGTTGAGTGGAGTAACCGAAAGACAAGAAAAGATGGAACCCACTTAGTGATTTATGTTTCATTTGCGCATTAACAAGCAAACTTATCTTGCACATTTTGAGTCTTGCATTGTGAGCTAAGCGTTTTTCTTGAGATAAACACAAATCCTTTTCAGTAAGTATAACTTCATGTCTCATGTCATGTTTTCTGTGTTTGGTGTTTTTTGTCACAGTGTCTCACTACATGGCCAAGGCAAAACTCATACTCAGCAATCCCTCTGGGATAACAGATGTAAGCTGCCACACCCAAGCTATTTTCCATATTTTACTAGTGAGAAAAGTCAATGCAGATTTTGTTTTGTTTTGTTTTTCAAGACAGGGTTTCTCTGTGTAGCCCTGGCTGGCCTGGACTTGCTGTGTAGACCAGGCCGGCCTCAAACTCAGAGACCCATCTGCCTCTGCCTCCACCTCCGCCTCCGCCTCTGCCTCCGCCTCCGCCTCCGCCTCTGCCTCCGCCTCCGCCTCTGCCTCCGCCTCCGCCTCTGCCTCCGCCTCCGCCTCCACCTCCGCCTCCGCCTCCGCCTCTGCCTCCACCTCCGCCTCTGCCTCCGCCTCTGCCTCCGCCTCCGCCTCTGCCTCCCGACTGTGATTTTTCTCTAGCTTATTCACCTTGTAGCTATCAGAGGCAACTTACGGGGCCTATATTTTCTTATGATTTTTCTTTTTAACCTTTTGCTTTTTAAGTGTTTTAAATTCAATGTATATATTCAGTGTACTAAATGATGAACTTAATTATGATATTTTCATATGTTCATGTCAGGTTTTCTGCTCATATTCTCTCCCCTCATTGCCCTACCCACACCCCACAGTTCCTGTGGCATGTGTGTGTGTGTGTGTGTGTATGTTTGTGTGTGTGTGTGTGTGTGTGTATGTGTGTGTGTAGTTAAAATACAGTTTCTGTTTCTCTACCTCATTAACACATATAGCAAATGATTTTTATCATTTCTAAAATCTAGTTCAAAGTTTAAAAACAATTTTTCTATAGATATGGAAAATATGGAATGACCACAGTACAATTGTGGGGCCATCCTATGGTCCAGCAGGGTCATTTTATCTGTGGGCCCAGACCTCATGGAAGGCAGGATTCATGTATCTTTGGAGAGACTGAATTCTTGGATTCACTTGACAGACAAGAATATATCTACTGATCTCTAGTCATGAGTGTGGCAGGAGGCAGGACACCTGATCACACAGAGAGGTACAAAGGTGATGCTTTATACATCACCCCTCCTCTGGGGGATGTCACTGCTGAGGAGGAAGCGAACACTGTAGGATGTAGCTATCAACCTATGTCAAAGTCCTGTACAGTTGTCATTAAAGGAGTGAAGGTAGCCTGCGCTATTTTTTCACCTCCCCCAGAAGGACATAATGGAGACACCCCTGCCTACACAGAGGAAGGTATTGGCCAGTGTGTTAGAGACACTGTTCTAAGTGTAAGCTGTCTTTTGAAGCAAATACTGCTGTCAAACTGAATTAATGGGTTATGTATTTTTTTTTTTTTACTCTTAGAATTGTTACTGCTCCTGCTACTTAAAAAAAGGATTTTAAAAGGGCTTATATGATTGACTTGTCCCATTGTAAAGTATGCACCTGCTGAGAAATGAAGCCACAGAGGGAAAAAAAAGTTGAATAATTTAACTTTTTTATTTGTAAAGATAATCAGGGTTTTTCTGATTACATCTTAACTTCATAAATGTTAAATAACCTATCAGCATCTAGTTGTTGTAAATTATGAAAAAGAGCACTGCCAGGAATATTAACCAATACAACCCTTGTTCTTCAGAGAACAAGAAAATGTGTTATGGCAGCTTGTCACTGTGCGACTGGTAACTCTGACACCAAATAACAAAACTGCCATTTGCACTTAGGGTAGATTGGTTCACACGCGTTTCCGAGGCTCCTTTTGCTCTGACAGAAATTTATGAACTCGGGAACTAAGCAAGTCGTGAGGCTCCCCAGCTGATCCTAACAAATATGCCCATTTCATTTCATTTAGTCATCAGGCTGCCAGGGGGCTCCGTCGTCTCAGACTCATTGCAGATGGCACGGCATTTCAGGGACACCATAGACTGTGTGTCACTGCTCCGTAAAGTGATGGCAGTGGTGGGACCCTCTTTCCTAGGTGTTTGTCAGTGTTTGACATGTCCACAGTTTGGAGGTGCGTTTTCTGTTTCAGCACCTCGTAGGTGTAGGTAAAGGGCTCTTGTTGCCCATTAGCCGTGAGGTGAAAAATACATTTCCCGGGTTCATGCGGTGTCTAGCCAGGCTTAAACTTAGATCAATATTGTGTCTGTATCTGAAACACAGGAGAAGTGTAATCTTGCTCCCTGTCCCCGCTGGGAGTCCTGTCATTTTCAAGTAGAGGAGTTGAAGGACTCAGAGTGCGGGAGCCGCCTGTTGTAGGTACAGACTGAAGACAAAGAAACTGACTTCAGACAGATTGGGTGGGAGACCACCTGAAATTACCGCCAAGGATGAATGGCAGATTGTCTTCACAGTGCCATTCGATCATAGGCAACCGCACACTTAAAAAGCCATAGAGCAAGAGAGCATTAGGACAGTCCCGTGCATGGGTGTGGTGTTCATACCTATGTGGAAGAGTGGCTTTGTGTGAGAGGTGTCAGAGGACACATGAGAACCTGGTTGGTATCTCTTGTTACAGCTTTATTATGGTTTTTTTTTTTGTTCTCTGTTTTGTCTTGTGTGGAGATGGAGATGCTTTTAGCAGCATCTACCCTGTGGGAATGTACTAGAATACTGTGTGTGTTGTTTTATGTCACCCTTACGCAGGTGCCACTATATGACCATTGGTGTCATCACTTTACGGAGGAAGAGACTGATGCTTGTGGAGGCCACTTGGTGTGTGACAGTGACTACAGAAGTCAGGGATGAAATTATCTGATCCGTCTCCAGTTTACCTAATTCAATAACACAATGGGCACATCTTGCATAAGTGTGTTTTCCAGACTCTTCCACAAGCTCCACCCAAGGAACAGAAGAGACAGAATGAGCATGTCACACTGAGATCAGCCTCAGGCAGTGACCATGACCTTGCAGTGTCTTAGTCTTACCTTTTGTTTTCTAATGCATGTGGATTTGGTGTCAGCATGTTTGCCCTGAGTCCCAGGGTTCACCATATTGGAAAGCATTTGTTACAAATCTTGGTTGCTCGTGATGCATTGTTAGATTTCAGGTACTAGGAAAACCTAAGAGACACATCCCCCTGCCCCAGTAACAGGCGCAGTGTCCAGGCCATCCTTCTCACTGCATTGCATCATACTCTGTGACAGACAGCAGCCTCTCTTCCGTTGTCTCCAGATGACAGTATCGTGATAGTAAAGAGATAGATGCTAACGTGGCTTGGAGTGATGAGGTGTTCCAAAATACTCCTGATAGAAATTCCTGTAAATACATGTTCCTGCTTAAAGGTCGACTTGTAAGCTGGCAGGGTCCCCGGTTCATTCTTCAGCAGGCTCTACTGCTTCACGCAGTGTTCGCTGAAGGGTGTTTTTAAGGGAGTGAGAGCCTGGAGGCACAGTTCTCTTCTGTGTTACACGGGTTCCCCTCACCCACTAATGAACTGAGAGTCCCAACCGATCTCTCTCATCAATTCTCTTCCTCCAACTCTCAGACTTTACAGCAGCTTTCTGAGAGCACTTGAAATGTTCCTGGGTTCATCTTGCGCTTGCGAAAAAGGCCTTGAGGAACCCATTCTAGATAAGTCCGTGATGCGCACTCATTCAACTAACCAAGAGAAAAGCGAGCCTACCTAAAAACCCTAAGGATCTGACCTCATGACAGCTTTATGTCTTCTCATGGGTAGAAGTCACAGGAATTTTCTATAGTGACACTGAACCAAACTGTCAGGAGCCAGAGCAACCATTTGCTTCGCATCTGGGCTACTCTGTTCATGGTGAATTCACTTCAAGGCAGCACAGAGGGACTAAAACTAAGTTGTTCTCCAAGTTTCTCATGAATAGTTCTCTTCCCGGCACAAGGGTGCTTCAATGTGAATTTCTTCTGCAGTCCTATGCATGGTTTACTCCAAAGTGGCTTCCACTTCTAACCTGCGAAAAGCTTTTATGACTTTATGAAACAGTTTTCTAAATTAAGGCATTTTAGGCAGAAGAACTTGGTCAGTTTCTATGAACAAGGAGAGGTGAAATTCTACCAATTTCCATGGTTCAGATAGGAAAATCATGTGTTTCCAAATTTTATAAATTAAAGGACTATTCCAGAAATCTCTGTTTGTCTCTGTCTTTGCGTGTTCTTTGACCCAAGCCCACATGTGTCCAGGATGTGTGGGTCTAAGACTAGGAAACTTGGTATTTGGAACTTAAAATTTTTCCCTCTAATTTTCCTGTTCCGTTGATGGCAATTTGACTGGTTCAGAATTGGTCTGCTTGTCTACACAGCTTTTCTCAGCCCTGCCCTGTAGTTTTCCTTTCCTGTTAGCTTAACCTAAGATTCTATTTTCAAAGCTTTGAAATATAAGCTTCATCAGACCATATCATTACTACCCACAACTAGCCAATGTGCAATCCAGAACAAGCGGCTTTGACTTTACCGAGATTCAGTTTTATTTTGAGGGGGAGGGTGCTTGGCATTTGAGAATATTTGATGCTCTTTCAGAGGCCTTAGGTCAGCTCCAAGCTTCCACACCTAGCAGGTCACAACTGCCTGTAGCTCCAGGTATGGGAGATCCAATGCTGTCTTCTGGCCCCTATGGGTACTGCACTCAAAATGCACATACCCACACTCATATCAAATACATAAATAAATATTTTAAAGGAGAGAGGTTACCGTTATCCTAAATTCTGATTCATTCATTTAATCATCTGAAGCATTTTTGAGCTTCTACTTTGTGCTAAGGGCTAGACACAGGAGCCACATTCACAAAAATAAAAGTTTCCTACCTTTTGCAGTTGACATTCTGCTGTTAAGAAAGAACAGCTGTTCTCTAGGGCAGCACAGAACTTCGGGGAAATAGCTTTTCTAGTTTGCATTACTGCCACAGCCATTGTATGAGCCTTCAGTCTGGTTCTGACCTCCAGGCTTAGGTTTCAACCCATCATTTGCTGGGCAGCCATGGTTTCCAAACATAGCTTAGATATAACACACACACACACATACACACACACATTCAATTTCTTTTGTTGTTTTTTTTTTTATATAAACCTCAAATTTCTTGATGATATTGTAAAATCTAATGGTCGCTTGAGTTTGGGAGTAAAGAAAATCAAGGTTACCCCAAGGGGCTTCCTGAGGCCCTGAGCTTAGGGACATGGGGAATGATGTCATCACTAATCCAAAGAGGATGCTTAGGAAACTTGGGGTGAGTCCACTTGGGGGTGGGGGTGGGGTGGGGCAAGCATAGCTCATTTTCATTGCAATCTCCTATTGAGATCTAGGATGCTGTAGAAAAATTTACATCAAAGCATGGCATTCCTGGGCCAGAGATAAGAACTGAGGAGTCAGGCTGGCAAGGCATCTCAGGAGGTAAAGGTGCTTGCCTCCCAAACTCATGAACTGAGTTCAGTCCTCAAGATTAAGGAGAACCTACCCCCAACAAAGCACCCTCTGACCTCTACATATGCAGGGGTGATGCACATGTACATGAACAAAAATGTGTGAGCATGCACATGTACACATTTGACATAGAAAAATGTTAATAAGGATTTTTAAAGAATTGAGAAATTGGTAATAAGATGACAATTAAGCACTGAAGATGAATTTTGTGGATAATTTAAATAGGATATGGTACACTAAAAAAAATGTTCATTCTGGGCCTGGGAGGATGGCTAGATAGAAAAGAATGTGTCATGCAAGCATCAGAACCTGAAATTGATCCCAGATTCAACATTAAAAACAGACCAAAACAAAACCAGCTGTGGTGCACACACTTGTAATTCAAGTGTTGTGTGGTGAAGACAGACAGATTCCAGGACTCACTGGTCAGCCAGCCTGCCCTACTTGATGGGCAGGACAGTGAAAGAGCCTGGCTCAAAAAGAAACAGTGGGCTATGCCAGGAGCAGCAGCTGAGGCTGACCTCTGGCCACTCCATGCATACATAATCCCCCCATGTCTGTTCACATGCTCATGCACACACTCACATGTACACACACTGCTCAGTCTGGGTTGACACGTTCTTTCTAATTGACCATATTTCTGGAAGAGACCACAGGACAGCACTGGCATGTGAAAATATTCCCAGTGCCCCATTTGCTTCCTGCACACAATCCCGAGCACTTTGGGTGTCTACCAGCTCTTCCTGTTTGTGTTTGCTACACAAGCAAAGCCACATTCCCTTGTGTGGACCTCATCCCCCGTGTGTCATCAGGTCCCGTGGTGTTTGCTCTGTGAAGTTGTCTGTAGATTTCCTTGTTTCTATAGTAATGACAAACTTATTGATATGGTGCATGCAACTAATTCCATAAACGCTCCCACTTCAGTGAGATAGTTTAGTCAGAGCCTCCATCACAGTCTCAATTCAAATCTCATATCCTTGCTGCCTTTAAAAAGTATGTTTCTTCATGAGCAAATAAAACTTAACAGGCATTTAACTATGTGAATAGATTAAAATAATGAAAAAACATACTAGCTTCTTTAGGAACTGCTGGTGAAAAATGGCAGTTATTGGACCCAAATTTCCTATGTATTTAAGGCCCATAAGTCTCGCTGACAGAGTGGACTGTCCTGGCTCAATAATTAATGTCCTGGGAATTCCCCAGGTAGACTGTGATTTGGATATTTTATGGGCTATTATGTCAAAGATCCATGTCAGACAAGATACTTACACAATGCTCCGCAGAAGAATTATTGTCACAAGCAAACTGGGGTTGTTGTTTTCTTTTTTAATGTCCCTTAAGTAAACCTAGGGAGAATATGATACACTTCTTAATTGTTTCATGTTTTAAGTGACAGATGCCATCTTCATTTTTTACTGACCACTAGGGTGTATCTTTGAGTATGACAATTACGAATGCTTAAGCAGCACTCTCCTTCAGAGTGCACACTGCAGTCCTTCACAACCTGCATTTGGTGTGGCTTCAATGCTGAGCCGTCCCTTACCTTTCTGTGACAGCCTCGTGTGAGTGCGTAGTCTGTGGGGACAGGGTCAGTGACTCTCCTGCGTAATACGTTCATGCTTCCTTCTCTCTCTTCCTCTCCCTCTTCATAGGGGTCCTGCTTCCCCACGTCCCGGTGGAGTACAGCATCTTGCTCAGCAGTGGAGGTGGGATGCCTTTAACCTTCTCCGCTGGGCACCGTCAATCTGCCCATCTGAAGAACTTGACTCCGTACACACAGTATGAAATAAGGATACAAGCCTGCCAGAACGGTGACTGTCTTTTAGAAACGTGGCCTGGGATTGTTTGAAATCTTTTTTTTTTTCTTAAAAAGGACCAAGTCCTCCGTTAAAATACAAAGAATAATGTTTCATTTCTAATCTGTGGTACTGGTTGATCAGAAAAATCAGATCCTGGTATCCAAGGAAGCATTGGGCATCTCTACACAGTACATCATGAATATTTAAATACATTAAAATGGTGGGTTTGTTTTATAAGGCCATTTAAAAGAAAAACACATAGCTCATACAAAGAGGCCATTGATAATATAAAACAAACAGGCTCTGGAATAAATTCATAGAAAATGTACTAAGCTTGATTTTGCATGTATTAAACATGTTCAGGAGGGAGAAGGGAACAGTTATTTAAGAGTTGAATTGCAAGCCAAGCTTGGTTGTGCATGCTTTTAATCACAGCACTCAGGAGGCAGAAACAGGAAGACTTCTGAGAATAGAGCAGTGTGGAGCTGTTCCAGGACAGCCAGGAGCTGCACAGAGAAACCCTGTCTTGGAAATAACAATAAAGATTTGTATTGTTTATGAATGAGTTCATATTTTTGATGGTGTTCCTTGGAGCCAATACCATGAGTCTGAGGTCTGTGGCCTGGTGAAAACATTGCTGTCTTAGACAGAATGTGATCCACCACTTCCTCTCTTTAACTGAGGGCTGAAGAGACATAAACTGATATTCAGAGAAGGAAACCATGGAATCCACAGAGCATAGGACACATTATCTCTGCTGTGTGTGAGAAAGAAACATATAAGGCCAGGCATGGTAGAACACACCTTTAATCCTAACACTTGGAGGCTGAGGCAGGTGGATCTCTGTGAGGTCGAGGCCAACCTGGTCTACATAGCAAGTTATAGGATAGCCAGGGCTACATAGAAATGCCCTGTCTCAAATAAACAGATATATAAACAAAACTATATTATGTGTATATAGCCTACATATGATAAATAATACCTGGTTCAAAGTGAGATGGAATTCACACAGGTACGGCATTTTGCTTCACCTTGGAGAAACCTACCAGTCTACGGCCCACATGTAGCTGGTTGGATCCCACATTCCTTGTCTCGTTACCCTAGAGTTGGCTCAGATTTCAAGGCTGGTCTTGAGTCACATCAGAAACCCCAAGTCCATTTGCTGACTTCATCCTACAACAAGGCCATGACTCGGCAATGTGGAGATAGCTCTCTTAACTTAAAGGCAAAATCAACCTGTGGTTCACACAGCCAGAGCTATGTTATGGGTGCTCCTAGGACTTAGTGTTAACTTGTTCGGTTTCTGTGTGTCTAAGCGGCAGTAGTCAGTTTGGTACATTAAGTGCTATTAAGTGTATACAGAAGTTGTGTGAGTCATTTAAACACTGGTGAAATTCAAATGTGGTCACTTTCTAAGTAGAATAGCTGCACTAGAAACAGAAACTAGGTCAGTCTAGCCTCTGGTTCCCGCCTGCACCGGCGTGAGGGATGGTTACTGCATGAAGCATCTAAAGCTGATTTTGTATTTTAATGTTTACTTTCCATGGGCACCCAAAAGACCAAACTGAAATATGTATGCACTGTATCCTGTATGGCTGTGTGACACTGTGCCTTAAAGGACAAGTTACTAAAGCTCTGGGTTGCTTTTGTAGCAAGCTGTGGAGTTAGCAGTAGGATGTACGTCAGAACCCACGAAGCACCACCGGCGGGCCTACCGTCCCCTCTTCTGAAGGCTTTGGGGTCATCTTGCATAGAGGTTAAGTGGACGCCACCTAAGAGACCCAACGGAGTCATCACCAGCTATGTCATTCACAGGTGAGAGGTTCGTGATTGGGGAATGCGGGTCATCCCGGGGCTGTACAGTCACAGGCTCCGCTTTGCACAGGGCACAGAAGGGCAGCCGTGCTCTATGGAGCACATACTCGTGAAGACTGTGCTAGAAGCCGCCCAAGGACCAGCGCCCACAGTTACTGTGTGACCTTTCGTTGAGATCCGTTTGATAGCTGAGACCCTAGAGGCCTTGATTTTTTCTTTAAATCTTTGTGACTCCTAGCCCTAAGTGCTGGTGCCTCTGTTTCTCGTTTTGTCTATATTTTGTTTGTTCATGTGTTTGCTTCTTTGTGTTTGTGCAACTCTAGGGATCTAAACCATGGCCTCACACACGCCTAGCAATTTTTCCACCACTGAGCCACATCCCCAGCCCAGCCATTTCTTGAATGCCTCTTTTCTTGTTTGGATAATGATGTATTTGTAGCTTTTTCTTCTCATATGCAGGATTTATTACATGGATCTTCCTAATGTTAACAGAAATAAAAGCAGAAAAAGAGGAGATGGGAAAGGCAGGAAGGAAATGACTGAGGAAAGATAATGTGGCTTTAAGGGAAGGACGGATGAGAGTAAAGGGGAAGAGATGGAAAGGGGGGCGAGAAGTGAGAGGGAGGCACTAAGGGAAAGCTGGACATCAAAAGGAGTCAGGGGAAGAGACTATGTGCTTGGCATCTACGGCCGAAAACAGATGTGGCAAGCAGGTGGTTTTGCTTGGGGAAAGTCCACTCCCAGAGCCATGGTTATAAAGTCACACCAGGAGCAGCGTGCCCCAAGTTCCCCGCCCCTTCGACATCTCCCCACGCCTGCCTCCCGCCCCTCACCCTTTGTTTTTATACCTTCTGTCAGTCTCTCTAGCACTTCCCACTCACTGCTCCTTGTTTGGTTTATGTACCCTGGACCCTCAGTGATAGTTACTTTAGACACTGAAACCCTTTCATTCTGACCCTTCAGTGATCAACTAAAGGTTTGTAGGAGGGGGAAAAAATGTGAAAGGAGAAACTATGGTAACATTTCTTGTTGTATAAAGTGGCATTACCTAAATGAGCAAGCCTAACTTCTCAGCAAATATTAAGTTGAGGAATAATATTTTTAATTCAAATACACGTGCATATACATACAAATGGCTGATGCAAGTTTGCATTTTGCACTAAGCACTTTAGTGCGGAATCTCAAGTATCCATCCTCCAGAAATAGTTTTCTTTCTTTCAATTACTTAATGCTAATTGCATGGGAAAGGTGCATCGAGTTCCTGTTCTGCATGAAGGGAACTAGGTAACTGTTAGAGAGCAGGATGTGGCTTCACTCTGTCCATTCTGTAAACAAAGCCCATGATTATAGTGACGGTTCCATGGCAGCTACAGCGAAGGGAAACAGGAAATGGAATGCAGAGAGGCCGCTTCAATGAAAAATACTGTAAATTGAATTTGACAGCGTTTGATGGCATTTGATTATTCTAGCCACAGCCAAACAATGATATAAAGAGTAATATGAAACAGAATGTGTTACTGCCTAGCCGACTCCAACGCAATAAACCTTCCCCCAGTGTGACACAATCACTTCACCATCATAATTGTGGCCTGTTTGATACCTCTGAGTACAGTGGAAGGGCACTGACTGACATAGATACATTTTGTTTTTTATTTAAAGTGAAATGAAAATGGCGCACTGGGGCTCCAGATACAATCGTTATATTCACCCACCTAGGCATGAATCACTCGGCAGTTATTCCGGCTGAAGTTTAAATGTGCTTAGACAACAACAATATCAAATTTTTCTTAGATAGCTGCAGAAAAAAAAAATCAGAAATTTGTAAGGACAGAAATAGCGAGTAGACACACAGTTCTTTTTCATCCAGTGACTACGCAGAGAGGCTACGGCTCCAGCCTGCTGTGCTCCTGAGGAGGTCACACCATATAATCCCTACTCCATCACCCACCTGCTCTCTTCTGTCACCAGAGGAAAGGTGTTCAGCAGAAACCAAAGACAAGGCTTGGCCCATGCAGATATGTTCATCAAATTATGGGAAGCAAACATGCCCATTTCATTTGCAAATGCTTGTGGCAATTCTGACTGATATCCCAAATTACTTTCCCCCTCTGTAACTCTCTTCCCTTGCTTTAATATTGCTTCTACATATCATACCGTTAAAAATTAAAAGTGCCTGCCCTAATGAGGAAGTAAGATGTGATCCGCCCCCCCCCAAAAAAATAGGCCATGTGCCACTTACTTTTCTCATCGCTAGCACAAAATAATACCCAGCAGAAGCAACGCTGGGAGAAGGGAGTCATTTCAGCTCATGTTTCCATGGCATTGTTCAAGGTGGACAGAGTGGCCTCTAGTCACAGCAGTGGGGACATGAGGTGGCTTGTGAGTGTCTCAGCAGATCAGGATGCAGAGAGCTCAGGCAAGAAGCAGAAGCAGAAGCAGAAGCCACTCCTCACTTTCATCCCTTCCTAAGCCAGACCTCTGCCAGTGTGCCCCATATACCAAAGGTTCCACAGCCTCTCAAACCAGCGCCACCAACTGGAGACCAAGTGTTCAAATGTGAGAGGCACATTCCACATGTAGATCATTACAACTGACTAGAGACAGACTCTGGTGTAGATGGTGCAGCTTGAATGTCCGGTTACCAAGGCTGCTCTGTTGACTACTTGGAAGTTTTCTGTAAAGATTTTCATAAGCAACAAGGAAGTTTAGATTAGTGTTTTGTAGCTTATTTCTTGTCAAGGTATAGGCAAGGCCAGCTGGGATGACAGGTTGAGTTATGTAAAAATTCTTCAGTCTGGCCACTTCATCAGCTCAGTGGCCTAATACATGGTAAAATTCTCACCACTTCTATCTATAAAATCCAAAGATGCTTTCTTAGGAACTGACAGAACACTTAGTCAAATTACCTCCTCCCACTAGGAGCTTCCATGTAAAAGGGCTTATAGTCTCATGAACTTTCCCTTTTAAATGAATAATAATATTTGAATTATCTATATGTATTAGAAGTCAAAAAGGCATACAAAGACACTTTAACACCATGAAAAAGGAAAAAAAAAAAGATGAAACTTCCTCTGGGTATTGAGAAAGACTTTAGATGGGTGTTTCCAAGCAGGAAACTGAAATGATTCTATAAAATGGATAAATGGGCTGACTGAGTTAACTAAGGAAAGGTGACCACTAAGTCAAAGGCAGATAAATGTTGATGAAATCTAATTTATGTTGTGTGAAAAGGTAAATACAGACATGGGCAGTGAGGGAGAGTCCGTAACACCAGGGGAGGTGTGGCAGCAGGAAGCCAAAGCAAGAGGCTGAGAGAGCAACATCTTTAACTGCAAAGGGAAGCAAAGAACTGGAAGTTGGGGAGACTGTGAACCCTCAAAGCCCGCCCCAGTGTCACGCACATCCTTCTGCAAGGCTATGCCCGCCCAAGGCGCCCACCCCAGTGTCACGCACATCCTTCTGCAAGGCTATGCCCTCCCAAGGCTCCATAACCTTCCCAAACAACACTGCCAGCTGCAGATGCCAAGTGCTCACATATCTGAACCTATAGGGGACATGTTTGGTTTTTTTTTTCATTCAAACAACCCTAAGAGAGTAACTATTTTTAGAATATTCACAGAGTATTTCCTGATGTCAATGTTATTAAGATAAGTTCTTCCAAAATAAAAACCTTGGTCACTATTAAAATTTTAAAAGAAACCTGCTTGGTGGGGAAGAGTATTTAAGCAGAGCAGTAGGGAAGGTTGCAGAACTCATTGTATCTTCTTCATAACCTAGCTAAGACCTTCATCATCACTGTGAGGACATGTAAACAACAATCATTTAATACACTAACTTTGATGTGTTGTTGTTCTTTTATATGAAAGAAATTATATGTCTCATACTTCTCTACTGGAGGTTTATAATCTTTATGCAATAAATAATTTTGTGATCATGTTAAAAATAACACATTGGTTATGTCTTCCAACTCTTTTGTGGCTGTTCTTATTTCTAAAAACTGAATTAATTTTGTGAGCAGTAGTAAGAAAAGAATTCCAGCTCTTCTTTAGAAAAGAGTTTCTCCACAGTATTTCATAAATTACCAATTTGATATGCCACCTATTCAAAATTTATTATCTAGTCTGTTTTAGAAACATAAACATATATATGCACACACACATCTATATGTATGTATGTATACACATGCACACATGCATACATACTGTGGTAGATGAAACTTAACTAACCTGGCAGTGGAGGCAGTTTGTGTGCCAGTAGATTAAGAAAATTTCCCAACACTAATGCCAAAGTTGAAGTATTTGCCGTGTTTAGTTAGGACCTAAATTCCTTGTGGAACACGCTTAGATCATCTGGGTGTTTGACTTTGTATGGAAATTTTTAACATGCCAAGCTGACCAATTTAGGTGTTTGTGGGTTTTGTATTGTTGTTTCATTGTAGTGTGTGTGTGTGTGTGTGTGTGTGTGTGTGTGTGTGTGTGTGTGTTTAATATTGAACCGAGTGGAATATAAAGAAACACTATGATCCTGGAAGGAACATGGGGTCTGTGACCGAAGGATGTCTTGCCACTTCCTGATGTTGATGGGGCGGTTCCTTGGTGAATCACCATAAAGTTATGCAGAGTTGGGTTCATGCATATAAAGGAGGTTTAGCCTCTCCCAGTTTTATAAGAAACAGTTAGATGATGTGTGTGATGTACTGTTAAATACACAGCAGCAAATTAGGAAGACAGAACTGGAAGTTGTGGATATTTGTTAAAGAACAAATTACTATTCTTGGTGGCAGAAGAAGTAGATTCTGTAATAGTGTACCTACTATGTCTGTTTTCCATTTAAAAAGTTGAATTTTTCATTAGATTTATAGGCAGAGGAAAATGTCTAGATTATTAGACACCAAAATAGTGACAATAGCACTTATCTCCAGTGACACGGGACAGTCTTTTAAATCCTCCTTGTTCATCTATTATCATCTCATTTTTACAGTCAGATTGTTATACAGTAAAGGCACAGGCACAATAGTAATGTTACTGAACCCAGATGCAGTCTCCCATCACTCCCTTTACAACTTCCTGTCCCCTGTTCCTGTAGGCATCATCACTTTCTGTGGTAATCAAGGTGCAATTAGAAAAGAAAAAAGAAAAGGAGCCCAGTTACTTTAAAGGAGGAATTTTATGTAAATAGCCATGCAGAATAAATGTGTTAATTAGGTAACTGAAAGGATAAGAAGAAAACTCCAAGATAAGAGGAAAGTGGCAGCTGCACAAAAGAAGGTGGCATCCTAAGGGCTGAAAGAAGAAAGGGAGCGGACAGAATTATCAAAACAGAGAGATCCAGAGGTAAAACTCTGAACGACTGGGTACCAGAATTACCACGAGCGAGTTTCTGCCATTGGCTTTCTGGGGCGGAAACAGTAAATTTAGCTATTTTCTCACGTTAGACTAACTTTACCATGGACACATTTCCTCTTCCCAAGTGGCAAGATGCTCACAGTAATATCTACTAAAGGAAACAGAGAAGAAGAGAGTTGGCTCCATTTTCCTTCTGATGTCCTGGTCATCCTCTGGCACCGCTGTTAACAAAGCCCAGCATCAAGTTCCTTGATAAAGCAGAAATGGAGATCTCAGTGTCCAGGCTATGAAATAAATATAGTCAAAATATTTAAAGAAAGATGTTTTATACACAAAGTGAGAACAAATGGCTGTGAAAAATCTATGCTTCCCAGATTCATATTAATCTTCATTCTCCTCATAGTTTTGGGCAGCATTAAATCACCTGGGCTTGAGAAAGAATTGCCCAAATAAGGTCTAAGTAATGAATGGCCGGTGTGGCTGTCCAGAGAGAGCTGAACACGTCATCTATAAATATGTGTCATTCTAGAGGAGCAGGGGCCACGTCCCCATGAACTGTTGACACCCAATAATCAGGAAAAAGAATGTGTTTTCCTCAACCTCTTTTCTGGGTGTGTTCATATACAAGGAGAGCTTAACTTATTTAATACCAGACATGGGGTGCAACATACTCTCCTATAATATTAATTTATTAAGTAATTGACAGTAAGAAATACTTCAGCAGGCTGCATCCTTTCACTGTTCTGGTGAAAAAACTTGAAGTTGCCATCATATTGCATCTCTGAAACTGCAAATCCTTAAAATTCCCCTTCGGGCACCTTTTTTTTTTAATGTCAGTTTTATGAAAACCATTGCTACATCTCAATTTGGGAATTCATGAGATGTTTAATAAAAATTAATTGAATTGTCATAGCAAGTCTGAAGTAAGACAAAATAGAAAGATGTAGTTTCCCCGTAGACTTTCGATAGGTTTGCTTACACTATCACATCCCTAGCAGATAAGGTTTTAGAATGCTGACCGGAGTCCTTGGCTGCAAGCCCTCAGTTCTCATTAGAGCTGATGCCTCTCCATCATCCACCCAATACCTGAGATGCGCAGCAAGCACAAGAGCCAAATTTGGCATACCTCCACAGAGTGCAGAATCTAGCCCATGAGTGGCAGCAGATCATAATGAAACTGCAGGTCAGGTGAACCTAGGATGCCTGTGCAGCTCATCAGTGCTCACCCTGAAGCACAGTGATGGGTCAGACGCAGGGACATCAGAGTCCCAGCATCAGACAGTGATGCATCAGACAGAGGGACATCAGAGTCCCAGCACCAGAGGTTTCCCTGTCCTGCTTCTGCTTCCTGAAAGGTGCTGTCGTTTGCTTTGTCTTAATCAGCCTCTGAGTTGTGATGGGGCCGGTTAATCTGATATGGCAGCTTGTGTGTTCCCTAGCGTCTGAAGAGGGTGTTAATTAAAGACTTCTAACAGCCTGGAAAATACTGATTTATTCAACCCTCTCTTCTCCACTGGAAGAGGAGACCTACTTTTCATTGCTTCCTTCCTCAGCCTACCTCCCCACCTCAGTAAAATACAAGACTGAAAAAACGTGAGGCTGACAGGTAGAAAAAAAATCACGAAATTCTATACCTTTTAGCTACTCATTCAAAAAGTAAATGCTTGAGCCTTACATGGACTTGGACCCTGGGAATATGGAGACACAAAAGACACAGTCCCCTCCTGTCTGGTGTGTGCCGTAGTGTTACACTTGGATGAGTAAATATCTGTCCCCAACTCAATCTCAGCTATTTAAGGACGTCTTAACTGACAGTCCTATTCCTCTTGCCTCGGTGTTTAATGCTTTATATATTCAATACCAAAAGAAAATGCACAGATCTGAGTTTGATAGCAACAAAATCTCAACCTTAAGGTGACTGAGTAATCTTATTCTCTGGCAGTTAAAAGAGTATTTTGAGGATATTCTGGACTGTGATCGACTTTAGGAGACAGCAAAAAGGATGTTGCCCTTTGTCCTGTGCCCTTTAAAATTCTCTAGCTCAGGTTCCTGGTCCTGTACTTACTGTGTACTTTTCATTTGCGTACAGGTCTGGTACATGTGCTCAACTCTGCTATTTGGGTACAGTAGGCTCATCTCTGTATCCTGAGTCAACAGTGGTTTTTATCCATGGTTCTTGATGTTATGAGAATAGTAATGAGAATGAGAATGTTTCATGTTTTGGGAGGGGGGTATGGGTTAATTAAGAGAAAGTGTAAATGGAGAGAAAATAAGAGGCACTTAAGAAATACATAGAAATGCTATCCAACCACCCCGCAAGATACATCATTCTAGGTAAGACTCAGGAAGAACCGTGGGTTCTCTGGCCAGTGTCTGTCCCACAGAGGACCAGCCCAGGTGTTTGCGCATAATGAGCCCTAGACTCCCACAGCAAAGGGTCAGCATCACTGTGCTTTGCAGTCAGTCGCCGAAGTCACATCAGTTGTCAGTCTATTAGCCAAAAGGGAGTCGTATGGAACCTAATGCAATCCACCCATCCCAGGCTTAGGATTCCCAAAACACCTGCCATTTGGTATCCGATTCTGTGGTCCTGTGTCCAAGGGCAGAACCTAAGTCAGACTGCTTGTGCACACAGCCACGGTTTACTCCTCATTTGGAGGGACAGAAAGTATAAACAGTTCTCTGTGCACTAGAGAAGGCACAAATGCATTCTAACATGGGGTTGATTACTCTTTACTGGGCTGTGTCCGCCCCACCCCACCCCACCCCTCATGCTCATGTGGTCTTCCCAGCTCAGTTAACCGGATCCAGACATCCCTCACAGGCATGCGCAGAGCCTTGTCTCCCAGGTAACTCCAGGTGTTATCTCCTTGACGGTATCGACACAGACATAGAAAACACAGAGAAACATTTGCTGAAGCAGAACACATGCTTCGGTATGTTATAATTCTTAAGGAGTATACTCGGTCCCTCGCATTGCATGCATTTTTTCAAGAAAATATGACTCCTGGCTACTTTCTCATTAGTCTGACAAAATGCCTGAAAAAAAGCAAGGAAAGAAGAGTCTGTTTGGGTTCACAGTGGAGGGTGTAGTCCCTCACGCAGGGCAAGACATGGCAGCAGGAGAGTCATATTGCATCCACAGGCAGGAAATAGAGACCGATGGATGCTTGCGAAAGCTGAAAGCTCAGTTTGTTTTTGCCTTTTTATTCAGTCCAAGAGCCTAGCCGGTGAGATAATTCCACCACAGGGTGGGTCTACCCAGCTCAGTTAACCCAATCTAGACATCTCCTCACAGACATGCCCAGAGATTTGTCTCCTGGTGGTTGTAGACCTTGTCACATATACAATATTAACCATCGTGGTAATGTGTGGGTGGTGTGTGTGTGTGTGTGTGTGTGTGTGTATCTTGCATTTATGTGTTTCTGGTGGTCTTTGTGGACATTTCAATAACTGCATTGAGAAAATGGACCTCTAGCATATTCCTGATAAAGAACAATTACCAGGAAGAAGAGGAGGAGGAAGCCTAAGCACTAGCCTCTTCCTCCTCCGTCTGTAAAGCTGTCTGAAGCATCTGGGTGTCACACAGCTCACTGTGTTCTCTTGCAGGCGCCCTGCTGACACCGGGGAAGAGTCTCTCCTCTTTGTCTGGTCGGAAGGAGCCCTTGAGTTCACCGATGATGCGGACACCCTGAGGCCTTTTACACTGTATGAGTACAGAGTCAGAGCCGGGAACTCCAAGGGTGCAGTAGACAGCCTGTGGTCAGCGGCACAGACCCTGGAGGCCCCTCCTCAAGACCTCCCAGCTCCATGGGCTCAAGTCACCAGTGCGCATTCAGTCCTGCTAAACTGGACAGAGCCAGAGGCCCCTAATGGCATCATCTCCCAGTATCATGTGATCTACCAAGAAAGACAAGAAGAAGGAGCACCTAGCAGCTCCACCGTGCATGCTTTCACAGTGCCGGTAAGAGTATACAATAAGTAACGGGCCTCAGATTACCTGGTTAACGGGTTAAAATTCATTTCCTTATCTGCTTGTCATTTCTCACTTAGGGCATGAATATATGGATTTTTCATATTTAAAAAACAGCAATATGGTTCTGGGGATAAGATAATAAATTGAATATGAGGAGTATTTGGGGACCAGTTGGCCAACCAGAACTGATTTGTATTACTGCAAGCAAATAAATGAATCTCTATGCCTGATTTCCACTTTCTAGACCCGCTAAGTGGGAATAATTCAGAATGTCCCTCAGTATTGCATAAAGTGATGTCAAGATAAGAACATGTAATTTTCTAGTTTGCCAAAGAAGTAATCTTACACATACATGTATGTTTACATGCATACAGAGAGGAAGGCAATATATATGCCAGAAAGGACACGTGTTCTAACAGGGTATTGATTATTCTTTTCTGAGCTAATTCTCCCTGATGCATAAAATAATTTCATTAGTTCACCTAATATTCCTTAAGAGTTTCTTTATGCCCCACATATACTCATATTTTATGATAGATGCAGAAACATGATGGTGTTTGCCTCAAAAAAATTGTACATAATATTGTAGACATGAGAATTATATGCAAAAACATTTTAAGAAAACTTGTAGTGCCCATTGCACTAGATTTAGATCCCAAACCCCACATGGCACTTGCCAATCATGAGTCACAGTGCAACAACGGGTATTGTATAGAAAAACACTGCTCAGGAGACAGCCCGGGAGTTACCTGGAAGCACTCAGGCTGGAGGCCCTGTATGGAGAAGATGAAACATTAGAGTTTTAGGAAGGAAACATTCATGGTTTTTAAAAAAAATAGGCCAAGACATCATTAGCTATGAATGACCCTTACGAATAAGGAGGTGAGCGGGCAGCATGGAGTATTTCCTTAAAAACTAAAGCTGTCTGCCTGTGCTTTAAACCTATGGAAGCCCCATGCGAAGGTTAAGGAGTTCGTGCCTGTCAGGATGGATGAATAGCCCCAGGTGAGTGTGTTGTGGTGTGGTCTTTGTAAGTGAATGGTGAAGTGTGTGACATTTTAACGTGGCCCTTGTGTCTATTTTTCTCGTGTGACTCAGCATGAAAGAAAAGGCATTTGTGCAAAGGTCCTCGTCTTATTTCAGGATTGATATTTTCTTCTCTTGTTTGACATTCTTCTTCTATCAGCATTTTTCCCATTGCATTTCTAGATCCTTCTTTATAAGCATTAGTAGCCACTGTCTCGTGTGGAAATGATGCTTTAGCTGATAATTCAATGTGCAGGGGAACCTGTTATTTTATAAACTGTATCCTTAGACCTTATACTCTAATCTTTCACCCATAAAGTAATTTTGGTTAAAATACTGAAACACTATGATAAATATATTTTCATCAAAAGCACTAGTGACCATGACCAAGCCCTTGTTCTTCCCAAGTATATCCCTCAAGAGCATCCGGCTAGCCGTATGTTCTTCCCAGATCTAATGGGATTCCTTTGGGAGAATACCTTGCTTGTCTGGTTTTATATAAAACAATTTGAGTATCTAATGAACACAAGATCTCTGTCCTTTATTGGCTTTGTTGGGTCCTATTTATACCATTCTAACATGTTCCTGAAAGAGAAGCAAACCTGTAGCCTCAGGCTGGAAGCTAAACCAAGCTCCTTAGCATGGAGCTTCTTATCATGGCCCTCAACATCTCCGTTCTGACAGACACATCATGAAGCATTTTTCCTATTTTCCTAAAACCTATTATTCTGTATGCTGTTGGGGAGACTAGTCAGAATAACCAAGGCATTATAACATCCCTGCACCTTATTTTCAACTCCGTGCATTCATCCCAAGTGACCTTCCAACATTCTGGATCATTGGCTCTGAGAGTAGGGCTCCAAGAGATTTGGTTGGGTTCATCCAGACAGCTCTGTCTGAATTGTCTAAGCAATCAAGGCCATCTTCCATAAAGCCAGGACTCAGGTTACCAGGGCAAATCCCCAGGGCATAGTCACTGTGACAGGGATTGATACTTTGAATGAGATCATGAGAAAAACAGACAGCAGTCTATGAATCTCATCTGCTCCTATGTTCCCAATGTAGAGCCCATGTTTACCCATTTAAAAAAAATCTAAAAGAAGAAAATTTATTATATACCAAATGTTCTCTCCTACCCCCTACAGAGAGTAGCATTCCTTTATTGTCACTGTCCTAGTTTGTTTTCTGTTGCTGTGATAAACACTGTGACCAAAGACCACTGTGGAAGAAAGGGCTTAGTTGGTTTACACATCCCAATCAGAGTCCATAATGAAGAGAAGTCAGCGCAGAAACTCAAAGTAGGAACTTGGAGTCAAGGGTTGAAGTAGATACCATGGATGGGTGCTTCCTCCCAGCTTGCTCTCCATGGCTCCCTCAGTCTGATTTCTTTTACAACCCAAGACCAGTGTGCTACTCAGGAGTGGCACCTGCCATTATGACTGGAAGAAAATGGCCAACTGATAAACCTACAGGGCATTCTGATGGAGGTCAGTTGAAGGACGCTTTTCTCAGATGACCCTGCCTTGTGTCAAGTTGACAAAAAACAAAAACCAAAAGACCCTCACCATCATACCACTCAAGTATTTAAGCCTTTTTTTCCCTGAACAACCATGACTTCCCTATATTGCTGCAAAAATCTGTAGGGTCGATCACATTTAATCACATTGGATAGTCATTGAGAACTGCGCTCTTCCTCAGTACTCAATGCTGGGGCCTACCATGAGATTAAGCCAAGCAGGCATTGGGTGGGAAAGTAGGTGACCAAATGTGAGACATAAGTTATTGTTGCGCACTGAGGTTTCTAAGCCCCTCACTACTGGGTGTCTCAATCTGTGGACATAGAGGACGCCCAGTAGTGATACCTTTTAGACCTTGCTTCAATATTCCTCCTGGATTTACTTACTCTCTGGCTAAAATTTTTCCCAGCAAAGAAGTGATGTTTACTATAAATGAGGTACTGAGTGCAAACACATAGTTTCAGATAAACAAATCAACCCAGACTTATGAAAGACATTCCAAATATTACTTGTTTGGTCCCTTGATTGTTATAAGCCCACATATACTCAAGAGACCACCAAACTAACACCACCCATGGTACAAACCCATCCCTAGCTTGCCCAGGTGCCCCCAGAGTTGTTTAGAAACAGGTGGAGGTTGCTGGGAGAGCCACATGAAGCAGGTGCAATGGAGCCATGAACCCTGCTGGAGGTGGCAGTGGATGGAGAACAGGCAGCAGGGACCCACCATGGGGTGAAGAGTAGCTATCTTGGCAAGAGCAGCGGCAGCAGCAGAGGCAGCAGGAGAGGAGAAATGGGTAGTGTGTGGCTTTTAATGCATCACTAGTTTCTCTCCTGACATCATGAAAAGCCATCTCTCTCTGAGTCTAAGTAGGTCTTCCTGAAATGAAAAGACCAAACTTCTTAGGGCGTCTTCAGATCTTTGTAGCCTTCATTACTGAAAACAGGCTGCGGTTACAAGTCCTTAAACCTACTTCCCCCATTAGCTCTGTGATGGATGGTGTAATGTCAGGAGAGAGGCTGAATTTAGCCTCTCTTGGCACGCAAGAGTTCCATGGTGCTACTTGCAGGAACACTCCTGGCGAGGCTGGCAAAGCTGCTACCACCGCTCAGGTCTGTTTGCTTTTGCTTACTGGCACCTGCCATCACATTGGCACCTGCCATCACACGGCAGAAGAACTTGGGATTTAAAGGCAAAGGTGTTTTACCTGGTAGTCAGTGCTCCAAGCACTAGGCTCCCGCTTGCCGTACAATTTTAAAACACCAAGCCCATAGCATACCCAATACCCTGAAAGATAGATAGTTTCCTGCTCCGTGTGTAGAACCAGGCATAAGGAGCTGATGGGCCGAGCAAATGATCTGGGTCACTAAGAGTTGGCTTCTCATCTCAGCATAGAATCCAGAATTACAGCACTAGTTTCTACATTCTGATTGCCAAACTCCCTTTCCCAATGTCAAGGAGGAGGCATTTAAATTTTCCTCATGTGCTTGGCCCAGATCTCTTTACCATTAAATAGATTTGTAGCCAAAACACATTATGAGATACTTCATAATTGCCCTATTATGGAAGGTTTGTGAGTAAATTGATGAACTCATTCTAATCCCATTTTCGTTTTGGCTTATTATAATGTAAAATATTATTACTTTTTTACATATGATCTTAAATTAGTTGTAGCTGTGACGGTGTGGTGTTTCTCAGCCTTTCTTCTGCAGACCCAGTTATAAGGTGGCAGGAGAGATCTGTAAGATGTTATGTTCTAGAAGGATCACTTTCTAGTGTGATAAACAATGGTGGGGAAAGCACTTGGCAGTTCCAGCAAGACTCCCTTGCTTCTCTGTCCTCAGAGAGATTTTTTCACATTTTGTAACATAACAATGTCATTCTTTCTATAGAGGAAAGATGGGCTAGCACCACAGAACAGTGAGTGCTTATTATAAGGACGTGTTTGACTTGATGTCACCTTTTTATTCACTGCCTTTGTATGACCTCCCTTCAAGTACTCTGAAGAAAAAAAAAGTAATTTTGCTTCTTGTACTTTGTTCTGTTTGGCTCCGCTAAGACTCCCTTTTCAATAATGCCCAAGGTGGGTCCCAGAGTTTGTGCCTTGGTTGCTCTTCACTGACAAGCACCAACTATAAATCTAAGTGCACCGGCTTGTATTTAGATGTCTACAATGAAGAGGAGACGTCATGGTCACATCCCTCTTCCTTCTTTTGTTTTCTGTTCTTTCAACTTCTCAGAATCATGGGAAAAGGGCAAAAAGGAGAAGAAAACAGAGGGAGGTTGGGAGAAAGGGGATGAGGGAAGGAAAGGAAGAAGATAGGAAGGAGCGGGGATGGGGGAAATGAATTCTGTAAGGATGAGCAAGCCTTGCTAACAGTAATTTTCTGATACATCCCCCATTGCTAGTGCAGTGCAGGTGCCTCATGGCCTAGAGAGTTCCTATGACCCATACTCCCCTGATGGAGGCAGGCCTGGTGATAGGGCGGGTTGGCTGTTGTCATCGTTGTTGCTGCATTCCTTTCTGTTGCTGCCCTAGCAGTCAAACCCACAGCTTCTCTTCTGCCCCCACCTCCACCCCCAGCCAACTTCCCGGCCTGTCATGTTGATATTACTTCCTTAGCATCTGTGAGCCTACAAGAACACTTGTCCTACCAAGTGATGAAAGTATACATCATCCGTGGTGATCTTCCCTATTAATGTCTGTTACCAACTATGAGGTGAGACCAAGTCACACCTCAACTTCAGCGCTCACTGGATAAGAAGCATTTGTCAGCATCTGTGCAGGCTCATCCCCATCAGATGCTGGAATTGCAGGAAGAACCTCAAAGATCCTTCTCATCTTTGCGACTAGATCCAAAATACCCCAAGAGTTGCTTTCACAGAGGAAAGCTGCATGCCAAGGGTAAGCTGCCCACCACTCCTTTCTTGTCATTCTCAGTTCCTCCCAGTGGCTCTCTGAAGCATTTATTCCTCATATGCCTTCACAGAGTTGGGGTGGGGGAATCACCAATGATCTCACTCATCAGCTGAATTCCCCCTTTTGGTTGGCTTTTCATGAGCCCAGACATGCTTTCCATTAAAATATATATCTATGTATTTTGTGTATACGTATGTGCGTGCCATAGTGTGTATATGGAAGTCAGGGGACAGCTTGCCAGAGTTGGTTCTCTCCTCCATCATGGGGGCTAAAGATCTAGCTCAGGTTGCTCAGCTCGGAGGCAGACACCCTTGCCTGCTAACTTGTTTCACCAGCCCAAGCGTAGACATTCTTTTATGTAGCTTACCTTACATAGACCTTCAGGGGAAGATGAGGCACGAAGACCAAAGGCTGATTCTTCAGGATTTGTAGTTCCAGTAGATTTCCCTGCCACTTCTTTCACTTGCTTTGTAGCCCAGGCTAGCCTAGGACATATGCTCCTTCATCCTCAGTCTTTACAGTCCTAGCATTTATAGGCAATTATTACCATGGCCAGATCTTTATTTTTGTTTTATTTGCTTTGTTTTGGGGTGGGGTTTTTTTTGAGGGTTTTTTTGTTTTGTTTTGTTTTGACACAGAGTTTCTCTGTGTAGCCTTGACTATTCTGGACTCACTTTGTAGACGAGGCAGGCCTCAAGCTCACAGAGATCTGCCTGCCTCTGCCTCCTTGGATGCTGGGATTACAGGTGTGTGCCACCATGCCCAGCTCACAAGCAGCTCTTATCATTTGATTTTCTAAGCCATGATTCCCCACAGCAGATATATTCCACACCCATTACATAACTCAATTGCCACCCCATGGGCTGTGCAAGCTAGGCTATCCTGAGGCTTCCCTATCCTTGCTGCCATATCTGACCCTCCCCTAAACCCTCTTGAGTCAACCTCCAAACTGTGTGCTGATTTCTTCTTGAAGACTAAACTGCAGTGCATCTCACAGGGTTATTGCATTAGCTAACCCATTACAGCACTTGACATGCAAAATACTGTGAATGACGATATAGCAAAGGGAACCTTTAGAAGTCCTGTGTTTTGCAAGGATGAAATAAATTGGCAATGCAGATAAAGTCATGGCTTATCTAGAACAGCTAAGCTAATTGGCCATAAGTATAAAACCTTGTCTGATATGTGGTCCCACCTTGCCAAAGAATTCTTGTCTTACAAATTCTAGATAATTCCCTAAGTACCAGATTTGCTTCAGTCTCTTCTGTAGATTGCTAAGGAAGAATTTGTTCTCTGCATCTCCCTGAAGTGTGTTTGTCTTCCCTGGCAGAGTCTCATCTTAAGCCTGCCCCAAAGGGTCTACACCTCAGGTGACTCTGTTCATCTGCCATGTTGTGACTCTTTAAGGGCTCTGTCCTGCCTTTATGTCCTATCCCATATTAACAGGATTTAGCCCCCACCACACACACACACACACACACACACACACACACACACACACACACACTCCTCAAATCACACAAAGTGGCATCACCATTGCAATATAGGAGGATCTTGGTGCATGGAGGACAGTTGGTAGGGGCACTCAGACTCCAAGTATGATGCTTCTTTATGGCTTTTAACTCAATTACAAAGAAACTTCACTCCAACACCCCAGAAGCCCAAATAAGCCTTGTCTACAACACTGGAGAAAGTAAAATGAACACACTGATGGGCCCATGCTATAAATTCAGAATATATGCCAGTTAGCAGAGACAGCAAGCTGTAAATGACAGTGAAGGGCAGAAGTTAATTGAACTACTCTGCTCTTGTCACCAGTGGAAAGTGGCCACTACCTGAGACAAGATGGCTGCCCCTGAAAAACCCCATTACAGCTCCACAGTCACCTCGTTGGCTCTGCAAGGGCTGATGGGTGACGGGTATCATACACAGATGACCAATTCTTTATGGTTCACAGCCGATCAAAGCGAAAGTCAGCAGCTGTTCAGGACAAGTGACCACTGTAACGGCTGTAATATAACCCACTAAATAGAGAGGGAATTGCAGTGGAGCAAGAGGTTAGCCGTGATTATCGGCAGGTGAGTGCTTTATTGAAGTTGAAAGACCATTAACATTGATAGAGTAATTATTTCAACTTGAAAGTAATTACCTTGATGGGTGATAACTTCTCTAGTGTTCCCGGATTTGATTGGGCCAAACAATTGTGAGCTCCTGAAGCCTAGAAAAATATTACAACAATCCTGTGATTTCTAAATTACTGGAACCATTGCTGGGATATTCTAATCATGCCGAACAGTGAAAAGGTTTCGCCTTACACAAGCTGCTGACCTCTCACAGAGAGGAGAGACATTTCTTTTTAATCCAAACGCAATGACCCACACCCACCACCTGTGAATGGTATGTGATGTCTTTGCAAATGCATCTTTTTTAGCTCCTCATCATTGTATCAAAGGTGAAATATCTTGGGGACTTTTTTTTTCCATTGTTAACTTGGCCATGACAAAGCAGAAGTTGGGAGAAGAGCAGAGGAAATATTTTTCTGCCTGTGTCTTACAGGGTTTAAGTTTGTGTAAATTAATTACTCTGATAATGATACTGCACTGATTGAAAATTCTAGAAGCCAGGAAAAGTGGATCAGAGATTCCAGATATTGTTATGGAATTTACCTCTTTCATTAGCTTTCTGGCTTGGCAATATTGAAGCCTGCTATGAATTTGCTCTGACTGAAGTGTTTTGTATTTATGTACACCAGACATCAACAAACAAAATGAAAGTTGAAAATCTGGACAATGGCTTCTTTGAAATCTCATGAATACATGAAAATTACATGCTATTTGCAATTGAAGACTGAAACACATCAGATCTAATTTGATGATCATGACTAAGAAATATTGTGAGGATCACCAATTAATTAGCTATTTGTGGCATTTCTTCTGAGACTCTGTGCATAGACACTATAATGGTTACAAAGGGAAAGCGATTATCTCTCTGGACTGCCTGGCATAGCTGGAGAGGAATAAAAGGCAAATAACATTATAATAAACAACACTTGCCCATTCCTAGGCACTGAGTGTGATCACAAATGCCTAAAAGAACTAAGGAGGGCCTTACCTCATCACAGCCTGAGTGCAGCATCCGCCAACACACATGCCCATCCTACACTACACGCCCATCCTACACGCCCATCCTACACACTCATCCTACACACCCATCCTACACGCCCATCCTACACGCCCATCCTACACGCCCATCCTACACGCCCATCCTACACGCCCATCCTACACACCCATCCTACACACCCATCCTACATGCCCATCCTACACGCCCATCCTACACGCCCATCCTACACGCCCATCCTACACACCCATCCTACACACCCATCCTGCACGCCCATCCTACACACCCATCCTACACGCCCATCCTACACGCCCATCCTACACGCCCATCCTACACACCCATCCTACACACCCATCCTACACGCCCATCCTACACACCCATCCTACACGCCCATCCTACACGCCCATCCTACACACCCATCCTACACGCCCATCCTACACACCCATCCTACACACCCATCCTACACGCCCATCCTACACGCCCATCCTACACACCCATCCTACACACCCATCCTACACACTCATCCTACACACTCATCCTACACACTCATCCTACACGCCCACAAGTACACGAGCATCATGACTCCAAGTCCCACTCTCATCAAAGATGGATGGGCCTCACCTTTCAAGTCGTCAGTGATCCCTGAGGCCTATCTGTCACCTTGGCAGGATTTGGCCAGATGAGCTGACTATCTTTTGGCTGTACTTCCCAGGATTTTCTTCTAATTAGTATCTCAGGCTCTCCCATTCATGGAACAGGTTTCCACTTGTTGTCTAAGAACCATGAAGCAGCTGATTGGTGCTCTCTGTCTCCCTAACTTATGTGAGTTCTTTTCCCTAAACAGAGTCACTGGGGGTCCTTTGAAAACAGTGACCCCCACTGAGTCCAGAGAGTTCTGAGAACTGGCTTGAATCTGGAAAAAGACAGATGGGTCAGAAGGAAAGCATCCCATTTGGGGAAGTGGTAGGGTTTATAGATTAAGCCAGTAAACCAACCAGAGTAAAGCAATCTAATGACATAATATCACATCTATACCAATGTGCACAGCCAGGCTACAGACTGTGTTGAAGTCCCACAGGTGCTCTGAATTTAAAATAAGTATAATAACTCATTTTTAAACATTTTATATGATACTTAGGTTATTCAATATTCACATTAACAAATCAGAGAATTTTAATCCATTCTGAGGGGAACGTTGCCTAACCCTAACTTGCTAGTAAAACGGCAGCATATTTTTAACAGATGTAAATGTTACCTTTTGACAAGACACAAGTAATGAATTTTATCATATAAGTTCCTATTGGGTGATTATGACCCAGAGTTTTATTTTTGCTCAAGCAATTACTAAAGTCATGGCTGGATACCTATGCCCATTACTGGATGGTTCTGTGAGGGTTTTTTTTTTTTTATGATATTATTGATCTCTTGCTGAGCTGAGATTCAGGTTTTATGCCAGATAGCTTGATTAATGGGTTGGTTTCTATAAGTGGACTGAATGGGGATGGGAAGCAGGGGCAGGCGGCTCTGCCAACCCCAAACCCGTCAAGACGCGCAGCTCATTATGAAACAGTTATCAAGGATACATGAAAAATTAATTGGGCTCAGTTTGATTCTGAAAAGAATCGGCTTTCTCCTCAGCGCCCCCCCCACCCCTTCCAGATGTTCTGTGCCAGCCCCTGGAGGAACAGCAAAGGGAGATGTATTAATACATTGTATTGATTAGATCAAGACCCCTGACAGTTATTTGTAGAGATACCATCTGGCCGCTGCTCGAATTCCTTCACCAAAAACAGGACGTGACATGTTATTAATCTCAACTCTCTAAGTATAGGCAGTTGCCTTTTCTGTTAACGCACATTTTACCATTCCGTGGGAGATGGAGGCAGACCTGAAGGGTGCAGAAATTAAGGTTATTACACAAATTGAGCCATATGGTCCAAATATTTCAGCAAGAAAATTGCCAGGCAATAAAAATTGCTCCTGCCTTCCTAATGGTGTAAATTACAGTTTAACCATGGCTCTAATGGTGTCCTTCTGCCATGCTTAACTACTGTTACATGAAGGACATTGTCTTAAAAATATAAAAAACAAGTAAATGCCAGCAGCGTGCTTTACAATCTGTTAGTGTGTCATTAAGAACACTGTCAGAAATACATAAACATAACAGCAGCCAAGCCAGCGTACAAAGAACTCAATCAGAAAGATAGAGTATTCTGAAAACTCTTCCTGTAGTGTCAAGAACACAGAACCTTCTGGAAGTTTTTCAGGTAAAGAGTCCTAGCTAGTGCTTTCTTCTAATTCTCTTGCCTTGCCCATCGGCAGTATTTTTAAAAGCAAGCTCTGAAGCTCTTTGTGAGCATCGGACCCTACAGCCTCTACAGGGGTGGGGTGGAGCTGAGGAATAACCAGTTCCCAGGCAAGGATGTCCCTTGACCTCCCTGAGTTCATCTGTTGTTGGCCAGAAGGGACAGGATTCCACTCCCCTCCTTGTCAGTAACTAGTATTCAAAGTGTTATTTTCCCTGTAATTCTGAAGAAAGCAGCCTGTCTGTCAACTTAGACACAGTCTATTCTTATGCCCTTAAAAATCACAGTGGAGATCATGATTAAAACTTGAATTCCTCCAATATTTTCATGTTTATTAGACCAAAAGAAAAAAATCCCATATAGATCATGTCGGTGTGCATTTCCTCCGATGCATCAGCTTCCTCTGAAGCTGGAAACATGGCCTGTTAGGTTAAACTTCCAGGAGAAAAAACTTATACAAGATGCATATAAAACGTGTGTGGGGGAGAAGCTTTTAATTCCTGTTTTCTTTAAGCGCTTTTTGGTTTTTTTTCTCCTACATTTCCCCGAAGGGAAATGTTTGGTATTTAATTTACTCTTAAACTGAAAAATGAAAAGAAAGAAAAAGAAAAAAAGGAGGGAAAAGAACCGCCAGAAACCAGTGCTATATTTGCATTTATATTAATATTCATGAAGAGCCTTAAGTGACTGCCTCCTAACCATGTCAAGGGCAAGGAGAGTGATTGGGAGCATTTTATGTCTGGAATGTTCTTTACCCAGGTATGCTTATGGCTGTCTGCTGTAATTGTTTCATGTGTATGTGTGTTTGTGTGTGTGTGTGTGTGTGCGCGCGTGCACACGCATGTGCATGTGTGTGTGCATGTGTGTATGTGTGCTACGATATGCATGTGGTGGTCAGAAGACAACTCTGTGTATTTTATTCTCTTCTTCAGCTATGTGAGTTTCAGGGATGAACTCTAGTCACAAGACTCATGCAGCCAGCACTGTGACCCACCAGGCCTTCTTGCTGTCACTCATATACCTTTTTGACTAAAATATCACCCTCAGTGAGGCCCTACCTGGCCCACATAGGCACAGTTTTCTGCCAATTTCTCCTAACAGTCTTCATATCTGTTTTGCTTTCTTTATGTCTGTCTGGGTCGCTATGTACATGTGTGTACATGGATGTGAGTGCATGTGGAGTTCATAGATTGATGTTGAATGCCTTTGTCAGTTGTGCTCTGCTTTTTTAAAAACAATATTTGAGACAGGGTCTCATTGTACATCCCTGGCCTGGAACTCACAGCGATCCACCTGCCTCTGCCTCCCTGACTGCTGGGATTACAGGCATGCTCCACCGCACCCGGTTTAGAACGCATTCTTATACACGGTCTCTTGCTGAACCTGCAGCTCACTGATTGGTCTGTGAGCTCCACAGATCTGTTTGTCTCCATCTTCTCTGAGTGCTGGGGTTGAGGATGCTCGCTGCTACGGTACCCAGCTTTTATGTGGGTGCTGGTGATCCAGTTCAGGTCCCTGTGCTTCTGTGCCACAACTTTCACAAACTGAGCCCACTCCCCAGCCCCCACTTTCTTTTGCTCCCTAGCACTCAGCTTCATCTGTTGAGATGTTTTCTTTCTCCATCCTGTCTACTGCTTGTCTCCAGATTGGAGTGTGAGCCTGCCCTCGGGGGTGACTCCTCACGGCCCTGACACCTTCACAAAGACTTTTGTTAATGAGTCATGAACAAATGGATGCCTGAAACCCAAGAGACAAGGGGAAGCTTGCCTTTTATTTCTGGTTCATATCCAAATTACTACTATATTCTAAAGACTTTTAAAAATGCTCAAAATGTTTTATTTTTATCCCAGGAGGAGATCTAGATTTTCACAGCTAAATCATCGATATTTTCCAATTTCAATCTGTAAGCCAAGAACTGTCTATATGAAACACATGGTCACTTCACAAATGACATTTCATCTTATCCCACGACCTCCACCCCCACAGAGTACCAGAAAAAAATATAGATATATACACATATACATATTAGTGAGGAAAGAGACATTCAGAGATGTTCTTTAGTATGTGTGAGGCCACACAGCAGGCTCAAGGTGTATGATTCAACTGTGGTTCTAACTGATTTTCAGTCAGTGTTTTACACTGCTCAGTATCACCTCCTGCGCTTTTGCCTAAAGGAACAAGATGTTATTTTTGAATAACTAGATATCGATGAAAACCACAGAAGAAGGCAGATTCCACATGGCTTGATATGATTCGTTGCCTGGAAGGAGTTACAATAAATGATGTGTAAAATATTAAGTGTGCTAGAGATCACTTGGACCAGGAAGGCTCGGAGTCCTGCACTTCCCACTGTACCCTTGGGTCAAGTACAAATAGCTAAATGAGAGAAGGCGCAGCAGGCAGGAGCTTGATTTCATCAGGGACAGCAGCAGGTTGACTTGGAAACGTCTGATAACAACTTCCTCTTTCAAGAAGACAAGAGGGGCCATTTTTCCAATCCATTCCAATCCTGACAACCCACTTGTCAGGTCGATAGTAAGGTTGACTTAAATATAGATACATACATACATACATACATACATACATACATACATACATATATATGTATGTATGTATATATCCAACTAATCCTCTCAGATGAAACTGCCCATGGAGGTGCTGAACAGCCGGAATCAAGGGCCTGTGGTTAGCAAGCAAGGCTTAGAGCCTGGCTGTGATGCTGAAGACAGGGTAAAGCATGAACAGAGTGGTACTTGGTCCAGCTCCCTGGGTATCACCGGTGGGAACTGCAAAACTACTTCCACCATGTGCCCTAACTGGACCCACTTGTTCACAATTAAATTTAAGAAAATAATAACAAACCTGGCACAGGGGCACATGACTATAATCCCAGCCTCCTGTAGGCTAAGTCAGAAAAGCATTAGGTTCTAGGGCAGCCTAGGCTATATAGAGTTTCAAGCCAATTTGGCCTAAACACCATTACCTGTTTCAAAAGACTTTTTTTTTTCACTGCCTCTTTATTCACAACAGCGTCTTCCCAAAACTGTGTCCCTTTAACAAAATGTGTTAGTCTCAGTCACAGCAGAATAGCCTTGCTGCAGCTGACCCCAGAGTCCAGGGGCGCTGGGGAAAGGGAAGATGAAGCCAGCCAAGAAGGCAGGCTAGGCATTGGAACGCTCCAGGGAGCTCCTCAGAGGCTTGACTTAAAATGCCCAGCTCACTGAGATTCCCCTGGCAACTACAGTGTTCTGAAGACAGCTTCCTTTGTCTAGGGCAGTGTTCGATTACAGCCTCAACATGGTTGGGTATACCTGTGGTGTCGCCATTGTGACAATGCCTGGGTCCAGCTCACTAGACCTACAACAAGAAGCCCAGTGATCCCTGCAAAGTAATGAAGACCCAAACCCAGCATTTGCCCTTGGGAGTCTAGAAGTGACCCTGCAAATACCTAGGTGTCTCAAAAAGCAAGGAGGTTGGGTTCTGAGGAACACCACCCAAAGTTGACCTTTGACCTCCATATGCATAGATGCACATGAACCCCCCACCACACACACACACACACACACAGACACACTCACAAACAAATAATAGGATGAAAGTAGTTTTCTAATCACTGTGTGCATTAAACTGCAGCTAATTCTCTTCCTCTGTGGCCTACCCTGTTTTAGAAATGCTGTAATTAGCACTTTTGGCTTCAACATAGGAAAAGCCTCAGGAGAGACACCTTGTCCTTTCAGCTCTGGGCGACCTGGTCATCATGCTGTAAGCCTTGGCATTTGTCCTTAGCAGAGTGATAATTATTTATTAGTGGAATGGATGCTTATTATATTCCGAAATTAAAATTGTTAGGGGACATTGTGCAGAGGATCACATCTGTTAGAAATAAATCACTTAAAAAATTATATTAGTCTCACAGACGGTCAAGAGCGAAGTGAGGGGGGAGGTGCAAGGGGGCTGAGGAGGCTGGCTTTTAAATCTTGTGAAGTAGAGTGTGGTCACTATGTTGTCAGCACATTACAGTGTTCAGACATCAACTCTACATTTCTCCTCTTTGAACCCCTGGTGTCCAATTAACAGTGTGTGTTACTTTTTTCATTGCAAGATAGACAGATACATGGAATGCCTAGACTGGCTTCCAGTCATGCCTAGCAAGCAAGGAGTAAAATGAAAAAGGAGGGAAGGAAGGAAGGAAGCAAGGAAGGAAGGAAGGAAGGAAGGAAGGAAGGAAGAAAGGATGGAAGGAAGGAAGGGGAAAAAAAGAACTTTGGGGAATTTTTAGTTCAAATAATAATAGAATTTCATATATATATATACACATATATATGTATATGTATATATAGATATATTAGTTTATTCGCTTTATATCCCAATTGTAGCCCCCTCCCTCACCTCCTCCCGGTCCCATGCTTCCTCCCTCCTCTCTCCAACCTGCCTCCGCTAGTCCTCAAAAAGGGGGAGCTCTCCTTCCCTACCATCTGAGCCCAGCATATCAAGTTTCTTCAGGATTGCCTGCATCCTCTTCCTCTGTGATCAAGGAGCTGGCAGCAGAGTGCATGTCAGAGGCAGCCCCTACTCCCCATATTGGGGGACTCACATGGATACTGAGCTGCCTATCTACTACATCTGAGCAGGGGGTCTAGGTCCTCTCCATGCATGGTCCTTGGTTGGTGCATCTGTCTCTGTAGGTCCCCTTGGGTCCAGATTTGTTGGCTCTGTTGTTCACCTTGTGGAGCTCCTGTTCCCTCCGGGTCCTTCTATCCCCAACTCTTCCATAAGACTTCCTGTTCTCCACCCCATATTTTGGCTGTGAGTCTCAGCATCTGCTTGGATCCCCTGCTGGGTGGAGTCTTTCGGAGGACCTCTATGGTAGGCTCCCATCCTGTTCCTTCTCTTCAACCATTTTCAGTGTCTACTCCGCTTGCCCTTCTGAGCAAGAATTGAGCATTTATTTGCCCTTCTGAGTGAGAATTTCAAAAGAGGCAAGGGTGTTTAAATTGAAAGGCATGGAAGTTTGGGGCCACCTTCTCTCTGTGTTTCTTGGGCACACCCCTTCTTCTGACAGCCTGGTCTCCATAGATGACATCACCTTCATCAGCTGTTCTGACAGGGTGGCCCCAGGAGATGCCATTTTCTGTTGCCTTCAACAGCCTCTCTCTCCACCAGCAGAGAGAGGCACGAGGCGCCACTTCATCTTGTGGATACTCACTCCAAAATATGGCAGGACTTAGTGGTTCTATAATTCAAGCTGACTAAAATGTATAGATTAAGTGTATTCATCTATATAGCCTCATTGTGCGGCCTCAAGAAAATACCCTGTGTCTCTGCCCTCAAGTCCTATAAAGATAAACTCCCTTTCTCTCTCTTCCCATCTTCTCTTTCTCCCCCAGGCCTGACCTGCACCCCTGATCTCCAAAATGAACATGAAAAGAAAGGGTGGTTTGAGGGGTTTCCTACCTGATAAAGCAATTATTTACCGTGAGGTAAGCAGGTCTACGAGATTCTAGAAGTAAGAAATTCTGGTACCTTCAGAGAGAGAGAGATCCAAAGAGACAGTTTTCTAAAATATGGTATTTTAATTCTTTGGGCATTTTATGCATATACACATTGTACTTTTAATTTTGCTCCCTCGCGTTCCATCCCCAACTGCTCTTAGGGCTGCCTCTCACCCCTGCTCTGTATTCCATGCCTTTTCTTTTCAAAAGAATATTTTAAAGAATCTTAATTCCCTAAATTTGAAGTAATTTACTAATCTTCATCCAGAAAATTGAGGGTCTTGAAGGAAATGGCTAAATGCTGTATAGCTCTCAACGTCAAGTTCAGCGTTCAAAAGTTGGCACTGGCTCCAGTGGCCAATCTTCCTGAAAGAGAGATGTCTGTGTTGGTGTGTAAGGTCTAAGGAGTCCATTTTTTGAGCCCCTACCCCAACCCTCTAGAATTCTCAGGCCTCTTTCTTTTTGCCAGAAGAATGTCGTCCTTGGGCCAAGTCTGTATACCACACACATCAGATAGCAGAAGCATCGCTGCACCAACTGTCTTGACCGTGATGCTCTGGGACACCCTTGCCCCTTCCCGAACTAGAATGATGGCACGGAAACCCAGTTCTCTGCAGTTTCCTTTTTACTGCTGTATTATTGCACCCTGTTGGGGGATACATCTGAGCGTTCCGTGTGTCCTACTTTTAAAATGCCCAGATGGTGGCTACGTGCTTTGGTTTGAATTGGGCAGCCCTCATCCTTCATGCTCCGTCGTCTGCCTGGATAGCAAAGAAAGACTGGGGAAATTCTTCCATTTTTCAGCTCCTCTTCATCTGTCCTCGTCACCCACATAAATGATGTGTTCATACAATTGCTCGGATGGCAGTCGCCGTGACAACTGAACATCACTGCTACTGGGTGGGCAGCTAACTCCCTGTGTACTCGGGGCCCCTGCGTCCCTCTCGGCAAGGACCCTTTGCAGTGTAAAATGACATAAGTAATATGGGAAAGAGCAGCAATGTAAATATTTTATATACCAAGAAAAACACTTAGATTTTCATTGTTCTTTTTCATACTCATCTTTAAGCTTAGGAGAGAATTTGAATGAAGTCCATCAGCCTGAGACAGTGACATGACACTGTCACCTGGAAACACATTGGACCTGATTCATAGCTGTCTTAGGATGCACACAGCCTATGGTCCTCAGGTTGAATTCATCTGACCCTGGATCTAGTATATTTCCTGCATGTTGACGTCTAAAGGCCACTGATGCTATGCCGTGCTTTGGGATTTTACCTACATGCACTGTCTGTGCTTAGTTTCCATGGGTTTGAATGTGGGTTTTCTGAACGTGAGTTCATTCCCAAGAAAGTAGGATCTAAAACTTGTGCATTGCGTATTCTTTTCCCCACTTCTTTGGTGCTCAGAACTAGGCTGGGAAAGGAATAGCTACTAAATAAAATATTTGACTGAGGCTTCAGAAGCCTGCAGATCCTGGCCTGACATCAAGTGCCAGTGACCTGATGTCAGTGCAGAAGCCTGCAGATCCTGGCCTGATGTCAAGTGCCGGTGACCTGATGTCAGTGCCTTTCTTTGGTAGAAGCTTGAAGCCAGATAAACAGCTGCTCTTCTGAGTCAACTGCTTCTAGGAGGAAGTTCACATGGAGAACACTGTTCTTGAGTGGCAAGGGTGTGCCGGGCATTGTCAGAATGGTCACCAACTTCTCACAGAGTTTCTCAGGAAGTTAATAACTACCAGGGGCCAAGACTCAGAAAAATTAGATGGTGTTCCTCAGTGTCCCTTGGGTGAGAGATAAAGCCAGGACCTGCGCTCCAGCCATTGTCGGAAGTGACTCTTGTTTGGATTAAGGTTCTGGAATCTCAAAGTCATCTCCCCTCCCAGACGTTGGTCACAGGCCAGCAAGGGAACATCATTTTTCCTTATAAAGCAGGAATTTGCTTTTGCCTGTTTGAAAAGATAAAAATGTGAAAATCATAGATTCTAGATCAATGAATTATGCAATCAAAATACAAAATCCATAGCATGCATTCTGTCTTTAGCCAGAGTTTTTATTTTCCTATTTTGTTGAAATTTTGAAGAAAAGTGTATAAATTGAAAACCATCTTGGATCTGCCTATATGAGAGTAAAAAATACAATGAGTTCTCAAAACAAATATAAGTTGTTTTTATTTTTAATTAAGTATGCTTAGCTTAAGTACATTTTCTCTTAAGGTATAATGACTAAAGCCCAATCATTCCTTTTTGTTTATTCATTTAAAACGCAAATAAAAGCAGATAATCAATAGATCATAATCTAAAACTAGAGGATTTACAAGTTAATAAGCTTGAGTCAATAGATACGCTATAACAAAGCTTTCAGTGCTAAACCTGACATAATTTGCTTTACGCTAAGCTGGTTGACTTAATGCTTTAATTTAATTCCAATATTAACTGAAAAATCCAAAGAAAGGGGGAAAATTTTAAATCCTATTATATTAAAATATTTTTCAAGCAACAACTCAATATCACCATGCCACAACTGCTGATGTGTGCCATTAAAGTCTACCCAAACACCCAGATCTAATGTTTGATGAACAGTTAACCCCTTAGAGCCTGGTACGTGTATGCTACGGAAGGTCTCAGTGCTATCCATTTACAGCGACTCCTTCAGCCTCAGCTGTCATAGTTTTGTCTTTTATGTCTGTTTTTCCCCGATTTATTACCAAACTGGCGTGATGTTGTTGGTTTTGTGTGCATTCATGCATGTTAGGGTGCTTGTGCATGTGTGTGTGTGTGTGTGTGTGTGTGTGTGTGTGTGTGTGTGTGTGTTAGCCCTTTAAGACAAGAGACTTTGTAGGGAAAAATTCAGAGGGTGAAGAACTTAGGCTGCAAGAGACCTTGAGAAGAGCAGTATTGGTCACTGGTCTCAGAGCAGCTGTGCCTGTTAGCCTAACACCTAAGGACCCCATTTGCTAGTCATCACTTGCAGAATTGATTAGTGTCATGGCTGTCACACTCTGGTCAGGTAGCAGTGTGCCTTGGTTGCCTTTTAACCAGGCCAACTATACCCTTGCGGTCCCGTGAGTGTTGGGGCCAAAAAATAATTCTGCTCACTCTGTTAAATGAACTCATGTATTGACTGTTCACCAGGGGATGGGAGGTGTCCCTTTTCTGTTTGGAAAGAAAGGATAGTCAGGAAATCATGTTTTCAGGATGATTTCCCTCCCCCCCCCCATTTCACCAACTCTGTAACCGTGGACATCAAGCTATCTTTCTTGCCATAGGTGACAGTTGTCATGTGCCTGTCATCACTCATGCCTGCACAGCCTTGATCAATGCCGATTGTACACTCATCAGTTCAGCTGAGCTTTGCACACTGCTGGTACTACTGCACATATTGGATTTAATTACCACTAAAAGTGCTCCTCAACCTTCTTAATGCCACAACCCTTTAATACAGTTCCTCATGTTGTGGTGACCCCCACCCATAAAATCATTTTCGTTGCTACTTCATAATTGCAATTTTGGTACTGCTATGAATCATAATATAAATATCTGTGTTTTCCAATAGTCTTAGGCTACCTCTGTGAAAGGGTCATTCAACCCCCAAAGGGCTTACTACTCAGAGGGTGAGAACCACTGATTTAAACTGTCTTCAGAAAGGTGATGTTGGCATTAAAGTCAAAGATATCATACACACAAAATAGCCCAACATCAACCACACCATGTATGATTTTTTAAAAAACAATACATATGTCTTTATAAGCTTAAATTAAGAGTCTTGACAAATTAAAAGCTGTAAAGTTTTATCTTTTCATTCAATTAGAAGCACTCCCCCTCTTAGGGATACGTAAAATAGTTTGTTTGTTTTTTTAATCAAGAAAGTTTTTATAGATGGAATCCTGGATTGCAAAACATTAGATATATGCCACAGTATTTTTTTCTAAATAGCTAGCATATTGCCAATAAGATAGTGTATTTAAATAAAATATAATGTATGCATTTCACAGACATCTATTGAGCACCCATATGGTGTTAAGCACAGACTATCTCCTGGTCTCTGTCCTCTAAGACTCAAGGCCTAATCAGGAGAAAAGACAGGTGAATAGACCATGCTCTGCTGAGTAAGCACACCAGAACAGGCAGGAAACACAAGCAAGGGAGCCTGGGAGTCAAAGGGCATAGGAGCAGGGGGAACAGGGCAGAGGCAGGCTAGGAGGACCGCTGAGGAGATGGTGTCGGGACCTCCCATGCTTCCTGACCAGATCTGGCCCAGTATTCCTCGGACTGGCCAGTGACGAAGATTAGATCTTGATGCTACTTGGCCCTGACAATAAGCAGGGAGTGTGCCTGCATGCCAGTCCGGGGGTCAGAGCAAAGCCTTAGCTGCTTCTGTTTGAAGGCAACGTGGTCTCTTCCTGGTGCTAGGGAAACAGGGACAATCCAAGACAAAACAAAACAAAAAACAAAACTCCCAGGAAATAAGCCTCTTCTGTGGAAGCAGAAGTGGGGTTACAGAAAGCAGAGTAACCACAAAGCCCTGCAGACACCCAAGTCCTCAAAACCGAAAAAACCCTCCCCTGACTCAGGAAGTGCTCAGGACTTCCTCAGATGGGATGGCAGGAGAGAGCCGTGGGATGTTTTCTACACTGTGATACATGTATGAGGCTGGGCAGCCTGGGGCTGCCTGTGTGCAGCCATCACAAAGGCCCCAGAGGGTCACTTTATGCCCTAAAGAGAGGGTGCCACTCCCTGGCGCACGCACAGGGGTGTGTGTGTGTGTGTGTGTGTGTGTGTGTGTGTGTGTGTGTGTGTGTGTACACATCTGTGTGTCTGTCGGTCAGGGTGTTCAGGTGGAGTCAGACTGGTGACTGATCTCAGCCCCACAGGGTTCACTTTGACCCTATCTTGTCAATTCTGCAAACATTGGCTCCCTCCTGTCAGCTGACCACCGAGAGCATTCAGCAGTTCCTTTTGGCCTGTATGTGTTGCCCCTCATGCCTCACAGGGCTGGACTCCTCTGTATTGACTTCCTCAAGGGCCTCCCCTACCTGTTAGACAGGGATCTCCCCACCCCGCTCTTTCCCACCGCTCAAGGCCAGACACTAAGTAGCCATCCTCGCCAACTCATTCTCTTCAGAATTTCCTGCAGTGCCCGAGCTGCCTCTCTCTCTCTTCTTCATTCTTCTCTCTTCTCTCTTCTCCCTCCTCTCCCTCTTCTTTTCTCCCTCCTCCCTTCCTTTTACCTCACAGTAGTAAGGTATGTTCAGTTACAGATTACATAAGTACCGCACACTGACCGGGCCAAGATTCTCTTACAGGCGTCTTTACCATAGCTCTTCTCTCCTCTCATAGAATGGATGACCAGGGTAGAATTGCTGGGCCACAGACTATGCCCATTTTTAATTTTGATAGATCAGAAGTACTGCTTTTTAATATTTAGTGTGACTGATTTGACACTTTAAAATTTAATTATCACAAATTTAATTTTTTTTTCATCTTCCCCTTTGACAAATGTACCCTTTGGAGCCATTCTTTTTTCCCTCGGTGCTTTCATGGTAGTGGGGGCATCGTTGTACCTATTGCAAGGATTCTAGCTTTTGCTTTATTGATGGATTGATACAGACAGCTTTCCAGAAAAGAAAATATCTGTGACTTGAATCTTCACCTCCTAGTGAAGTGACTGCTCTCACTGTGAAATGAATGACATACCTAGGGACGAGATGCTTCTCTCTCCCCTATCACCCTTCTCCTCTGTGTAGATGTTTTCCCAAGTGAAGGCACTAAGAAGGGCACAGTGCTGCTGCCTCCTGGGTGTGTAAGCTACTAGTTACAGTGAAGGGCCCTGCCCAGATTAGACTAGAACAACACATGTCACACTCGTGTGCAAAAGACAGTTCTGCGCTCTTTAGGTCTTTGAACCCGAATTCAGCCGCATATTTCTCATCAGAGCTGAGACTGCTTTGGAACTTGCATGGCCTCTGAGCTAACCTTGCTTCCTAGCCATCAGCTGTAACACTAACCTGTTCTGGTTACCTTGCAGATGTTTGAACTGTTCAAAGTTCAAGGATGTGGCTAGCTCCACACAGGCATGTGCCCATCGTAGAGAAGCCTAAATGGAGTGCATGTGATTCAGGAGAGCACCCAGTTTTAATTCAACTCACTTTCTGTCTTCCAAAAATTCTTTGTTTGTCTTTATTCATTTGTGTGTGTCTACCTGTCTGTCTGTCTGTCTGACTGTCTATGCATGCATGTGTTATGCATGTATGTATGTGTGTGCTATGTATGTATGTGCCTGTGCATCTGTAGGTCTGTACATCTGTACATCTTGTGTCGGTATGTGTGTCTGTCTGTGTGTCTGTGCATCTATATGTATGAACATATGTTTGCCCATGAGGGCACACGTGGAGGCCAGAGGTTGATGGTGCATGTCTTCGGTAACTTATCTTTCTGAGCCAAGGTCTCTCACTGAAACCCAGAGCTCATCGTTTTGGGTAGCGCCTCTAGCTGAGGTCACAGGTGCACACTGCGGCATCTAACTGTTTTCTCCCGGGAGATCTCAGGCTGCAGCAAGTGCTTTGCCCACTGAGCTGTCTCACCAGACATGCTCGGTTTTACAAAAGAAAACTCCTGGTTTTGTTTTCTAGCTGGTTCTCTGAGAATTTCATGCAGTGAGTCTTGACCATGTTCACATCTCGCTCTGCTCCTCCCAGATCCATTCTCCCTTCCCTACCCACGCAACACCGTGTCCTCCCTTCCCTACCCATGCAACACCATGTCCTCCCTTCCCTACCCACGCAACACCGTGTCCTCCCTTCCCTACCCACGCAACACCATGTCCTCCCTTCCCTACCCACGCAACACCATGTCCTCCCTTTCCCTACCCACGCAACACCGTGTCCTCCCTTCCCTACCCACGCAACACCGTGTCCTCCCTTCCCTACCCACGCAGCACCATGTCCTCCCTTCCCTACCCACGCAGCACCGTGTCCTCCCTTCCCTACCCACGCAACACCGTGTCCTCCCTTCCCTACCCACGCAGCACCATGTCCTCCTTTCCCTACCCACGCAACACCATGTCCTCACTTCCCTACCCACGCAACACCATGTCCTCCCTTTCCCTACCCACGCAACACCATGTCCTCCTTTCCCTACCCACGCAACACCGTGTCCTCCCTTCCCTACCCACGCAACACCATGTCCTCCTTTCCCTACCCACGCAACACCATGTCCTCCCTTCCCTACCCACGCAACACCATGTCCTCCCTTCCCTACCCACGCAACACCATGTCCTCCCTTTCCCTACCCACGCAACACCGTGTCCTCCCTTCCCTACCCACGCAACACCGTGTCCTCCCTTCCCTACCCACGCAACACCATGTCCTCCCTTTCCCTACCCACGCAACACCGTGTCCTCCCTTCCCTACCCACGCAACACCGTGTCCTCCCTTCCCTACCCACGCAACACCGTGTCCTCCCTTCCCTACCCACGCAGCACCATGTCCTCCTTTCCCTACCCACGCAACACCATGTCCTCACTTCCCTACCCACGCAACACCATGTCCTCCCTTTCCCTACCCACGCAACACCATGTCCTCCTTTCCCTACCCACGCAACACCGTGTCCTCCCTTCCCTACCCACGCAACACCATGTCCTCCTTTCCCTACCCACGCAACACCATGTCCTCCCTTCCCTACCCACGCAACACCATGTCCTCCCTTCCCTACCCACGCAACACCATGTCCTCCCTTCCCTACCCAAGCAACACCGTGTCCTCCCTTTCCCTACCCACGCAACACCATGTCCTCCCTTCCCTACCCACGCAGCACCATGTCCTCCCTTCCCTACCCACGCAGCACCATGTCCTCCTTTCCCTACCCACGCAACACCATGTCCTCACTTCCCTACCCACGCAACACCATGTCCTCCCTTTCCCTACCCACGCAACACCATGTCCTCCTTTCCCTACCCACGCAACACCGTGTCCTCCCTTCCCTACCCACGCAACACCATGTCCTCCTTTCCCTACCCACGCAACACCGTGTCCTCCCTTCCCTACCCACGCAACACCATGTCCTCCTTTCCCTACCCACGCAACACCGTGTCCTCCCTTCCCTACCCACGCAACACCATGTCCTCCTTTCCCTACCCACGCAACACCGTGTCCTCCCTTCCCTACCCACGCAACACCATGTCCTCCCTTCCCTACCCACGCAACACCATGTCCTCCCTTCCCTACCCAAGCAACACCGTGTCCTCCCTTTCCCTACCCACGCAACACCATGTCCTCCCTTCCCTACCCACGCAGCACCATGTCCTCCCTTCCCTACCCACGCAGCACCATGTCCTCCCTTCCCTACCCACGCAGCACCATGTCCTCCCTTCCCTACCCACGCAGCACCATGTCCTCCCTTTCCCTCCTACCCATCAGATGCAACCTGTGCTAGCCCGTGTGTGGTTTTCCAAGGGGGCGCAGTCAACCTACCAATGGCAATATTCTTAAAGAAACCTGGCTCTCCCGCTCCCAGGGGCCTTGGTCCTGTAGCTCCCCAGCTCAGGTGAGCCTCCATGTCCACCTCTCCCCTCCATGCCTGGCTTTGGGCTGGCTTGAGATTGCACAAGGCTTATGTTTGCTGTCCTAACGACTCTGAGTTCACATGTCCTGTCTGGAAGACACTGTTTCCTTGTATTTATTCACCACCTCTGGTCCCCATAGGCTTCTCACCCACCGTGTCCTCCCAGCCTTGGAAGGAGAGAGTGCAGTAGAGATAGTCCATTTAGAGATAAGCATCTTGCAGTCTCTTGTTTACGCACCTTGGCCAGTTGTAGGTCTCTGTGTTAATCTCCATCGGCTACAAATAGAAGCGTCTCTGATGAGGCTTGAGATAACATAATCTACGGATATAACAATAAAGCAAGGAGTCCACTGAATACTACGTCCACTTAGTTTGGGCCTGCGACCTGTCTAGTCACAGGTTCTTGTGCCAACAATTGTGACAGGCATAGGTTTCAAAATGGTTAAAGACTGTGCATCCAGTGGGATGGCTCAAAGGGTAAAGGAAACTTCTATGGAGCTGGGTGGCCTGACTTTAATCGTTGGGACACATGTGGTAGAAGGAGAGAACAAACGCCCACAAGTTATCCACTGACAGCCACCACAGTCACCAGCACACATGTGTGCGCACACACACACACACACAGAGAGAGAGAGAGAGAGAGAGAGAGAGAGAGAGAGAGAGAGGAATAAAGAGAGAGAGAGAAGGAGGGAGAGGGAAAGAGGATAAATTTTTAAATGTAATTTTAAGAGCACTTAAAGAATTGAATGAAACCATTCGCTGACAATTCTGCATGTTTCCCTGACCGTGCCCGCAGCTGCATCTCACTATACAGTGATGGCACCCGGCACACACACATGAAACCAGAGGTCAGGAGATGAGGGTGTATCTCAGTTTCCTTTCCTGAATTGTGGGTTGATCTTTGATTGACAACAGTTCTGCATGCTTGTAGGTCAACACCCATAAGTGTCTTCTCCCGGCAGCATAGAGCTCCATGGACAGAGAAGGCAGCTGCGAAGTTACGGCGAGTGTGAAATCAATAGACATGTTCTGATAGAGTTACCACATCTCAATCTTGGGAGTCTTAGCTTGGTTTGCCATGGGTTTAATTACCCAAGGTGGAGATGTTGCTACTGGGTAGTAAAGACATCAGTTCTTAAGACTGATTTCACTTGTGCAAGAGGAATGCTGAATACAAATGTACTGATCAGCCTTTGAGGAACTCAAATGTTACCTTTCTAAATGGAGAAAAAGAAAAGAAAGGAGAGAAAGACCCTGCAGAACCCACGCACAGGTCAGATTGTCTGGGCTTAAGGAAACTTGAATATGACTTGTTAGAACAGAGCATAGACAAGGCACCCAGATGACTGGCACTCTCCAAACCAATGGCTGCAGGCAATGGTGCACGGAGCCAGGAGAGAAGAGCCTGGTCGACACGTTCTTAGCCTGAAACTCCAGCTCCCATCCATAGCTTTTCCTTGATTTTGTCACAGTGAGAAAGCAAAATGTGGCTGAGAAAGAATCTCTGAAGTTGGCATGTTTTAATAAGGGTTGGTCTGGAGCTCTCTTTGTGGAAATGGTAACTATGCATTGAACATGTTCATGTAGGGGAGGTATATAAACATGTGATCATGTGTGTGGAAGCCAGAGTTCAACACAGGTTGCCTACTTTAAGTGGGCTTCACCTTTTTTTCCTAGGCATGGTCTTTTCACTGCACTCAGAGCTAATGGTTTGGGCTAGGCTGGCTGGACAGCCAGGTGCAGGATCCTTCCCTCCCTACCTCCCAGCACTGGGAATCCACACACACCACCACACGCACCAACTCATGTGGTGCTGGGGTTGAACCAAGATCCTGATGCTGACATGGCTCACACTTCCAATAGAGACTCTTCCCAGACATTTCAAAATCACTTATTCCCTGGGATTTTGCATTTATGAGAACTGAGGGGTCAAAGCACCCCCTCAACTAGTCAGAATTTATAAACCAGAACTGATTCATTTTAGGAGAAGGGGCCAAGGAAAGTGAGAATAGCAAATGAAAGGCAAAGGCGGAAGAAATCCCATTGAGTGGGGATGAAGTGAATGGTGCCCAGGAAGATTAACCCTTTTCCAAATTGTAGTAAGCGCACATAATACTCCTTGATGGGCGCCGAAACCCCTGAGTCTCACCACGTTGGCTTCATTACTGTGGGCAGCGTAAAGAAGCTTCCTAAGGGCTGAGGTAGATGGGCTTAGTGAAAACGCACCACAAAGACCAGGGGGAAAGCTCTGGAAACTGCTGGATCATCAGATCAATAGACTCAAAGGTGACTAAGTTAGGTAGCTTTCTGCAGTTTAAACATTTGTGCAGGCGCTATCCCCGTGCAGCCTTTTATTGACAGCTACAGATCAATGGTAATTTTTGATCATTTTCAACCTACATAAACCTATTGACCCCTTGGCCACCTTTGGGGCACTTCAAGTCGTCAAAAATAATCAGAGGAGATGGTGTAAAATTGTCAGACTGCTGAAGACTCCAAGTAGTTTCGCGTGTCCCCAGGAGCGGAGTTGAGAGGTTAAAATGTAGTTCAAATTGCCATCAGAACCTCAACTGGCCGAGCGTTCCATAGAGCCCTGTCTTCATGTCTCATCGGCGGTGCGCTGATTTGTGTCCCAGTTCTGACATGTCTGCATATAAATTTTAGAAAGAAAAAGAGGCTGAGTCTCACCGGAACTATTAAATGGAGACGGGCAGATTAGGATTAGTTCCAGGAGAACTCTTTCCACTTTATTTTACTGAATTATTCTCCTCATCTGCTGTGGGACAAACGCAGATAGACTTCTAGAATAAAACGTGTGGAAAGGTTACCAACATGGACAAGATGGTCTAAGAAAAAAGGAAGTGACAATGAGTTGTTATCCCAGAAGGAAGATGGTCCAAAAGAGCTCAAAAGAGCCCATCGGGGAAGGATACCGGAAGTCTCAGTTCCGACCCAGCACCACATCCGGGCATCCCAGCCGTGCCGGTCATCCTGTCACTCAAACCTGGGAGCGGACACAGAATTTAAAGTTCAAGGTTACTCTCTGTTCACAGCAAGTCCAAAAGCCAGCCCAGGGCACAGGAGACTCTGCTTCGAACAACAAAACAGGAAGTTTAAGTTTAATAACTAAAATAATAGGAGAGGAAAACGAAGTGGGAGACAGCACGGTAATGAAATTGAAAGAGGAAGGAAGAAGGGGGGAAAATGCCAAGTTGAAAAACATCCAAAGAGGAAAAGGAGATAAGTTGGGAGGAGGTGAATATAGAAACTGCAAGAAGAGGGAGGATTGTACGCGCATGTGCGAGAGAGCTGTTCCCCCAGTGAAGTGGGTTACTATGTAGTAAGGAAAGCATAGTCCAGATTAAGAGGAGCGCTGTTAAAATCACCCTTTGTGAGGCCACACCTTAAAACACGTGCGGCAGGCATGCAGGGCTTGAACACGAGACACACAGGCCACATTTCTACATCTGACAGCAGAGGCTTTGAGGCAGGGGCGTTTTGAATACGCTCTCTTTCAAGTATCTGAGCCATAAATGTTTATTAAAAGAATCTATAATGAAATCAGTTCTGTTACTTCTTTTTGCTGGTTGCCGGGAGTATGCCGGAAGACAGACCAGCCGGCTGTTAATCACTAAGTGCTCACGGTACGGAAAGTGTTTGATAGGATTGCCATCTAGGGGCTGAACGGAAGTCTCTACCCTGAAATAAACTGTAATGGAGCAGGTGCCGCTATTGACAATGTACATATGCTTTTGCTCTATAGCCCACATGCCTTTCCAGTACCTTATGACTAAAACTGTCTCTAAGTGTGCCCCAGCAGCCTACTTCCCTCCCCGTAATCTGTTAGAGGTGATTCCAGTTCGCTTTGGGGCCTCTGCTTTTATTGGCATCTATTACCAAATCTTCTGAACAAAGAATTATTCTTTTTTGCATTATTAATCTCACCCATGTTTGCCCTATTTCCAGAGAAAAGAAATCATTTGTCAGAAAAGGATGCTTGTAATCATGCCTGGAAGCATTGTCGGATTTAATATTCATTGTGGTCATCCTGGTTCGATGCTATATTTATCTAAAGGACCAATCCAATGTTGTGGAGAAATAAGTTTTTAAATATTCATGATCTAACTTTTAATATTTTAAAAAAGAGAAATTAGTATTTCTGTAAAATTTGTTTCAGAGTCTGGCCGCTTAGCAAATGTTTAAATATTAAAAGATTTCAGGAGGTTAGCGTGTAATATCATAATGGGACTTACTGAAACGCGAAAATTGACTTCACAAGTCTCAGATCTGTAAAGGGAATTGTATTGTCTCTGTCCAGGCTTCTTACAGAATAAGAACAATTGCTTAGTCAAAACTTAAAACCAAGAATGTGAGGGAAACATCAGAAATATGTCTACGGTCTTTTAGTTGCATGTGTTTTTTCAGTTTCAAAAATGATATTTGGAAGTCCCCAAATTAAGAAGAAATGCCACCTCATAACTGTGTCAAAATTCTCAGCCAGCACTGTGGGAAATAACTCCTTCTCCATACCTCTCCCCCACCAAGGGAAAGAGACACTGGGTAGACTACCTCTCAACGCCACACTTAAACACCTACTAAGCCATGCTAAGCACATGTGTCGTTAGCAGTAAATAGCATCACTCAGCCAAAGCAAACTCATGATTGTTCATACTCAGAGGTTATGGTCCACAATAGAAAATATCCCCTCTCAAAACTCTCTCTGTCTCTATGTCTCGTGTGTGTGTGTGTGTGTGTGTGTGTGTGTACTCGTGCATACGCTGCTACCCCCTGTTGCAGGCATAATTCCTACCTTAAACAGATATATCCATCCGGCCCAGATTGGCAAGGGTTACCCCAGGGCCTTTCAGAATGTTAAGATTCTTAGCTCCGTTAAGTTATGCAAAAGATGTTAAATGTCTCCACAGAAACAAACAAACAAACAAAAGTAATTCTGCTATCCCTCGTTTCTTTAAGATCAACAGAGGTGAAATTCTCAAAGCCTAGATAACAATCACTTTGGGCGCATTTCATGGTTTTAGTTACGCTGCTTCTAACAAATGGGAATACTTTCACATTTATGTTAATAGCAGCTTTCTCGGAGGGTGTTTGTACATTTATAGTTCAATGGGTTCATTGCTGTTTTCTTGTGTTTGTCTTATCAAATTTGTAAGATATGAATACACACCAGCACAATGAGCGGGAGAGGCCGGGAGGCAGAGGCGGGTCTAAATAAGCAGCCTTGAGGGTTAGAGGTTTAGGATTGTCCCTGCCAGCTCTCACAAAGACTTCTGATTAGCCTGGTGACACTTCCCTGAAGTTTCTTGCAGGTAACTTGGGGCCACTGATAATTCATCACGCCAAATGCAGCTTTTATCTTAGGCACCGCAATTTATAGGTTTCGAGCTCTGAAAATCCAAAGGTGCCATCTGATTCGACTTTTCCACCTGTATCTGAAATCACATATTAGTTCAGTGGTCCGCAACCTTCCTAATGCTGTGACCCTTTAATACAGTTTCTCATGTTGTGATGACCCTCAACCATAAAATTATTTTGCTGCTACTTCATTACTGTAATTTTGTGGACATTATGAATTGTAGTGTAAATATCTGATATGCAGGATATCTGATTTGTGACCCCAAAGGGGTCAAGACCCCCAGGTTGAGAACCACTGTATTTGTTGATATATTCAGAATGTTGACAAGAGCATGCAAAAAGAACACCTACCCTCTCATCAATGCTAGTTAAACATTTGCTGTATATCTAGGCTACTGTTGCTAACAGTGTGTGTCCTGACATGGCCGAGCAGCTGGGAAGAAGCATCTATCAGCTTCTAAACAATCCCTAACCCACCATCTTTCTTACAGGGAACAAGCCATCAGGCCCATCTTTTTGGATTAGAACCATTCACAACATACCATGTTGGCCTGGTAGCTGCCAACAGTGCAGGAGAAGTGTCAAGCCCTTGGACCCTGATTAAAACTTTCGAATCTTCCCCAAGTGGGCTGATCAACTTTACAGTGGAGCAGAGAGAAAATGGCCGAGCTTTGCTACTGCAGTGGGCAGAGCCAGTGAGAACCAATGGAGTGATCAAGGTAAAGTCCACCCAGCGTGCGAAGTCACACTGGTCATCTTCCTGATAAATTGATGAACCCTGACGTGCCATCAGGTCACTGTGAGAACACCAGCTTCCCAGCTGGGCTAATTCTCCTTGATGGCTCCTCAGGGCACTTCATCTTAGATCAGTGGAGAACAGCTGGGGGAGCTAGGGTGGCAGGCGCTGCCATGGGCCCAGCAGTGTGCCAAGATGGCCTCATTTAATCCACCCATCCACCCCAGTAGGTGGGACCCACTAAACTTCATGAGGCTCATAAAGGTGAAGTTGATGCTTCCAGCAACATTGCTAACGATGAGGAGGGGTTGGACATCTCCAAGTCCCAGGAGCTCTGAACCCTAAGTGGCTCTGACCTCACTGCCCCCAGAGCTGCCTTACCTCAGGAACTTCCTTAAGCCTTACCTAATTCACACTCTGCCTGATTCCCTAAGAAAGACACCGCTGTCCACTAACCCCTTGACCCCCACCTGTATCCCTGAAAAAAATAGTCTTTAAAATGTCACTTGTGGAGCTTGGCCTCACAACCTGGGGATATAAAAGAGACAGAATTTCCATGAACAGTCCTCATTTTGAAGCACTGAGCCCTTTCCCACATGAGGTAGACCTACCTGTTCTCTTTGATGTTCTTCCCAAGGTTGGCAGCACCTCACCGACCAGTCCTCTCCTCTGGCTTTCCCACTGTGGTCCTTCCATGGGTCAGGATGACAGAATCCCCACGACAGCAGCTGTATCCGCTGCCTGCTCCTACCACTGTCCCCATGGGTGGAGATGCCCATGTCAAGTTTACATGAAACAGTTAAGACTAAACTCCAACTCCCCAGGGTCCTGGAATAAGAATGGGATGGGAAATAAGAGCTGTAGCCCAGGGTCCTCTGGAACCAGCTCCAACTTCCTGAGCCTTCCACTGGGCTGCCTCTCTGCTTAGCTAGAGGCCCTGTGGCCATCAACAGAGACTCAGAGGCAAGCCACTTTCCACCAGCAGACATCAGACTACCCCTCCTCCAGGGCAACAGACCTAAATGGTGAATCTCAGCTCTCAGACCCTCCCTGGCAACAGATCTTCCCCCCTCTGCCCATCAGAGCTCTTTCTGTATTTATCCTTTACCCCCCAATGACAGCTTCTCCTGAACATGATTGACAGCCGGAATATTGACTCCCCTTCCCCTTCATATGCATTTCACCAAATATTTATTGAGCTTCTACTAAGTGCTGTGCACTTATTCAAGGGGGAACAAGACAGAAAAGGCCTCTGCTGTCAAGGCCTTTACATGGGTGTGAATAAATGCAGACATGATGTTGAGTCACAGAAAGGCAGAGGCACAAACAGTAAGCTGGTAAATAAACAAGCAAAGGAATTTCAGAGAGCCATGATGCTATAAAGAAAATTAAATAGAGTCATGTAATTATGCCTGCTCAGGCTATTTTAAAATGGATAATCATTTGAATTGAGTTGACATTTGAGCTGAGCCCTGAATGACAAGACAGAGGCAGTCATGTGAAGATATGGGGGCAAAATGTCCCAGACAAAATGAGCAGCAAATGCAAGGCCCGGAGGCAGGGGTGACCTTGGTGTGCTCAAGAAAACGAAGGAAGCCTGTGTGGATGAAGCATTGGAAAGGAGGAAAAGATGGCACCAGGAAAGACCAGAGGCAGAGTGGGCCCAACCTTGTGGGCTGTGACAAGGAACAGAGAAATTGCTCGGGGTTCAGCAAAACATTACCGAAGGCTTAAAGCCGAGGAATACCATGATCAAATTCCTCACTCTGGCTGCACACGCCTGACCTGTGAGAGACTAGGAGAGTTTAGACCCTGTTGGAGAATTCAGGGTAGAATTCAAATTAGATGGTTCAAATCGGAGTGGAAAGTGTGAAGTCAGGAAATATGGGGGCGTTGGAGATGTATGTCAAGTAAAGAGGACATTTTTGTTCATGGGCCAGGTTTGAGCCATGAAGGAAAGAGAGGTGGTGACTCCTCAGACTGGCTTCTGGGCTCTGACCTTGAGGAGTCAGCTAATTGGGAAAGTGGGAAGAGGAATAGGCTTGAGGGGCGAGCAGGTAATCAGACGTTGAAGGCCAGAACTCCACAAGAGGCCATTGCTGAGATATGTAGCTACAGTCGGCTAGCAGGCAGCCACGTTTAAAACCATGAGGATGGACAGAGTGTCCACAGAGAGACTGTAGCTAGTGATGAGGAAGAGAGCCTGGGGTTAAGCCCCAGGGCATGAGGAGTTTGGAGGTCATGAAGAGGAAGAGAAGCCAGAGGAAGATGAAATGAGAAAAAGGATGTCGAGGGAAGGCTAGGTGATTAGGGCACCCCAAAAGTGAAAAGATGCTGGATGTTGCTGAGATGACACGTGACATGCTAATGGAAGAGTGGACCTGGACTGGGGAGGAGGGAGGTCAACAACGTGACCTTGGCATGAAGACTACACGCTAGGGAAGGACACCCGAGTGGGGTGGCTTACAGAAAAGATGGTGGCCAAGAAGGAAGATGGCGACTCGCTGAAGAAACTTAGGTGGGACGGACAACAGAGAATGGGGCAGTAGCCAGGAGATGAGGGTGTTGAGACTTTTATGTAAAAATCAATGAGATACAAGAGCAACTTAAATACTAATTGAAATGGCCAGAGAGGGAGAGAAATTGGTGATGGAAGAGATAATGTGAATAATTGCAAGAGTCAAGTCCGTAGAGAAGGAGGGAGAGTGATGCCATGGGTGGCTTTTATGGTTTGGTTTGGTTTAGTTTGGCTTGGTTTGGTTTAGTTTTTGGTTTTTCGAGACAGAGTTTCTTGGTGTAGCCTTGGCTGTCCTGGACTCGCCTTATAGACCAGGCTGCCCTTGAACTCACAGTGGTCCACCTGCCTCTGCCTCCCAAGTGCTGGGATTAAAGCCCTGCACCCCATGGTCCTGCATAAGTGACTTTTAACTGGGCATAGGTACTTTGGTATAGATAGATCCAGAAGGCAAGATGACCATGGATACTCTTCAGTTTACCCTAGGATACATCCAAACAAAGCCATTGCTAATTGAATGTATTATTCAGTTGAAAATATATTCTAAACACTTAATGTCTGAGTACCATAGTTTGGCCTGCTTTATTCTCTGAACACTTAGATTAGCCTATAGTAGACGAGAATAATCTCCCACAAAGACTATTTTATAATAAATTATTAACTGTGTAATTTGTTGACTACCAAGCTGAAAGTGACAAAAATGGCTGTTCCAATATGGCTTCTCACCAGGCTGTAGCTAAAACCCGGAAGCTGAGATTCTGTAAGTTAGAGACCAGCTGGAGTATAAGACTTGGGATTCACACGAATGTAAGGGTGATAACATGTAGCAGGAGGGCCCATCTCTGACTTCATCTGCTTCTCAATGGAGTGTGTGGGCATGCCAACAGCCAACTCTGAGGGAGAGGACAGCACGCTGGCAGTTAACAGGGAAAGGATACAAAATAGAATAATTACTTGGGACAATGAGAGAACAGACGCAAAGGGGAAAAATAGGGTTACCGTTTTATAATTGCCTAATAGAGATTTATGGACCAGCCAGATAGTATTTGTCAGCTCCGTGTAATTACAAATGATGGCTACAGAGGTTAAGACTCCGGGTGTGATGAGCACAGATGGTCTTGCCCAGACCAAAGGCAAACACCACCAAATAAGCAATCAATTCTTCTATGACTTCAAAGAGAAAACAAAGCATTTCTCTTGCCCGTGCTATTATTAAAACTACGTAAATGTGTGCCCATGTATTACGTATATATATGTGCCTATATGTGTATACATTTGTATAACATGTGAGCCTACACACAAACACAGACATATAGCTGTAGTTGCATATCTTCAGCCCTTGCATCCTGTAGTAAGGGTGTCTAGCAATATAATTCCATTTCACAGGAAATTTGACGAAAGGCAAATTGTTCAGATAAGCCCTATGTGCCCTAATCAGGATGAGATCAGAAGCATGGGTTGTTTATAAATAAGAGATCTGAGTGGTCTTCCTGCCATTCAAGCTTTGTGAGGGCTGTGTGAGCCCTAGCTTTCCACAGCCTGCACTTGGGGCCAATGCTTAAATTGTATCCAACCTTTCAAAGGGTTTTCTGTTGCGTTTCCATTAACTGGGGGGGATCCCACTTCTGAAGCCAGCATCTGAATGCCGATGGGGTAGGACCACTGGTATCAGGCAGGGATGTCGATGTTTCAGAGAGACTAAATGCCTGCACTCTACTGCCATCCTCTCCTCTTCATCCTGCAGGCGTACAACATCTTCAGCGATGGGCTCCTGGAGTACTCCGGCCTGGGCCGACAGTTCCTCTTCAGGCGCTTGACCCCCTTCACTCCCTACACCCTGACCCTGGAGGCCTGCACAGCAGCGGGCTGTGCTCACTCCGCACCCCAGCCTCTCTGGACGGAGGAAGCCCCTCCAGATTCTCAGATGGCTCCCACCGTCCTGTCTGTGGAGCCCACCAATGTAAGGCTGCACTGGTCTCGGCCAGCTAACCCAAATGGGAAGATAATTCGTTATGAAGTGATTCGCAGACACTTGGAGGGAGAGGACTGGGGTAATGAGACGACACAGGCCGATGAGAACACTGTTTTCACAGAGCATGACACTGAAGGGAAGGAATGGGTGTACAATGACACGGGCCTGCAGCCATGGAGGCACTACACCTACAGAATCTGCGCTTGGAATTCTGCAGGGCACACCTGTAGCTCTTGGAATGCGGTAAGGACGTTGCAGGCACCCCCAGAAGGCCTCTCCCCACCAGAGATATCCTATGTGTCTATGAATCCCCCCCAGCTGCTGATTTCCTGGCTTCCACCCCAACACCCTAATGGCGTTATCCAGTCCTACAGGCTTAAAAGGAACGGAGTGCTACATCCATTCAGTCTCAGCGCCAGCACCGTCAACTACACTGACAGCCAGGTGCTTCCCTTTTCAACTTACTCTTACGCAGTCCTCGCCTGCACAAGTGCTGGCTGCTGTACCAGCGAACCCAGCAGCATCACCACTCCCGAGGCACCTCCGTCGGGAGTCAGCCCTCCAGTTCTTTGGGCCATCAGCGCCCACCAGATAAATGTGTCTTGGTCGCCGCCATCAATCCAAAATGGAAAGATTGTTAAATATTTGCTTAGATGTGACGGTCAGGAGTACCAGGCTGGCCAGGGCCTGTCCTTTCTGGTTTCCAACCTGCAGCCTTCTACTCAATACAATCTCTCCCTTGTGGCCTGTACAAATGGAGGATGCACTGCTAGTGGGCAGGCATCCACCTGGACAATGGAGGCCCCACCAGAGGACATGGACCCCCCAATACTGCACGTCACAGGCTCAGAATCAATAGAAATTACATGGAAACCGCCAAGAAACCCACATGGCCAGATCAGAAATTATGAGCTTCGGAGAGATGGAGCCATTGTATATACAGGGCTAGAAACTCGCTACCATGATTTTACCCTTACTCCAGGTGTGGAGTACGGCTACTCCGTGACTGCTACCAACAGCCAGGGAAGTGTCGTGAGCCCCCTTGTCAAGGATCGAACCAGCCCTTCAGCTCCCTCAGGTTTAGAGCCTCCGAAGCTGCGTGCTGGGGGTGACCTTGACATCTTAGTGGACTGGGATGCTCCAGTGAGGACGAACGGTGACATCATCAACTACACCCTCTTCATCCGTGAGCTGTTTGAAAGTGAAATCAGAACTATACACATTAATACATCACATAGCTCTTTTGGTCCTCGGTCACTCACAGTAAAGCACCTGAAGCCGTTTCACAGGTAAGCAGACAAGCTGGGTTTTCTGGAAGCAGGTCACTGTCCTTTCTGCTGTAGTCTGTCGCTGCCAATGAGGCTCCCAAGGCAAGATGCGCAAAGCTGACTCCTCCCACTGTCGTTTAACTACATCATGCTTTCACGGCCTCTGGAGAATAGAGCTCTGGCAGGCCCTGAACAGTTACTAAGCTGTAAGGAAATATGGCTCAGTGGGTAAAGTACCTGCAACCCAAACACTGCAGTCTGAGTTAGGCCACTAGCACACACATAACAGATGGGCTTGTTCCTATAACCTCATAATGGTGGGCACATGGCAGGTAGAGCCAAGACCGTCAAGTTACCAGACACTGACTAGTTGAGTCAGTGAGCTCCAGACTCAGGAAGAGAGCCTGTTTTCCAAAAATAATGTGGAGAGTGACTGAGGACTCTGTGCTATCCTCTAGTCTCCAAACACACACACACACACACACACACACACACACACACACACACACACACACACGCATGCATACACATGTACACGCATACACAGAACTAAATTATATCAGGCAGAACTATACTGTGTCAGCGTTTGTCAGTGTTTTCTAGTGGTTAGTCCTGCTTTATTCAAGCCCAGCACCTCTTCCTGGGATATGGGGGTCTTTGAGTTCTGTATCCACTGCAGAAACTCTCTCAGTCTTGAACTCAGGACTGCTCAGATGGCAATGCTTTCCTAGGGCGTGCTGTTCTAGATCCAGCCTCTGTGGTATGCACTGGGGTATTCTACACCAACGCCCTTAGAAGCTCTGAGTGTTCTCCCATCCCACATCAGGGACCCGACATCCCCACAGAAGAGAGTAGAGTAATAAAAGGCATTGTGTGTGTGTGTGTGTGTGTGTGTGTGTGTGTGTGCGTGCGCGCGCGCGCGTGTGTATGAAATTTAGGGAAATGAATAGAGCCACTTAAAAAAAATTATTTTGAAGTCTGTAAGTGTTGATGTCCAGCCAGCACAGGTAGAACTCAGCTGTAATTATGATGTCCTGGCGCGTAGATTAGACACTGCCACGGTTATCTCTGGTGGATAGTTCTGTTTGAATGAAGCATTCATGGTCTTATGCATCTACTCAGGGCAATTATTTAGCATCATATTAAATATTAAACAGTAATTAAAAGCTCTTCAGGTATTCTGCACAGCTAATCTACATGCTATGTGAGTTGGCTTTTATCTCTCGATACTGAGGACATTTCAAAAGCCTATGTTGGTGAGGAGCCCTGCTGTCTGTCAGAGCTCCCTCTTTACGTGACTACAGCACAAGTAGCAAAATCATTTCCACCTTACCTCCTTTTGAGCCCTAATATCTAAAAGGATTTCTAGAGAAAATGGCTTCCCAGATGTCAAAATAGCACCCTTTCTAGAGAAAATAAAGGCATGAAATGGCTAATGTGGTAATCCTAGCAAGGACACTAAGGATGCATGGAGAGGCAGCGTCCCCTTTAACAGTGACACCGGTGAAATGTAACGGAGTATCAAAGCGATGTCTGTTGATATCCTTTTTGTTTTTGTGAGTTTTAAATCATATTAACATTTACTAGACAGAATACAAAGCAATGTGTCCACCTTTGGGCACCCCAGCTGGTCAGTCAGGAGCAGCTTGACAATCTTCTAGAACCAGAAAAAAAGGTGATTGCTTTTAAGATTTATTTTATTTTATTTTATTTTTATTTTTTGTATAGCTCTGCCTGTCCTGGAACTTACTTTATAGACCAGGCTGACCTCGAACTAACAGCGATCTACCTGCCTCTGCCTCCCGAGTACTAGGACTAAAAGCGTGTGCCACCATGCCCTGCTTTTTTTTTTTAACATTTACTTATTTATTATTATGTGTGCAGTGCTTGCCTGCATATACACCCACAGGCCAGAAGAGAGCATCAGATTACATTATAGATGGTTGTGAGCCACCATGTAGTTGCTAGGAATTGAACTCAGGACCTCTTGAAGAACAGGCAGCTCTCTTAACCTCTGAGCCATCTCTCTAGCCCTCAGAAAAGGGTCTTGTAGAGCTCACTATGGACTAAACTCATTACATCATCAAGGATGATCCTGGACTCCTGATGCCCCTGCCTCCACGTTCCAAGTGCTGGAATTACCGGACTCTGTCACCACAGCCAAATTTTTCGTTTGTTTTGTTTAAGTCAGTGTCTCACGTAGCCTGGGCCAGCCTTGAATTTCTGGTCCTCATTCCTCTGCCTCACCCATGCATGAATTGCCGGTTTACACAATGCTGCCCAATTAAAGCACTGCTAGGCCTTTTTTGGTTCTAGGCAAGCATTCTACCAAGCCAGTCGCATCCCTCGCTTGATCTAGAACTTTAAAACTAGCCACAGATAGTCCATAAAAGCCTTCCCTGTATGGAAAATCAAAACCAACCCAACAGTTGGTTTATCAGTCTGGCCCTACATACACAGTTGCTCACTGAGCAGCTGGCAATGGCAGGACAGTGGACATGTGAAAGAGAGGTCAGAGGGCGAAGGAGAATGAAAGATGCCTGTTTTCCTTACGTTTCCCGGTGCTGAGATAAAATACTCTGACAAAAGCCACTTAATAGGGGCAGGGCTCATACAGGTTCACAGATGATTCAGCCCATCACGGTGAGGAAGCCACAGTGACAGGAGCTGAGGCCAGCTGCTCACGTGGCAGCCAGGAGCTTAGGGCGTCTGGTCACGTGGTATCCCGTGTCAAGTAGCAGGGTGAGAGGAAGGGCAGTGCCTCACTCACTTTCCCTTTTGTGTTGAGTGTGGGAGCCCACCTCACCCCCCCCCAGGAAGTGGTAGTCCCTGCTCTTCTTTCTGGATGGTCTTCCCACCTCAGTGAACGTAATCAACACAATCCCACCTAGGCATGCCCAGAGGCTAGTCATCCCTGGAAGGTGTGCCCAAAGGCTCCTCACTGAGGTGTTCCCAGGACCTGTCAAGCTGACAGTTCGCACTAACAATCACAAAGTCACGAAGGAAATGAAAAGCTTAATTAAGCAAGCAAGAGCAGAAGACGGCGACAAAGGGAGAGGAAGTGGGAAAAGAGCAGAAACAACCGGACCCAAGGGCAGTGGGGGGGGAGGGGGGAGGAGGTAGAGCCTTTCTTGAGAAAAGGTTGGCGTGTCCTGAAGTCAGTGGGACATGCACCACCAAGGGCCATTGTGTTGGAGAAGGCTCTGCTATGGAAACCTAACCTTTCCAAGCAGTAGATACCAGCTATAAGGCAAAACATAATTGATTAGCAGAGCTTGGCTGGATGGTGATAAGGTGTCTCTATGATGGATAATCTAGTGTGTATGGGGGTTAACTTTGCCCCCAGAGGTCTTTGTGTGAGGTGAAGGAACCTGTTTCAAGATGTCAAGTATCAGGTGAGAAGATTCATTACCACAGAGACCGTAACTTGGCAACACCCCTTCTGAATTTGAAGACATTCCCAGGGAATAGTTTGGCCCCCGGCTGCCAGGGTAGGAGGAGTCTGGGACATGTGCAAAGCAGTAAGTAGTTTTCACAACACCAGAATTTTCATGCTGGAGAGGAGACCAAGAGTTTCTTTACTCCATTTGTCTCTAGGCAAGAACTAAGAACTGACCGCTCACCACACAGATGAAGGTCTTTTTTTTTTTTTTTTTTTTGAGTTTGAAAACTGGAAGATTAGAAATGCTCAAAATTTCCCATAAAAATATGACTTTGTTATTATATAATATCTAGCTGTCTATATGAATAAATGTAAACCTTTCCCCCTGAAAACATGTGGCCTTTTAAAAAATGACCCAGACAGATCTAAGAATCATCTGTGATTTGACCATGTTTTCCTGTAGGTATGAAGCACGTGTCCAAGCCTGCACTGCCCTCGGATGTGCCTCTAGCGAGTGGACATCTACCCAGACCACAGAGGTCCCACCTCTGATGCAACCAGCCCCGCATCTGGATGTGCGGACAGCTGCAGGGGGGTTCCAGCCCATAGTAGCTGTGTGGTGGGCAGGACCACTCCAGCCAAATGGAAAAATCATATGCTTTGAATTGTACAGAAGACAGATAGTGGCTTGGCCTGAGACATCCAGTCCGTTGCCAGTCTACAATGGAAGCTCAAGCTCATTTGTGGATTCGGAGCTCCTGCCTTTCACAGAGTATGAGTATCAGGTAAGAACTCTGTATGCCTTACAAAATCCAAGCTGAGATTGTGCACACCCATCAGAGATTCCTTCTACAATGTTCCTCGTGATTCCAAAAGCCATGAAATGTAGTTTGGCAGAAGGTTGTAACAGCCTTTGACTGTTTTAGGTAGTGGGTGAGCAAGGGAAGACTGTCCATTAACCCTCTTCATGTGTTTGGTCCTTGGTACATACACGTGCTTTTTCTGTGGGTTACAGATGGATTGTTTATCAGTGACATGGTTCTACCATTAGGGTTCCTCCCACCTGTGTTGTCTTGGTCTTAAGTATTCCTTAAACCACCCTAGGGGAAATACCTCAGGTGTTACAAATCAAAATAGAGCATAGTGGCAAACATCGATGGTCACCATGACCAGGAAAAAGATAAAAAGTCGAGAGGCCTCAAAAGGCTGTAACTAAGCTGCTTATGGAAATAAAAGAAGTTTAAGAACAATTCACCCCTCAAGCAGAAGTGTTTAAACGACTTCACATAGCTCTTAAAAGGCTAAGACTTGGGAATGATATTCAGAAAACATCTGGAAACCTATAAGACTGTTTGGGAGGGTTTTGTTTTACCCCTGGATATGCACTCACTATCCCTGCAGCAGCAATGCATTTCCTAGACAAGTGATGCATGCAGGGCTGGGCTCAGCCACACGTTCACACTGGGCTTGATTTTACCCAGCGACTTGGAAGTCTCCAAGGCAGAGCTTAGAAGTCTTGATAGAGTCCCTCAGCTCAAAGTCAAAGTCTCTTTTCACACAGTTTCCAGCACTATTTTTCAGCTGTCCCCTTAGTGTCATAGGCTCACATGGCGTCTCTTCTACTTAAGCCAAACTCAGTTTCTCTAGCTTGCAGTGCAAAGAAGCACGCTGATGGATAACCCACGAAGGTCAGGCAAACGCTAAGGCAAATCGTCAATAAAAAAGACTAAGTCTGAAAGGCTTGTCAAGGGGCTGCAGCTCAGTTGGCAGAGTGCCCGCCTAGCAGGAAGAACTCCCCAGGTTCGAACCCAGCACTACAGTAACACGGCCAGGGTGGTGCTCGCTTGTAATCCCAGCACTGTAGACGCTGAGGCAGGAGAGTCAAAATCAGAAATAACGATAAAATGACTAGGGGTCTGACAGATAGAAATCAATGGGATGATTTGGTTAGAGGTAACATTTTATGCATGACAAGGATGTCTCAAGATAGCATTGTGTTTGCACAAGTTGCCTGAGGAGGTTGGTATCAAAAATGTAAATCAACTCCTGAGATGGAGAAATAAACATAAATCCAAATTTACTGTTTGTAATTACAAATCTAAAAACTCTCTTAAAAGCAAGAGTGTTCTCTTGGTTTGGTGCCAACTATTTGGTTGCAAGGCCTAATCCAAATACATGGGAGGCTATTTATAGCATTTACTTACTTATCCCGCTCAGATATGAATATGTTTCCACAGAAATATTGCTTTAAAATAAGATAGCTAACAGGATAATGCAGGAATGGTCGCAGAGCAAACTGGAGACATACTTTGTTACATTCTTGTGTTTTGTTTGTTTGATTGTTGGTTGGTTGGTTGGTTGTTGTTGTTTTCTTTTGGCCTTTTGAGACGGGGTTTCTCTGTGAAGCCCTGGCTGTCCTGGAATCTCTTTGAGGACCAGGCTGGCCTCGTAGTACAGATCCGGCTGCCCCTGCCTCCTGACTGCTGATATTAAAGGTGTGCACCATCACACCTGGCTACATTCTTGTTTTTAATTATGTGAACGTCTGTGTCTCTGTGTGTGGCGTGAGTGCCAAATACAGGGCCGTCTGCTGGAATCAGGGTGCTCTCATGCCTCCATGCATGGAATCCATTCAGGAAGACACCTTGCCTAAACAGGTACCGCATGCCTATTAGGCAGAGCCATGGGAAACCTACACACCCAACAGGTGTTTTCCCTTATAGTACCACTTTCTACTTCGAGCACTTCCCAATTGGACTGTGCTGACCTATACTCTTTATACCTCAAATTCCTGTCAGAAATCTCTTGATGAATGAGAGAGTCACTTAGGACAGTGGTCTTCCCACAGGCTTCTGGAAGGATCTGGTATGCCTCCCCCCTGAGCTGTCCCAGGGTTTTACAGAGTTGAGGGTGGAACCCAGGGCTTTGCACATGCAAGCCGAGCAAGCCTTGTACACTGAGCTCTGCCCCCCAGCCCTGCACTTTAGCTTTTACCTCAGGGAGAGATGTCTGGCTAATGAGCAGCTCCAGGTAACTCTGCATTCATATTCATACTCTCGCTTAAGGCAACGGCTCACCACGGAGTTCCGGGGCCTGCCAGGGCTCCCTCTCACTGACTCATCCTGACAGGGACTAATTAGCTCTCCGGAAACTTCCCCACATTGACAGGTTTTTGCGATAAGCACCCCCACACACTCAAAGGCTTCTGGTGCCCAGTGACTGGGTGACAGCTCAACCTTGCAGGACACTTTATCTGACTCACTGATGTGACTGACGGTCTGGTCTTGGGTCCTAAGGCTGAAGGAGCCATGGTGCACTGGAGGCTGCTGCTTTTTACTCAACCAATGGTCTTCTCCAAGAAGAGGATGGAGGGAGCATTGCTAAGGGAACACAGAAGGGACCGTTAGAGTCCCCACCAGAAGCAGATGGGTTAAAACCTCAGTAGAGTACTGTGCATCCCCACCAAAGCTCCCCAAGTACAGGTGCTGGGCTAGCAGGGGAAGGAGAGAGACGGTAACACCTAGCCTTTAGAATACTTGGGCAATTTAGCTTCTTCATGCCTTCCCTCTAGTTTGCACTTGCTATGACAGAGTTTCTCACACCATACAACGTATATATCAAATATTATTGCTCACAATGCTGGAGATTTAGAAGTCTAAGGTCAAGGTGTCGGGAGCTGCCATGTCTGGTGAGGGAGCACTCTGCTTTGCAAATGCCACCTTCTCATTGTATCTCACAAAGCAGGTAAGAGATGGAGGGGAGTAGGGCAAGAGGAAGAGGACACAGAGGGAGAGTCTAGTCTCTCGTAAGAACGCCTATCACATCTGTGGGACCCCACCTGACAATAACTCTTCACTCTGTAAGATCTAATTCCAAATGCCATTGTGCTGGGACTAAGACTCAACAATGTAGATTTGGAGGAGCTCCTTCAGAAGACAGCGCCATGTCTTCTCTGAAGAACCCAGCTCTAGAAAGGGTAAGCTACAAGAATACAAAGAAATTCATATCTTTACCAGTTAGTTAGTTAGTTAGTTAGTTAGTTAGTTAGTTAGTTCATTCCTTATTTTGAGACAGGGCCTGCTATGTAGCCCTGGCCGGACTTGAGTTTACAAAGATCCACCTGCCTCTGTCTCCAGAGTGCTGAGATTAAAGGAGTGTGCCACCACACCCCATGTTAATCTTACCTTCTTCTGATTGACTTATGTAACCTACAGACTGTGAAACTTGGCAAAATAAATCCTGAGCCAAAGCCCCTTCATTCAATAGCAGTGTTTAGCTTTGAACTGTACTAATACAAGAGAGACCATGGTGTCATCTTCAGACAGAAGAAATGATTGGTTATGCTTTGTCCCACTTAGCTTGAGTCCTGGAACCCTGACTGGGACCTTGAGGGAATGCAGAAAGGACAGACAGACACATGTACAGAAAGTCTGGAGTCAGGAAGGGTGTGCAAGCTGTAAGCATCCAGGGTGAGGAGGGAGCTGTTGTTTCTAGTTTTTGTACACACTGATCAGCTAGTGCAACACTCGCCCTTAGACAGAGCAAGGCTTGGCCTGGGCCTGGCCTATATGAGGAATACCTTTCCCAGTTTCCTATGAGCCCAAGGCCTTGGAGTTCATAGCAATGTCAACAATATACGTTCTCTGAGGACTTCACTCACTCGGGATTCCTCTTCTCCCACATAGCTATTCATCACCAAAATAGCAGCAGCCTCTTATTATAACCTAACCTACTTACTTACTTAATAAATGTACCTTAAATTTATAAAAAACATTATAATACGTAAGTATAAATAAGTATTAAATCTATTTCACTTACAAGCTTTGAGTCGTTAGTGCCCTGGTGGAAACCTACATCATCAAAATCATATTAAGCCCGTGTTCAACCAATAACAGAGGAACCGTTTGAGCTAGACTACACCCAAGGGAATCATTCTACTTGTCTGGGGAGGAGATGAAAGCAATTCCTCAGCACCAAGAAAAAGCCTAGATACCAGGCCATGGCAACCCAAGGCAAGACCAAAAGCTGTGTCATTTCTCTGCTCTGTCCCCCTGTCCCTCCATCCCTCCATCCCTCCTTGCCTCTCTCCCCCTGTCCCTCTCTCATCTTATCTTGTTCCTGAAGTTGTAGCTTGACTCAGTACAACACATAGGTTTGCCTTAGGGTTAAATCAGTATATAAGTGAATGTGCACAAGATACCGCACATAAGAAGCCCTCAACAATCTAATACTGTCATTATCACCCTCAATCATTAATGATCAAGAAGGTTGCTTTCAGTCTTAAGCCGCCACAATATGACTCAAACCATAACCTGCTACAGCATGCGTCTTCCCTCCTAAGCACTGAGAAAATGAAGCCCTCTGGGTGAGCATGCCTCATCCTTGGTCCTCTTTCTCCATCAAGGCTACATGCTTTCAATCCAAGGCAAGAGTTGCCAGTACCAACCCCACACCAAAGACATCTGCTGGGGATACAGATCCCTGTTCCTTCAACCTCTTACAACTTCTGTTCCCCAAATGAAAACAGAGTTAGGATCACAAAAGCTGGGCTGGGGAGATGGCTCATCTGTAAAGTGCAAGCACAAAGCCCGTGTTTGAATTCCAGAGCTCACGTGAAAGAGAAGTCAGCTATGGTGATGAACATTTGCCCTCAAAGGTCTGAGAAGGTAGAGGCAGAGGCAGAGACGGGTGCCCTCTGGCTCACTGGCTGCCCAGTCTAGCTTACTAGGGGAGCCCCAGACCAGAGGATGGCTCAAAACGAAGGTAGATGGTAGTTGAAGAAAAAGAGCTGAGGTTAAGCTCTTGCCTCTACATCTGTGCATGTGGGTGACATTTAATTTCGCGTGGCCTCTCCTCTGTCATTTAACATTCAGGTACATTATGAGAATACATCTCATGTGTCAGTAGGATGCCTGTGTTTAGCAGGCCCGTGCTCCACCCCCAGTTTTCTATAGACCCAGATGAAGAGAACTCTGCTCTATCCAGTGAGTCTGTAGCCAGTGGTAGATAGTACCAATGGCTGCTCAAGGAGTTCTGAAGGGGGGACTCCTCCCAGTCCATCCTTCCTTGTCATCAACTTGGCCATTCACACAAGGCAGCGAGCCCGTACCCACCCCCACCCCCCATCACCACGAGCCTGATTATCTGTGCCAGCTCCTTGCCTTCTTGCTTGCTTTCTGATGCTATGGCCATACCGACCCCTGTCCTAAGCATTTTCTACATCGCATTTAGCAGCAACTTATTGAGCACGTCTTCTGTTTGGCTTTGGACTTGCATTTAATTAGGTCTTAATCTCACTAACGTATTTCTGGGCAGCATGGAGGCTTTTGTTTGGTTAGTTTCTCCCACAAGAACTGAGCTCCCGCCACCTCCTCTCCCACAGCTCAAGATTTTAAATGATTTATTGGTAATGTCTGATGCCGCCTATCCATGGTTCCGATTCAGCAGAGCCTGAGTGCGTGGAGGAAACTTTGCCCCCCTCAGAAAAAAAAATTCCCAGAGATAAGGAACTTGGGGCACATGGGCACATCCTGTTTGGCCCCAGGGGAGTCTTTGGCTTCCCTCAGGACTGTTTATTAGTAAACCACCATCACTGCCAGCCTTTCTTGTTGCTTTGAGACATTATGTGTGTGCGCACGCACACACACACACACACACACAGAGAGAGAGAGAGAGAGAGAGAGAGAGAGAGAGAGAGAGAGAGAGAGAGAAACACGAGAACACGAGGAAGAAGCTCTCGCCTGAACACAGGCAGAGCTGGGCCTATATTTCACTTGAGGTGAAACTGAACCTCCTATTGTTGGTTGTTTGCTGGAAATAAATCATTAATGCAGATGGGCAACTGTTCCTGCCCTCGTGGCTTCTCACTAACACTCCTGCTCCTGTGGGATGACCGTGAAAATAAAGTCCCTTGTGTTAGTGACTTGCTGCCATAAGATATCAAAGCAAAGCAGCTTAAGGAGAGAGAGTTGATTGGCTTGTGGTTTGCAGGGATAAAGTCCACCATGGCGGAGAGGTCATGGCAGCCATAGACAAGAAAAGTGCAGGGGGAGGTTGGTGGGGGGGGGTAGCAGCATGGTGTCCACAGACAGGGAGACTGTGTGTATGTGGGGGGCACTGACTAGTGGCATGGCGTCCACAGACAGGAAGAGTGTGACTATGGGGGCGGGGAGGGTGGACTAGTGCCATGGCATCCACAGACAACAAAGGGAAAATAATGAGTGCTGGTACGCAGCTCACTTTCCCCTTTTTAGTCCATCTAGTCCAGGGTGCCCAGCTCATAGCATGGTACCACCAAACTTGAGAGCGAATCTTCCCAACTCAGTCATCAATCTAGATAATCCCTAGAAGGGATGCTCAGAGACTTGTGTCTGTGTTAGTACTAACTCCCTTCAAGGTAACACTCAAGTGTTAACCATCAGGCTCTTCAAGTGCCCCAAAGCTTACCTACCATGTTCATACTGCACACCAGTTACCACACTTGACAAGAAGGCTGGAAACAGTGGCTTCCACCACAGCTTAAAGTGGGATTAGTAAGGGCTGGGGCTGCACCTCAGAGAACTCACTTCACATTTTCCAGCTCCTGAGTACACCCCCTAAGTGGACTAGAAGGAAATTAGTCATTAAGACCGTGAAGCCTATGTATACTGCATCTATAAACATGAGGTCTGAATATACATGTGTAGGATATCCCAGGTTAAAGCAGAATGAACAGGAAGGGGCTCTGCATCTTCAGAGACAGCTGGCTCCACCCCAGGTTCCCGTGGCCACACCTGCCCTGCTCTGGACAGGTGGCCCTCTGCACAGAGCATAGCTCTATATGAAAGAGCTGCTTGACCCAAACCAGTCCACTGAAGAATGAGGAGGCATTACCGCCCTGTCTCTCACAGGAGAGAGGAAAGGGAGGGAAAAGAGATTAGACAGGGAGGGAGAGAGAGCATGCCCATTGCTTGCCCACGCAGCAATGACTTCCATTATAGAATTCTTCCTGGGTTAGAGGAGCACCTAGAGACTTTCCTTTACCACTCTGATGACTGAAAAGCCACTGAGGAAAAAAATCTGACGATTGTAATGGATTGCATGGAGCCAATGGTGTAGTTCCACCAAATTCTAAGTAAATACCTTAGTCAAATAAAGTCATCAAGTCCACACGTGGAAGCAAGTGAGTAAATCCGATTCCCTCAGCCGTAGCTGTTGAGAAGCTGGGCTTCTCATCCATTGACTTCTCTGTCTGTTCCTGTGTCTGATCATTAAGATGCCCATAAAGATCCAGGAAACCACACAGTTCTTCCCGTGATGCATATAGACATATTTGTAATAGGAACCAGAAATAAGATCTGTCTCTAATGGACCCATTGGCTCATCCCAATATTTCTTTTCCTTATGTTTGATGACTTGTTTGAGAAATTTTAATTGATAGTAAGGCAAATTAGAGAATGTCATCTGATGAACAAATGTTAATATAAGAACAATAGAGTGTGTGTGTGTGTGTGTGTGTGTGTGTGTGTGTGTGTGTGTGTCGGGCACATACATGAGTGTGCATGCAAGTTGTGCAAGCGTGTGTCTGTATACGGGAACCCAAGCAGGACATCTGGTGTCTTCCGATGCAGTTCTCCACCTTCCTGTGTCAAGATCTCTCACTGAACCTAAAGCCAACTGTTAGGTGCCCAGCAAGCGATCAAGATCTACCTGCCTCTCCTCTTAGAGCTGAGGTTTCAGGCATAGGCAGCGGTGCCCAGTTTTTTATGTGAGTCCTGGAGATTTGGACTCAGGTCATAGTACTTGCACAGAAAACATTCTTATCCACTGAGCCATCTGCTCAGCTCAAGAAGAAGAAAGGTATTTTTGGAAGCCAGGCTTCTCTTTATTCTTTACCCTCAAAGTTCTAGCGTGAGGAAAGATACAGAAGGAGAAGGAAATTGGTTAAATTTAGAATCCTATAAGGGTTTGCAACACTTTTATTGATCCATATCAAGTAGCTGGAACCCAGAAGTGAGCCATGGGTTGCCTGCAGGCTGGCCACTCCCTCCCCTGTCTTTTCATGTGAAGGAAGGATTAGATGAAGGCCACTGCTAGTTCTGTGATGTTTGCTATGTGCTAAGGAAGAAATACGTGAGCAACTTTACAAGTATTAACTCATTTGTCCTAGATCCCTTCCTGTTGCTCTCACCAATACCGTGACAGAGCAGCTCTGGGGAAAGGGGGTTGTTTTGGCTTGTGGTTCACACTCCATCACTGAGAGAAGCTGAGGTAGGAACTCAAGCAGAAACGTGATACAAAAAGCATGGAGCACGGCCGCTTACTGGGTGGCGCTGGCTCACGGTTTGCTAGTTTTCTAGAACTGCTTGCCTAGGGAATGGCGCCACTCACGGTGGGTTGGGCCCTCCCACAACACTTAAAAACCAGGAAAGTCTCCCATAGACATGTCCACACACCAATGCGATCTTGTGCGTTCCTCAGTCAAGGCTTCCCTGTCAGATGAATGGGCTGTGTCAAGTTGACAACTAAAGCTTCCTAAGATCTTGAAGTAGTCCTGTAGGGCGGCACTGCTGCTTGTTTTGCCTTGTCAGGAACCTACATGACTCAGTCAATGGCCCAGATGAAACAGGGAGAAGAACAGTTCAGATCCTGACAGTAACCTTCGGGCCCCACGTCTATGGACTGTCCTGCTGGAGCACAGCCCCATCACACCATCCCTGTGAGAAGCACAGAAGCTTCTGCAGCCTGGTTGTAAACCTTACTGGTTCTCTATCTTAAGCAAGTGGTCTGTGCTCACTGAGCCTGTTGTTGTTGCTGCTGCTGCTGTTGCTGTTGTTGCTGTTTTTGTCTGCTGTGCTGACTAGTTTTGTCAATTTGATTCACACAGTAGTAATTTGGGAAAGGAAAGGGAATCTTACCTGAGAAAACGCCTCTGTCAGACTGCCCTGCAGGGAAGCCTATGGGACATTTTCGTGATTAATGAGGGATGTGAAGGGCGCAGCGCACATTAGGCAATATCATCCCTGGGCTTGTGGATTTGTATAAGATGGGTGAGCAACCTATGGAGAGCAAGCCAGTAAACAGCATTTCTCCATGACCTCTCCTTCAGTTCCTGCCTCCAGGTTCCTGCCTTTGCTTCGCTCAGTAATGAACTATGATATGAAAGGACAAGCAAAATAAATCCTGTTTTAGTTGCTGTTCTATTGCTGTTACCAAATACCATGACACAGCAACTTACAAAGGAAAGCATTTTAATTGGATATCACAGTTCCAGAGGCTTAGAGTCCATGACCAACATGACAGGGAGTGTGGGGGCAGGCAGGCATGGCACAGGAGCAGTAGGGAGTGTGGGGACAGGCAGGCACTGCACAGGAGCAATAGGGAGTGGGGGGGCAGGCAGGCACTGCACAGGAGCAGTAGGGAGTGTGGGGACAGGCAGGCACTGCACAGGAGCAGTAGGGAGTGTGGGGACAGGCAGGCACTGCACAGGAGCAGTAGGGAGTGTGGGGACAGGCAGGCACTGCACAGGAGCAGTAGGGAATGTGGGGACAGGCAGGCACTGCACAGGAGCAGTAGGGAGTGAGGGGGACAGGCAGGCCTGGCACAGGAGCAGTAGGGAGTGGGGGGACAGGCAGGCATGGCACAGGAACAGTAGGGAGTGAGGGGACAGGCAGGCACTGCACAGGAGCAGTAGGGAGTGTGGGGACAGGCAGGCACTGCACAGGAGCAGTAGGGAGTGGGGGGACAGGCAGGCATGGCACAGGAACAGTAGGGAGTGAGGGGACAGGCAGGCACTGCACAGGAGCAGTAGGGAGTGTGGGGACAGGCAGGCAGGGCACAGGAGCAGTAGGGAGTGAGGGGGACAGGCAGGCACTGCACAGGAGCAGTAGGGAGTGTGGGGACAGGCAGGCAGGGCACAGGAGCAGTAGGGAGTGTGGGGACAGGCAGGTGGGGCACAGGAGCAGTAGGGAGTGTGGGGACAGGCAGGCAGGGCACAGGAGCAGTAGGGAATGTGGGGACAGGCAGGCAGGGCACAGGAGCAGTAGGGAATGTGGGGACAGGCAGGTGGGGCACAGGAGCAGTAGGGAGTGGGGGTGGGGGGTAGGCAGGCAGGGCACAGAAGCAGTGACACTCCTCCAACAAGAACACCCCTCCTAATCTTTCCCAAACAGTTCCACCAACTACGGAGCAAGGATACAAATGTATGAGTCTACGGACGCCCTTCCCATTCAAACTACCACAAACTCTTTCCTCCCAAGTTGCTTTTGGTCAGTGATTTGTCATAACAACAGGAAGCAAACGAGGACAACTAGAAAATGGGGTTAAAAACCTGACTTCCATAAGGATATTGAGGAGAGGGACATTAAAGGCTAGTACATTGACATCTATACAAAAAGTTAAAATGTAACATTAGATGCACAGAAAGCATTCAGTCTCCTGAACCTTGTAAAGAGTGAGTAGGGGAGGTACCCTGGAGCTCCTGGGAAGGCAGCCTCCACTTCCGTGAGGAGTGGCTCACTGGTATCTCATCCTGCCTTCATCTTCCTGGCCTCCTGCCCTTACTCATCACAGGGGGGGTCTTTGCACAGTCTCTTCCTTTAAGATCTGATCCTCCAAGTCTTCACATGGCGTCTGCTTACTGCATCCAGCTTGAATATCACTCCTGGTCATGGACAGACTGACATCTTTCCTCTATGCTGTATGAATGCACACCCACATATGTGTATCCACCTATGCACATATGTACCCTGTACCGTCAGTTCCTTCCTAGCCTGAGTCATTACCTGTTTGTTTCTGCTCTTGTGGATTAACTGGCATGTTTGCTGCAGCCTTGGTTACTATTGTATGCTGGGTTGGAACTCAGCAGCTGACACACAGATGTGCCTTAATCAGTACGTTTACGGTTTTGTGCTGGGTCCATTTCATTCTTGGGGAACAGGGAACCCATGGGTCAGACCCACCTGCTAGCACTGTAACAAGCTGACTAGAGGACTCTGGTTAGTCCCTCTGAGGGCTGAATGGCATCAGGTTCCTGTTTCCTCCAAAGCGGGACAGATGCAAGTAGTACAAAGCTTAGCATGCAGTAAAGGGCAAACCTTCATTCTCATGAACACAGATTAAGGTTCATTCCGTGTTTGCAGTATGTTTAACCCAGTCTCCCACCTCATAGTTTACAACAGCCTCCTGGTCACCTCAACCAAGCAGTCTCAGGCAGTGCAGCAGCAGCCTCAGCAGCGGGCATGGATGACAGCCATTTCTGACCAGGGAGATGTCTCCTAACTTCCTTAGTCACTTCATAACTCTGAATTTCAAAGTCCCACTAGAAAGCAATGCATTGTCCTCCTGTCCCCTTCCTCCCCTGGGTCCCAGGATTCAGCCGCAAGCACGTTCCTTCTCGCCTGATCCGAGTGTTTGTATAAAAGGAACTAGGAATACAGGGTCTCTGTACAAGAGAGATGCTCAGAGATCCAGCAAGGAATCCGGCACAGGCACTGAGCAAAGCCCATTTGATGATGAAAGAGTCAGACAGGTAGATGACAGAGCAGGCAGCTTCACAAAGCCCTTCAACCAGTAACCCTGCCTGGCTGGAGCCAGTAGGTTGGTCACAAAGTAAAATGATTCTGTAGTCATGTAACTGCAGATTTATTGCTTTCCCCCTTCAGCCGTGAGCCTCTCTACCCACAGTTCTGACAAAGCCCTTTCTGCCGTGTTGCTATTCAAACATATTCCAAACCCATGGCAAGCCACCCCTTAAGAAGGCATTAGCGTGAATGCCAAGGGAACCCACTCCAGGACTGTAGAGGGACCGATAGGATTTTCTTGATTGTATCTTTTTATTTATGAGGCATAATTTATGAGTGCCGGGCAGCAAACTGCGCTGACTGATGACTAAAGAGCGCCAAAGCCATAAATCAGGAGCCGTGTAAGAAGCTCGGGTTGGGATCGAATCTATTGAATTAGCTGTTGGCCCAAGCCAATACAGGTATTGGAAAGACCCTCTTAATATCTATTTGTCTCCCTCGTGGGAGTGTGATAACAATCACATTCCATGCCCCTGGGAAACAAATAATTTAATTGTTTGCCTGTTAACATGCAACCTATTTACTCTACTGATTAATGACTGGCATGGCTGCTCATGTTCTTTTTTTTTTTTAATTTCTGATGTGAATTGTTAACACTGTGTTTACATTCTCTGGTACTATAAACAACAGGTTCTCTTCCTTACTGCTACAGGAAAGAAACTTGTCCTCCGAATTACTGAAACACTGTTGAGTCAAACAGTCTATGAGGAATGTTTTTAGTCAGATAGTCCACAAGGACACATGTGACAGAATGTCACAGAAGTTCGTAAAGTACATGCATGTGAGGTCCTGAGTGCAACCCCCTAGAGCCTAGGACAAAAATAAAAAGTAACTTTAAAAAACAGCCAGTTTAGTGACGCATACTTGTAATCCTAGTGCTGTTGAGACAGGATCCCTGGGGCTCGCTGACCAGTCAAGCTCCATGTGAGAAGCCTCATCTCAAGAACAATAAGGTGGAAAGGAGTTGGCAAAGGCATATGATGTTATCTGGGCGTGTGTACACACACACACACACACACACACACACACATTCATATATGGTTCAAAGATCGGAGGTGGCACTGATGCTAAAACTCACGCTAAACAGACACTCATGAAAAGAAGTTGGAACAAGATTGCGTCTGTAGCTCTGTTCTTCGCTCTGTACTATTTTGCAAAGAATACTGGGTGTGAGAATCAGCCAGAGGGTCGCTGAAAGCCCATGTTCTGAGGTCCACTCCCCAGAAATGCTGGCGCAAGGACCGAAAAGGACACAGAAGACCCTGGTCCAGCAGCCCCTCCTCCCTTACTCCCCTGAGAGACAATTTTCGTTTTCAAAGAGTACTTACTATTTTCACAGCTGTGTGGGTATGGCAGCTTAGTGGCAGGTGTTCACACTTCATGTAATTAAAATTATTTAAGGCAAAATACAGTAATTAGTCTTTGAGGGAAATGAGTAAATTAAAGAACAGCTTCATATTTTTAATGGACAACAAGCAGAAAGTTGATGCCCATCTGTAGTTAGATTAAATACTTAAATACACATGGCACTGAAAACAGCAGAGTGTGTGTGTGTGTGTGTGTGTGTGTGTGTGTGTGTGTGTGTGTATCTAGGCGGCAAGTCACACTGACATTATTAAAGTGCTATGCTTAAGCATTTCAGTTATTTTATGTTTATTAAAAGGTATTTGTATTTTTCTGCATCTTACACTGTAACACTTCCCAACTTGATCCATACTGACTTGCTCACCTTTTGAATAGTTCCCCTACTGGGACGTTCAGAACTGCAATGTGCAGTGTTCTGTTTTAACTACATGCACACGTGTAAAGTGTTTTCGAACCTAACTAATGAGTCTTTCAGAGGAAACTTTAACCATCACAGATGTGTTTACTCGGGAAGAACCAGTATGTTTGTGGGGTGCCCTGAGTATACACAGCCCCTTTCCCTCCTCTTCATCATAGAAGTCATAGTGGGCAACTTGATATCTGTTCAGAAGACACTTGATTTCCTGGTTTTTATATTGGCCCATTAAAACTAAAGACCAGATGCGGTTCTGTGGTAGATGCCCTCCTAGCATGTGTGGGGTCCTGTATTCATCTCCTAGCACCAGAAGCAACAGTCGAACTACTACACTGCTCAGAATTTCCCATCCACAGTTTTCCTTCGTACTGTTTCTTATCTGTGTTAGTCAGCTTCCTGGCAGTGGCACAGATGCTTGAGGTGACTGTAAGACCAGAAGTTAACCTGTAAGCCCCATCTGCCCAAGGAGCAGGAAACTTCCTGGGATTCTGGGAGTTGTAGTTCTTGGAAAATATGGTGGCCATATGAGTTTGTCCTTAAAAGCCTCTGTAACGTGTGTGTCGGGGCCACTTAGCTGGTCAGTGGTCCTGACCAAAGCCTATCCGAGTCAGTATTTAATTAGAGCTTATTTCAAATTTGGTTCAAAATTATGGAACTGGTTTTTCTCCAGAAATTCTCAGGATTGCCATAACTTACAGAGGGAATATTTACTTTGTCTACTTCGGAGTTTGATGGCCATGGCTACTGAGCTCCATTGTTTCTGAGCACAGTGGAGCAAGCCATTCACCTCATGGCAGCCAAGAGGGAAGAAGTGACAAGGGATCAGGACAAAATATACCCTTCAATGACACCCCCCCCAATGCCCACCGTCTTCTGAATACGTCTTGCCTCCAAAACTTCCCAATATCTGACTGAGTTCCAAATCCCTAAGAGGGCCGATCCAATCACACCCCAAGACTGTCACTTGTGAAAGTGGGTACTATGGGGCCAAGCCTTCAACATGTGAACTTTCAGTAGACATTTACAATCCAAGCCCTAGTGCCACCCTGTTAAATGTTACCCAAACCGGTAACTGTTTGTAAAAAGAAATTGTCAACACAGTCTGTGTTATTATTTTAACTATGCGCCTGGAATTATACTTTAGTCCATGCCTCGCTTATCTGAGAAAAGATAAAAATGATAGTGAATTTTTGATAATAGACTTTTTTTTTTTAACAGGGAGTGGGCATGGAAGGGGAAGCAGGGCACAGCACAGACACTGGGAAAAGATGTCTCCCAGAGTCTCTGTCCTTTCTTCTGGTACTTTGTGTAACACGCATAGGCACCTTTTCCTGCCTGAGACCCGCCATGCTTCAGTGTCCGTCAGATTTCTCTTCACTGTAACCATTTTCATTTTCACTGTAGCTCATGTAAATAGGCTGGCCCTGCTTTGCATACGCATGCTGATTATATGAATGCTATTTTGATCTCAAATTGATTGAATACTAAAAAGGAAGTCTGGGGGAAAGGAGCAATGTGTTATGAAGGTCTCTTGTCAAAGATGAGAGCGAAGACTTGCTCCTACAAACATTGCCTGCCAGGACGGGAATTCTATATTGTCTATATTTAGAAGATAATATTCCCAAACACACCAAAACCTGTGCATCGAGGCTCACTGCTTTTCAAACATAATGGACAGAGAACTGGAAAGACAGCCTGTGTTTGCTTCCCAGCACCCACACAGGGTCGGTCATGACCACCTCCAGCTCCAGCTCCAGGTGAGTTGGCGCCCTCTTGTGGCCTCTTTGGGAAACTACACTCATGAACAGAAATTCTACACACTGACTAACAGACACACAAGTAAGAATAATAAAGTTACTAGATTATACCACATCTTGAAAAATAAGACACCTGGTCAGAGCCTGTCACACAGAAAAGCATGAAGATGAGCACTGAGAAAACAGCAGCATTAAAATCCCATGCTGCACATGCACGGAAGATGAGCCACTTCGCATCACTCCATGTTATTATTCTTAAAATAACATAATAATAATATTTTTAAAATAACATGTTAGATGAAGACCATAATTGGTGAAGAAGCGATCCTAAAGAAAGAGAGGAGGAAGAATAAGAGGGTGTGGAGTACATGTGAGACGGAAGCGAAAGTGAACTATTTAGAGGAAGACAGGGGCCCAGCAGGAAGACAGGAGGGCAGGGAAGGACAGTGGGTGGAGAAGCACAGATAAAAGTAATAACATATATGATGAAAATTCCATAATAAAACCCAGTTGTGTTCTTATTTTAAGCTTTAATATTAAGAGACAGGTGGGGAGAGAGGGAGAGGGAGAGAGACAGAGACAGACAGAGACAGACAGACAGAGACAAGGAGAGAGAGAGAGATGAGAGAGAGAGAGAGAGAGAGAGAGAGAGAGAGAGAGAGAGAGAGAGGTGAATGCTTGTAGCACTGTGCTCCCTTAGGCGACCTCCCTTCACTGCACCTCTCCCCCCTCCGCCTGCCCCCCAGCCTCCCACCTGCACGGAAGCTGTCTCTATGGGCACTCAGTAATTTGCTGGATTTCTCTGCTACCCAGTCTCCTTCCACAGGCTTCCTTCTTGTGACCCTGACTAAATTGCCAAGAGCCTGTTTCTGCCAGGGAATCTGATATTGGCCTTGGTACTCCACGTTTACGTCTTTCCTAGAATATTGTCTTTTCAAATCTTGTCACCCATCTGCTGTAAATGGTCTCTCTGTCCCTTCCCTGGAAGGTTTGCAGTTAACGGGTTGGGCTCCAGCTCACTGAGCCAGCCCCCACCCCACCCCAACCCCCAACCCCTGTGCTTGACGTATGATCTCCATCAATAGCCTAGCATTCTACCCCACTGTAAGACTGACCTTGGCCTTTTAAGAGGGGAAAGGAATAGCTTGGGTGATATTCTGACCTGGACACTAGCTCGCAGAAGCCTCTGCTATAACGGAGGCAGTCCCAGCCCAGCACAGGGAACCCGCTCAGCTGAGGCAGTTGACTCAACATGTCTTCCACCCTCACAAGTTAGGGGACCTGACCTAATCTGGACTTTCAGACCCTGGCTGTCTTATTTATACATAATGGCAACCTGCAGCATCCAAAGCTTGGTCTACCAGAGAGAGCACAATCTTAGCCCTCACCCACAGACCCATACACAGTACGCATACACACACATACACACAAAATAAAATATTTCACAGTGCTTTGAAAGAAGGAGAGTGTACAAATGTGAGCGATTCTATGCAAATCAGGAAAACAGAGAGCAAGCGCACTCTTTAAAGAGCTGGCTTCACTGAGAAGTGGGCCAGTTTCCCCTTCTGAAGAGAGGGCTGCTGGGGATCCTCTGGGCAGGGGGCTGGAGATTTACCTTTGACAGCAGCTCAGCCACAGAAGTTTGCTTTCACAAAGGCTTCTACCCCCAAGGAACATAAGCACTGACAGGACTTGGCCAGAGGTATTGCTTTTCTGGAAGGTGTACCCACGTGAGAACAAAACAAGACGAAACTCAGGGTGTTTTTTCCCCTACACAGCTTGTTTTTAAACATCCTCCATGCCTCCCAATACTGTACATACAAACTCAAGCAAACTCTCCTCACGTGTCCACCACAGGCCATGACAACTGATTTCTTTAGTAAACAGAATAAAAGACAGCCAACGAGAAAAAAACAAGTCCCCAAAGTTAGAGTAGCCCCTGCGAGCTTAGCAAGGCAAGCCTCTGGAGACACCCCTGCGAGCTCTGCGAGGCTCACCTCTGGAGACACCCCTGCGAGCTCAGCCAGGCACACCTCTGGGGACACCAATGCGAGCTCTGCGAGGCACACCTCTGGAGACACCCCTGCGAGCTCAGCCAGGCACACCTCTGGAGACACCCCTGCGAGCTCAGCCAGGCACACCTCTGGGGACACCCCTGCGAGCTCAGCCAGGCACACCTCTGGGGACACCCCTGCGAGCTCAGCCAGGCACACCTCTGGAGACACCCCTGCGAGCTCAGCCAGGCACACCTCTGGGGACACCCCTGCGAGCTCAGCCAGGCACACCTCTGGGGACACCCCTGCGAGCTCAGCCAGGCACACCTCTGGGGACACCCATGCGAGCTCAGCCAGGCACACCTCTGGAGACACCCCTGCGAGCTCAGCCAGGCACACCTCTGGGGACACCCCTGCGAGCTCAGCCAGGCACACCTCTGGGGACACCCCTGCGAGCTCAGCCAGGCACACCTCTGGAGACACCGTCTTCTTGGGTTGCCTTTCCCATCATTCACTCTGATTGATCACTGTGTGGTCGACTGCTCTTGGGCCTAATTTAACCCTATGTGCTTGCACATCCATCCACCGGGTCTATTGTACCTGACATCCTACAAATTACTTACTCATGCAAATGGCGACCCAAGGCGACCTTTTAGGATATTCGAGTTTAATTATACAAATGGTTCTTGATAAATAAGATTACGCATTTCCCCATATGTTTATCCCCTCCTTGATGAAAGGAAATTTGATTTTCATGCAGATTTAATGGAGATGGTGTTTAAGAATTGCTGAGTTTCACGGAGTCTAGGAATCCATCCAGTCTGAAGGAAATGACAAAAACAAAAATAACAAAACACCCCTCCGTTGCCCCACAGAGGCAGAGTGGAGCATTTCAGCCAGCTGTGCCTACCTGAGGAGTTACAGACCCCTATGAAGCTCCCTTTTGTTTTATGATTCTTTGTCATTACAAACTTGCAAGACCAAAGTTCATCTTACTCCACTGTCCATTCTGTTGGCTGATTTACTTATCTAGTTTTACTTTTTATTGACCCATGGTCTTACTCCTCAGCCCTGGCTGGTCTAGAACTCATAGAGAATGGCCTGCCCCTGACTCCACAGCGGTGGGACTAAGGTGTGCACCACTAAGCCCATGCCTGATACTCATCCCCAGTGGGAGGGTACCCTGGTTTTGATTGGTCTTGTTGATTCTCTCTTGAGGTATGGGCAGTGAACTCTGCAGGAAAAACCCCAAGTGACTGGACACGGTGTAGAACTGGACCTGCCCCACCAGAAGGTCTCCAAGCACCCACATTCCATAGTGTCTCCTCCACCCAAGCAGTGGTCAACATCAGCGCACCTGCGAGGCCCAATGGGAACATCAGCCTCTACAGAATCTTCTCCAACTCCGGGGGAACTCACGCCATGGTGAGCACACAGCTCTAAGAGCTAACACACAGCTTAGCTCTTCCTAAAAGGCCCTCCGGTTCATTGTCCTCTTTCATCGTTTGTTGTGCGTCTGCTCTCACTTGCCCTCTGACAAACAGAAGGTCCTTCTGAGAGACTGAGCCTGCAGAAAACAGAAAACATCTAAAGTGGGGTAAGTTCAGGGATGGTGCTGAAGATTCCGGACATGTAAGGAACCACAGACTTTACACATAGGCAAATTTGATTCGGTTTAGAAAAAGAGAGGCCAGGTACTTGACCATTGGTAGCATGTATGCATGGTGAGGTTAATGATGTGAATGTTAATATAAAAAAGAAAAGATGAAGCAAAGAATGCTCTGGGAACCCCAATTTTGATGCACACCGATCTCTAACGAAAAGAAATTCCAGTACAAGAGAGCTCAAGAGAGCTCTATCTTCTCAGAAGAGGCAGAGTCAGGAACAGAGCTGTGTCTCCATTGCTGCTCTCAACACCTTTGCAGGAAGTCAGGAGCTAGAACTGACTATGGGGATAGAACTGAGCTGTAGCCTGCTGCTGAGAGGGAGGCGTGCGAGAAACAAAGACAACACTAGTGTTGCAAAGCAGCACGTACTGGTAAGGCAAAAGCGGCTTGGCAGGGTGATTGTTTTTGTAAAAAGGGCACCAAGACCCAAGCCCATTGTGAAAGGTGTGGTTTCCCTAATTTCTTTCTCAGCCCATTTGTCTTTTGTGTACAGCAGGGCTACTGACTATTTTTAGTCTATTTTGTATCCAGCCACTTTGCTGAAGATGTTTATCAGCTACAGGGGTTCTTCTGTAGAATTTTCAGGGTCACGTATGTATACTATCATGTCCCCTGCAAATATTGATAGTTTGACTTCTTCCTTTCCTATTTATATCCCCCTTGATCTCCTTTAGTTGTCTTATTGCTCCAGCTAGGACTTCAAGCCTCTGATGGGGTTGAAGTCCTGATAGCTTAGTCCTACAATTAACCTAAGCTGTTTACGGGTTAAGATGTTTTTAGGTCTAGATAGAGATATTGAGTTGGCAGAGATGAGAGAGGATCCATATGGATTCTTATTCAGAATTTTAGACTCACCAAGATAGGAAAGATGTTTTCTACAAGGATGCCAAATGCAATTAGCCAAAGCACCTTGAGTGTAGCACTCATATGATCCCTGGTTGTTTCATGGTTCTTTTTGCTGTATGTAATTTTTCTGCTTATGAATAATAATATAAATGTATGTGCCAAAATAAATAAATAAATAAATAAAGTAAAAAAAGACCTAAGCCCAACTAACAAGCACCCTGGCAGGCAGTTGGCATTTATGCTACTGTGGGGGGTGGCTGTCTTCTTCCCATTGGCTGGGATCTCACCTAACAGTCTTTTGAGATTGGCTAGTTTTAAATGAAATGAAGGAAAACTAGAAAGGGACTATGCTGCTTACGCCACCTAAATTCAGAGAATGGGGGGTAAGTAATAAAAGGTTTTCTGTGTGGGGCATTAAAACATTTGCATAAGGTTTTACAAGGTGAGGAAGATAAAACTATTTTAACTTCTTGTCCTAAACAAAAGTTTTTCAGTATTTGACAGAACAGACTAGTACTTAATGTTCCTTGTAGCTAAGAGCCCACTGCCAAGCCAGTGCCTGCATTATGTAAGTGTTGACACTGAAAGCCACCTAGTCTCTGGTCTCTTGCCTCTGTGGTGTGACTTCCCCTCTCTCCCTGATGGCTCATGAATAAGTGGAGATTATAATACTCTATTCACATAAGCTTATAGAGAGATTGTGCAGATCCCAGCATTACATTATGAATTATTTAGAGCAATTTAGGGAATGATTTGGGCAAGTGTGAAGAAATCCTCTGAGGCCCGCATGCCCTGTGTAGGAACACAATTTTCAGAGAAGATCCATATGCAGGCAAGACTCCTAGTGAATGCTAAAGGAATATTAGCATATTTTCTACAGGGTTTCGTATTCAATAAATATAGATGATGTAAATACAATCAGCCCTTGATTATCCACGCTTATAAAATGATAATATTAATAAACCCAAATAATTTCTATTTGGAGTGCATTGTATGCATCTTAAAAAATAGCAGGTAGCTCCTTAATTATGTTACTTATGTCGATGTGGAAATTAATTTCCAGCTTCTAAGCACTTCTTTTCCAAATGAGGTCAAAAGTTTGCTCCAAACAAATCAGAAGTTTCTAGTCCCACAAAGACAAGTAAGTGGCTTTGCAAAGCCAGCATTCTGAGAGGAAGAGGACTTATGAACATTAAACATTTGCACTCCCCTGTGATATGGGTCCCAGGGCATTTTGGGTAAATAAGTTCCATGCAAGTAATTGTAGTAGGATGTGAAATTTAGTGGTAAAAAGACAATTTGAATACAGATTATGATTTTTCTGTTTCATTTTGTTACAAAGTAGTCCATTTGAAAATCATTGAATCCAACCCCTATTTTATGTGTTTGGTTCCACTTTCTAGAACATTCCTATGGAGGTAAGGGATGATATCCTACCTTGCCACCTCTTTCCTGTTACCTGTTGTAGACACCCCTCCACCTGGGTTGATCACTCCCAGCGTTCTGCTGTCTCACTGCATCTCCCAGAGGGCCTAGCTTGGGGCTCCAGTCATATCAGGAGGGTTACCATCTCTAACACGTGTCCATCTGGTCTCTCCCCTGCAGCTGTCTGAAGGCATGGCCACCCAGCAGACCCTTCATGACCTGAGACCCTTTACCACATACACCGTTGGGGTTGAGGCCTGCACCTGTTCCGGCTGCTGCAGCAGAGGGCCAACAGCCGAGCTGAGGACCCATCCTGCCCCACCTTCAGGGCTCGATCCACCGCAGGTCCAGACACTGGGCTCCAGGACAGCCTCCTTCCTGTGGGCCCCGCCTCTGCTCCCTAATGGTGTCATTCACAGGTAGTTCTCAGTGGAACAGATGAATAAACCAAAAGGAGACACAGGGCACAGGGCCCCTGCAGCCCCAAGGGGTTACCAAATAGATGCATACAGAGGAAAGAAAACATTCATTTGATCAGCTTTGATACTTTAGAAGTGTTTAATCCATGGACCAACTGAGAGAACAAGGAAAAACAAATGCATCCTGAAACAAGAGAGACAACTCATTGTGTGTGCATTCACTAAGAGGAGACACTGCCCTTGCAGTTCTCTGGAATAATGCACGCTGCCTCAGCTAGAGCAAAAGAAATCTCTGTGGTTAGCTAGGAATTTTCCTGGCCTAAGTTAAAATGTCAGGAAGGGCCACTGTCTCAAAGAACAAAAAAAGTCTTCATTCAGAATAATCTGAAAGGGGATTTTTCTTACGCCCTCTTCTGGCCCCTGTTGGCACTGCATACATATGGTGGATGAGCCTACCTGCAGCCATCACACCCATACATGTGAAAAATAAATCTTAATAATAAAAAAACAAAACAGTGGACAGTTCCCATGGTTGTCCTCTGGTCTACACACAGATGTGCCCACACCTGCATGTGCTCATGTGGCACACACCCACACACCCACACATAGGCTACCTTCTGGGTGGCTATCCACGTGTGTATACTGAGGAAACTCACCTCTTTTTCCCACATTGCTTCACTTCTCATTCTCTGTGGTATCAACTCAGGGTCTCTGAAGGCAATTTCCTAGAAACGTAGTTTTTAAAGAGTTTGCAAAAATGTCTTCCTCCCCAAATCTAGTCAAGTTTGAAAAGTAAACAATTCCACTGCTTACCTTCTTTCTCCACCCCCCACCCCACCCCACCCCACCCCACCCGCTCCCCTGTCCCAGCTATGAACTGCAACTGCACCAGCCTTGCCTTCCTGATTCAGCCCCACCCTGCACTCCCAGCCACACGGAGAGGAAGTACTGGGGTCCTGGGCGCAGAGCCAGCCTGGTGGGGCTGCGGCCTTATACTGCCTATGGGGTGCAAGTGGTGGCCCACAATGAGGTGGGCAACACGGCTTCCGGGTGGACCAGCTTCAGCACCGAGAAGGAAAGTGAGTACGTGGCTTACCCTGGCACCAGAGATGCTGTGTGACATGGAAGTCCATGTTTAGCTGCATAGGCTATCACTGAGGCATCATATAAATAGTGACTAGGAGAAATTCCCATGGCATGTGAGAGTATAGTGGCCCAGGCAAGCCTGGAACTCAACATGTAGGCTGGGCTGGCCTCAGGCTTGCAGCAATTTTCCTGCCTCCATCTCCGAAGTGCTGGGATTACAGGTGTGTGCCCCCATACCAGGCTAAGCCCACTTCTCAAAGATGCTTTGCTTTCCTTCTTCAGTCTACACACTCCCCCAAATCAGTGAGACACACAGCATGTCGCCAAGGGCCAAGGAGAGCTTCAGTGCAGAAATGGACACACGTGAACTGTTAGACAAGTAATTGGGTTTTTATAAAATAGGTTCTGTGCCATATTGTTTTTTAAAAACTTAGGGTTGGGAAGGTAGCTCAGTCAATGGAGCTTATCACAGAAAGCATGGGGATCTCAGACAGGTCCCCAGAACCAACATGGAAAAGGCCTGGACGCAGAGCCGCATGCTCTTAATCCGAGCACTGAGGAGGAGATGGGTGGTTTCCGAGGCTGACTGGCAGCTGCCAAGACTGCTTGCTGAGTGCCAAGCCACTCAAGGTTTTTGTCTCACAAGAACAGGGGTACAGAATCTGAGAGAGACTACCAAAGTTGACCTCTGATGTCTCTACGTGATCGCTCACGCGTGCATGCGCACGCGCGCTCGCACACATACACACACATACACACACACACACACACACACACACACATGCAGTTCTTCACACATGCACACACAAATGAGAATTGTGAAAACATAGTAGGGATAAAATAGTTATCAGAAGCAGAAACTATCTGTGTTTCACAGTAAGAAATGAAAATACAGAGGTTCCAATAAATCAAGAACACAGCGCCAAGATGGACGCAGAACTCCTGCGTGGGAGAGGTCTGTGTACCCAAGGGATCACATAAACAGGGATCCAATCCTCCCTGTAATCCCATCACTTAGAGAGATCAGCTGCCAATAGCTGATGTGATAAACTCTGCTGTTCTCTTCTTATGCAGTGTTTATTGTATGTGAAATCAGATTATCACTAAAACTTTTCATACTTGTTTTTTTTTATACTTCACATTATTTGATTTGTATTTCTGCCATCTAAAACCTTTGTTACTTAAAAACCTTCAGCAATTTCAAAATCTGTGGACAGTGCTCTAGAATCTCAGGGGACAGTCACATAGAATATGATGTGACTGAAGCTGCTGGGCCTAGACCCCAAGGTGCCCCTGACTTGGAACAAGACCTTGGTGACATGGCTGGCAAGCCCCATATCTAATTAGTGGGCCGTTCTGAAGGCACCAGCAAGCTCAGCTCTCCCCCACTCCCAGCACTCCTGTTCCCAGGTCACTTAACCTTCCTACTCCCTGACCTGACCCTTGCAAGGCTCCGTACACCACCCAGTCTTGCTCTGAACACTCCCACAGCCAGACCTGACCTCAGCTAACCCTTTGCCTGGACTGGGAGAAGTCACCTCAGTGGCTGCTCTCTGTCTCACCCACTGCAGATGCTGGCCTTGAGGACCACGCCCCTGATCCCCTCAGTGTCCACTTGGCTGCAAAGCCACTTCTCTCCCGGAGGCTAAAACAGATAAGCTGTACTCCCTCACCTGGCACCAGAAAGCTTTTCCAAAGATCAGCCTACTCAAGCTCGGTCCATTTCTCCCTTCCCCCACTCCTCTCCTTCCCCACTACTGCATGGAAACGTCTTCCTCGGTTTGTTCTTGACTTCCACATCGATGACGACGACAGGACACATGTTTTGCTCCAGGTTACCCCAGAGTGTTCAATGCGGTTCTTGTTTTCATGACAAGCATCTCCGGGTCCCCTCCTGGCCCCCAGATAGTCTTATTACTTGACCTTCTTATCTCAGCTGTAACCCTGGCCCTGAGCCTGTCTGCTTCATTCGCTTCCCTCTGTTTGCTCAAGTCCTTCCTCGCGCCCTTCCCTCTTCACCGGAGTTCATCTGCTTCAAGGCCACAGTCCCAAATGAGGGCTGATGGGCAAAGGTTGCCTCCTACCCAAGCCGTTCTTAAATCTAGTCCTTCTCTGACCTTCACCTTCTCAGCTGTAGTCCTAGGCAAGATGCCTTAGGCTTCCCCAAAATATCATCTCTCATTTACTACAGACATTTGGGTTCCTGTTGCCCATGTATCAAAGCACGCTATGAAGACTCTCAATGTCTCCTGTCTAATTTTATAGCCTCCTTTATGCGCCCTTGACGCAGCAATGCAGAGTATGCCTGTTCACTGTCAGTATTGGCCAGAAAGCCACGGAGCACCCAGATGAGGGCTGGGAATTACAATGCTTTTTAGTCCTGAAGCTCAGGTATTCACTCTTGTACGAAGCAACGAAGTGAACAAAGGCCCCCCCTTCCCCCACTGCCCACTTTCCTTCCTGTCACTCTTTCACAGTAACTAAATAGTAGTCCAACACGAAGGAGAAGGGTCTCTTCAACTCAATCCGGCATCCACTGCTGTGAAGACGTACAGGAAACTGATCAAACGTGGGTCTCTCGGCACTCACTAAGTACACTGGAGCAAAGAGTGCAAACCAGGAGCTAATTTGAAGTAGTGTGGGTAGTTGTGTAGCGGTGTGAGCACACTCATGCTCACCAAAGAGCTTGAGGGCAGACTCTGCCTCCTCTGCCTGGACCGCCCTTCAGAGGAAGAGCAGAACAGTACAGATGGCCTGCAGCCAGTCCTGCCAAGCGATAAATGTGCTTGGCCACTCCCGCTGTGTCTGTGCTCCCAGCACCACCCGAGGATGCCACGTGACACCATGACAGCACTCAACACCCAATGAGGAGAGATGGGAGGAGCATGGTCACCACGTCACCTGTCATCCTACTACAGGATGGATAACAGTAAAGTGCAATAAGTAATAAGACGTGTAATTAACTTTATAGGGTTTAATGTCTAATAATGGCTAACTTGAATGACAAGCACAAAACTTTTGTTTTGTTTTGTTTTGTTTTTCAAGACAGGGTTTCTCTGTGTAGCCTTGACTGTTCTGGACTCACTTTGTAGACCAGGCTGGCCTCGAACCGACAGGGATCTGCCTGCCTCTGCCTCCTAGGTGCTGGGATTAAAGGCGTGTGCCACCACAGCCCAGCCTGAGCACAAAACTCTTAACTGACAACTGGAATTAGCCAGTTTCATCAGACCACGAGGGAGCATCCTTAGTAAATTAGTAAATGTATTATGATTATAGAAGGCCGTGTGGGCTTCAGAGTGAAGCAGGTCTGGGTTCAGATCCTTATGGCTTCTTCTTCTTCTTCTTCTTCGTTTTCCTTAAGATTCATGTGTCTGTGTCTGTATTGGGGCAGGGTGGGATGGGGCGGGTGGGATGGGGCAGGTGGGATGGGGCGGGGGAGGTGTGAGTAGTGCAGTACCCATAGGGACCAGAAGAGGCTGTCAGATCTCCTTGGAACCCAAAGTGCTGGGCCCTTCGCTCTAGTCCTCCACAAGAGCAGCCAGTGTTCTTAAATTGCTAAGCAATCTTTCCAGCCCCAGGGCCCAGTCTTTTCTGGAGTGTTTTGAGGGCTAAATAAGATCAAATATGTCCAGGACCAAGGCACAGCAGCACTTCCTGTGTCCTTAGCACAGTCACACACACCTGAGTCTCCATTACTTTGATTTCTTGTTCTTTCTCTCAGCAAAGACCCCCAAATCCTAAAACACATTTATTTCCTTAAAGTTTGCAAGTTCCATTTTTTTTTTCCTGCTAGGATATAGGGTGATTTATTTACCAATATGGCAGATGAGAGCCTCAGAAAAATAGAACTGTGTATCGGCCTGTGACACAAGGCAGGCAGGCCCTGGCTAGCAACACACAGGCATTGAGAGGCTTGGATGGCACTGGTCTTTGTGGCAAGTTGCTGTTGGGGCTCTCTCTGAAAGTCTCCAACTGTGAAAGATGAGGTACGCGTGTGTCTTTATGGTCTAAACTGTTGGCTATCTTGTTACAAAGTCTGACGTGAATAGTGTGGCCAATGTATTCAGGGCCTTCCTTTCTTAAGAGCCAACTGGGAGTATACATGGATCTTAGTGCTTTGTTAATATTTTGGCCATCTCCCCCCCTGCAAGGTGATACGTTAATTACTCCAGTTGATCCCTCAGCAGGACACTTACCTGGGAGATGAGCAGCAGTCAAGGATTCCTGTTTTGTTTTAGCAAGGAGCAGAAGACTGAGAAGAGGACATGCTTGTCAAACGCGCACCAGGTTTCTTTTAGAGCTGATATAGTACTTAGGAGAGCCAAGCCTGATTATACACTAATGCACTGCACTATTGATGGATTGGTCCGGGCAATGACTTATGATGCTTGGATTGCTGTTTGCAAGGCCTTTTAACTATCTTAGAAAACAAACTAACGGTTCAAGAAAAAGCTTTAAGAACAAATAGGTGCCAAAAGGACATAATTCACAATCTAAGCAGTTTGGTTTGGTGCAAAAAAAAAAAAAAAATATTAACTTCATCTAGTCCTTGGGGCTCCATAGCAATAAATATTGATTTGATATGAAAAATAGCTATGTGCTGTAGTTAATAGTGTTAAGGACACTTTATCCGTTAGAAGAGGGAAAATGCAGCAAAATATGAGCCCCGGGTTATGTTGCTAAGCAAACCCATTGTGTGTTAATAGTTTTATTTATAAAACAGCACTCTCCATTGATTTTTGGCAGCAGCGCAGAGCTGCTGAGACTGCATTTCACACGTGTTCCCATTGGCTGTCTTCTTGCCTCTCACACCAGTTTGTTATTTTTAATGGGTTTCTCGCAACACCCAGGGTTGTTTCTATTTGCTTGGTTGGTTGGCTGATTTCGTATACTACTGTTTACACTCTCCTAAAAGCACCCTGTGCATCCATCCCACAAGTTCCCATTTCTAGGAGCTGTGCTTTCCTTCCGACAGTGCCTCAGTACCTAGCCCTGTTTTCAGTGGACAGCAATGCATCCACAGTGTGTGTGAACTGGAGTGGCACTTTCCTCTTGAACGGCCAGCTAAAGGAGTATGTGGTCACCGATGGAGGACAGCAGGTGTACAGCGGCCTGGACACCACCCTCTACATACCAAGGACAGTGGACAAAAGTTAGTAACTGACCCCCTTCTTTGTATAGGGTGCTCTGGTCTGTTATCTATTTTTTTTTTTTTTATAAAACTATATATGTTTCTCAGTTTCTCTCTTAATCTGGCTATCACACAAATAGCTGAGACACTTTTATATTTATTTAATAATAAGCTTCACGGCACAAGAACTGAGCAGTTATTAGTGTATTCTTTTAACCCCCTAAACTAATCTGGTTTCCTCCCAGTGGATCCCAGAGATACTTGCACTTTGTAGCTTTCCTGCTCCATCTCTTCTACTGATGTCTCCTGTGCATCAATCCCCTACTTCCTACTCTAACTCCTCCTTCCCTGTCTAGCAGGAAGTCCTGCCCTATTCTCCTCCCTGCTCAGTGATTGGCTGTAAGCTTCTTTACTCTCTCCTATCAGGGGGCCACTGGGGAGCAGTGTTTATACAACATTGACACAGGAGATTCTCAGAACAGGGATTGCAACCAAATATAGGGGCTACAGAAATCAGCATTTGAATTACATAATAACCTTATGCCTACACTGGTCCCCAGGTTTATGAAATGTTAAACCAGAAAGGTGTCCTGAGGGGGCTTGTCATCAAAATTCCTTGGTTTATGTGGCCACTGTTTGTAGAAATCTAACAGCTCAGAATAAATATGAGCCCCCTTCCTTTGTTTCTGGATACATCCAGGAACAGTGCTGTCTCCAGGTGAGTTGAATGGCTACAAGAAGGAACAAGACCAGAGGGCAGGTCCAGTTCACAAGACAAACAGCTTAGACTTAAGCAGAGAGCATACTGAAAACCGCAGGGGTTTCCTCGCTGGATCCCTGCTTGCAAACAGCATCCTCAACAGTGTGCTGGCTACCTTTCACTATCACTTTGGCACAAACTAGAGTCACCCGAGACAAGGGAACCTCAATGCAAGAACTGCTGCCTTCATCAGAGTGGCCTGTGAGGCATTTTCTTGGTTGCTTGATTGTCTTGGTGTAGGAGCAAGTGCCCTGTGGATGCTGCCATCCCTAGGCATAGAGGCCCGGCCTATATCTGACACCTTACGCAGCAAGCCAGAGGGAACAAGCTGGAAAACAGTAGTCTGCCACGGTTTCTATTTCCGTTCCTGCCCTGACTTCCCTTAGTGACGGAGTGTAGGCCAAATAAATCCTCCCCCCCCCCAAGTTACTTTTGGTCATGGTATTTATCAAAGTAACAGAAATGTTACCAGATAACCTGGCAGCCATCTCCAGCCTGAACCCCCTGAGTGAGAAGCTCCCCAAACCTCACAGGGTTAAGTCCTACAAGGACCTCTCTTTTCTTCCAGGACTGTACCCCATCCTCCTCCCCAGTTGCATTTTCTATATTTTTGTCTTGATTTTCAGTTGTACCAAGAAACTTTCCACAGGCACCTTAGATTTTCATGTAACCAGTATGGCTGCAGAGCCAGTGGCTACAGAATCTTTTGAAAAGTACATTGGATTTATATAGTAAGTCAACCCAGGAGTGTTTGGGTCCTTGAAAGGCCTGTTTATTTAGGCTGAAGGAAGACTTCCACATTGCATTTATAGGAACCAAGTTTCACCCTGAGTGAGCCACACACACTGTCACAGCTCCTGGTCACCCAGGCAACTTGCTATGGAGAGAAGATGGCCTGACAGTTGGCGGATCTGGGTTCTACCTGAGTGGGCCTCAGACCATCTGTGTGACCTTGTAAGAGGCACAGGGTCCTGGCAATTGAAACAGGAATTTGGATCATGTGATTCTCCAGTTCTGAGCTCTCCAGTTGAGGGAGGAACTCCTGAAGGTCTTAAAAGGTGGAGAGAGATGCCGAGCGAGAGCCACTGGTGTGTGGTCCCTGACTCCGCTGACCATGCAGCTTGGCCACTCCAGGTGGAAGGCCTGCTGCTTCTCCCCACCCTGTGGACACGCTGTCATTACCCAGCAGCTCTCTTGCTGATTGGCTTTTTAATTAGAAGTGTGCATATTAGATGTCAGTCAGCTTTTCATCACTATGACGAGTGCCTGAGACTGTCAGCCTTCTA
>NC_140483.1:5837500-5957500 GCF_964271855.1 Acomys minous | reverse complement strand
TTTTCCACAGAATAAGCCAATGTCCTCTGACGCTCTAAGAGCCAGCAGTAGGGAGTCTCACTGCCACACAATCTGAGGCCCTTTCCTTCTTAGCCCCTCATGTTTACCTCTGTACCTGAATGTTACCTGAGACCCGGACAACTGTGATAGCTCCTGTCAGCACAACCTAGACACCCCTGGGAAGACGGACTCCGTAGTCAAATCAGCTTCTGTACCACCTTCTCAGCTGATGAGAGACACAGGAAGCCCAGCCCACTGTGGGCGGGTCCATCCCTAAGCACAGGGTCCTGAGCTGCATAAAAAAGCAGAGGGAACAAGCCAACAAGCAGCACTCTCCATGGTCTCCTGTCTCAAGCCCTTGCCTTGGCCTCCCTCAGTGACAGACTGTGACCTGTAGACAAATAAACGCTCTCCTCCACCTGATTTCCTCTAGTCAGTGTCTTATCACAAAAACAAACAAAAGAACAAACAGACAAACTAGGAAAATAGCTTTTCAAATACTTTTGGTTCTGTACTGCATAGTACTTGCTACTAACACCACAAAAATATTGAATTTAAAAATATATTCTGTGATAATGTACAATACAGCAACCTAGTAATACAAACATAACAGCAGCGTAAAACACAAATATATGTGTGGTGGGTAATGTGGGCAAGGAGAAGAATAGACACGTTTTTCTATAAAGTTTAACTGAAGTTGCACGCACATAGCATAAATGAACATACTGTGATCATCGGCAATATCCAGTTCTGTGCTGACTTTGTGCCTGGTCTCCATCAGGAAGAGCTGCATTTCTTGGGCTGTTAGAAAGTCCCACCGACTGTAGCTCTAAGCAAGGGCACTGCTTTGTCTTATGTGGGTAGAAGCTAGAAGCGTAAATCAAGGAGTTGGCAGGGCTGGTTCCTCCCCAGGACCAAGAATCCATCAAGGCCACTCTCCAGGTTCTGGTAGCTTCAGGCCCTCTTTGGGGACCATGCCCCCTTCACCTTTGTGTCATCTTCCCCACACCTGTTTGCTTCTGTATCCTAAGAACTCAAGTCCTGTGTATTTAGGCATATCCTGGTGACATTTTCACTTGATCACCTCTGTGTTTCCAGATACAGATATTCATAGGCAACGGGACTAAAGCATCAACATCTCCTGGGGGTATAAGATGCCAATTCAACCCATAACTGTGGTGGTGCCTATCCTGTCTGTTTCAAAACTAGGCCTGATGGCCCCACTTGCTATGTCCAAGGAACCGTGATGAGAGCACACACTTGTGCTCCCTTGCTCCTGTGTGAAGCTGAGCTCAGCAGGTGCTCCACTGTCTGAGCCCCGTGAGCGGGTAGGGGAGCCCACTCTAGATTCTGTGGATACAAACTAAATTCACCTCAACTTTAAGCCACTGAGATTTCAAAGCCACTCTTTACCATAGCAAGCTTGTTCATACACACACAAAAATAAGGACCTACACATGGAGGGAAGGTGAGGAGGTGGGGAAGGAAGAAAAGGGAGGAAGGAAAAGGAAAGAGGAAAAAAAGAGAGGCCAGGATCAAACAGAACCCATCACTTCTAGATATGTAACACTAAAAACACATTTTGAAAGCCTGACATGGGGGCCCACAACTGTGATCCCAGCACTCAGGAGGCAGCAGCAGGCGGATCTCTGAGTTCAAGGCCAGCCTGGTCTACAAAAGATAATTCCAGAAGAACCAGTGCTGTTACCCATAGAAACCCTGTCTTGAAAAAGAAAAACAAACAAACAAACAACAACACATTTTGGGCTCTTTCAGATTGCCTCTTGGAGGCAGGGGGTCAAATCTGAGAAGCTAAACCATGTGCCAATAATGAAAATCGCTTGCTCAGAAGCTGGTGCTACAACATCACATCTGTTTGGTTCTGGCACCTGGGACACCATTTGCCACAGGACAAGTGTCTCTGGAGTATCAGAACACATCATGCCAGAGGTTAACTTCTATCGTCTGGCCAGACGGCGGCACAGCCTAATATCCCTGCCCCACAGTTAGACAGTGAGATCACCCTCTGCTCTGTGTCACAGCTGAACGTGCACAGAACATGTGGCTGTCCTACCATCGTACTAGCTCACTACTTTAATGATGTCATCTCATTGCGGCAAGACGTGAGGAGTAGGGAATGAGGAGAAGCTACTGCAGGTGCCTCAGAGATGGACGCACTGGAGAGCAGGGGAAGGTCCTCAGAGAATGAGGCCAGATTGCTCAGCTGGACAAGCAGCTCTGCTGGCCTCAAATGCGCATGTTATTCCTCCAAGATGGACACATTCCCAGACCCAGTGCTAAGAGTCGGGCCACCGCACACTCTGAGTTTCTTTGAACGGAAGAGGCAATTTGGAGTGATGATTTGACATTGTCATCAGATGAGCAGCAGCCTTAGATGAGGCCAAGAGTGAGAGAAAGTTCTCTGGCTGCATAGACAGTGGACGCAGAAGTTCTGTGTCAAGATTTTGACCCAGAGGGTCTCCAGTAAACCAGGATGTCATATGGAACATGGAAGGGACACTTCCGGTGGAGAGTAACAAGTCTCTTAGGTTCTAAAGGTCATGCTCCATGCTCTGCTAAAATCCGGCTCTAGCATGGCCACCGCCTACTAGGTACCCCCAAAATACATCTGTAGCAGATTACTGGATGAATTCAACACGGCACCCCACCAGATGCCATGTGTCTTGGGTGACGAAAAGAAATCAAACAGCATGTGCCCGCTGTGGCTAAGCTGTTTACGATCAGAGAGGATTTTCTACTAACACCTGGCATAGGAAGACCTAACCAGTACGTGTGTTTCCCCACTCAGAGCCTGGGCTTCCAATCTGACTTGGAAACCAAGAAGAAGCAAAAACAACCCCATCGGTTGCATCGGGGGCAGAGAAGATGGCAGCCTTACTTGGGCGAGCATGGGCTGCTGGGAGCAAGGCATAGAGTGCCCCACTGCTGCCCCACTCACCGGGCCATTCCATTCTCTTTTTCCTTTCTTTCTTCCAGTTCCGTTTTATAACATCTACCTTGGGCTGGTACATTTTGTCTGCAGTTTATCACTTTTCATTTCCTAGAAAAGATACAAACCAGCCATTAGAAGGAAGCATCACTTGTTTTCATGGAATCTGTAATGAAGATTCTGATTACATTTCTCTGGCTCATTTGTAACTTGTCACATTACAGCATTTTCCTTAGATAAGAAGACCTCGGTGCGTCTTAAATTATGTGTTTCCAAGGGGCTTAAACATTAGAGATAATTAAATTTCTATAAATTCAATCTTTTCCGTGCAGCACTGTAGCAATGTAAATCATTATTAATGACTAACTGGTTTAAGTCGCTGCACTGCCAGCTCACGTGTTCTTCATATTTCCCTCTCATGAGCAATAGTGTGTAGTAGTCTTGCTTATGTCCATCCCCTGCTTCTTAAAACTTCACAGAAAGGTAGATCAGTGGGTAAAGTACCTGCTACACAGCATGATTTTTATTCCCTACACAGTGTTTTGATTCCCAGAACCACATTAAAACGTAGTCACAGCATGTAACCATAGCCCTTGCCTTACAGGATAGAGGGAGAGACATACATACACAGCACCATCATACACACACACACAACACAACACAACAGATGCATACCTAGCTCCATACATATATACAGTACACACATACACAACACTGCATATTATACAACTCCATACATGCACACAACCTCACACCAAACACAACAACACAACATTAAAACACCACTGCATAACACAACACCAAAATACACAACTCCACACCACAGAGAGAGAGAGAGAGGGAGAGAGAGAGAGAGAGAGAGAGAGAGAGAGAGAGAGAGAGAGAGATGCAGTTTTGCAGTGAATATGTAGGAAATAACCATGCCATCGACTTTGCCAGCATAAAAATCACAATAATGCCTTCGCATCTAACTAGAAATTTTTGCCCATTGAAGTCTTTGGATCAAAGGACATAGCTCTAAGTTGCAGACCAACACTGAAGCAGTCTTGAAGTCATATGTACCCCATCTTAACAGCTTTCCTAAGACATTCAGAAAGTTTGATTGTGGCCAAATCTTATATATTGTCCACCCCAAATTCCAATGTCAAGCCACAGTAGCTTTTAGAATATGTGTGTCCACACTGCCGCTATCTGGCCTAACTCTGACAGTGTGACCGGCAGACACACCTCATCTGTGTCTCAGAACATCCAGCAGTCCCTTGACAGGTGCCTCTGTGTGCTGAGGTGTCACTGCTGAGGAGTGCAGTCCTTCACCTCCCACAGGCTTGGGTGGATACACTGCTGCACTATCCCTGCAGATCAGAAGGGTGTCAAACAGAGCAGCAAGCCTGAATGTTTCAAAGAAATTAGGGGGAAATCCATGTAACTGTCCCAGCCAACAAGGCTACTTTTAGAAATATCTTCTATGAGAAAGCTGTCTGGAAAGACATCAGACCCATACATGAGAAAGTAAAACATACAAATTGTTTGTAATGTTTACACACACACACACACACACACACACACACACACACACACACACACACAACCTAAATATCCAGCAGGATCGGATCAGCAAGAGCTTTTGTGGTGGGTTTCCACTGGACTGATTCTTTGCAACAGAGGAAAAACACAACACCGAGAAAAATATTTCTCAGCATAGGAAAATGTCACAGTATATTGCTGACTAAAGAAAACTAGATAAAAGAAAGAAAGAAAGAATGAATGAATGAATGAATGAATGAAAGAAAAAGAAAAGAAAAAAAAAGAAAATTAGATCGCTCAAAGCCTTTATCTTAACATGTGCCGAGAGCAGAAGTCACCTGACCACACCAGAACCAACTTAAGAACACGTCCTTTCCTCACAGCGGCCCTTCCAAATCGTCACATGTCCTCCTTCCAACAAAAGAACAGAGTCAGCTGAAGGATGTCCCCAAGGAGCTGTCACCCTTTGCCCTGTCTGGACAGCAGACTGCCAGCGCTCCCTACACACTCACCAAGCCCAGAAGCCTAACCTGAGATCCTCACACAGGATTCAGACCCTCTCTTGTTCCCCAAGGAAAAGGGTCTGAGTTACTCATGGCCCAGTTGACAGCTGAGGGACAGCTTCCCGGACACCTCCATGTCCCCAGACCAGACAGTTTTTGTGGGTAAAGCTTGCTTCTGGCCAGAAATACCATGTCTGCTCTCTGTAGCAGAAGCTATGCATGATACAGTACCCATAAGAGTGTCAAGCTAAGCCAAAAGGACTTCTGTCCATTTTTAAAACACACTCTGAGCCAAGCATGCTTACATGCCTATAATCCTAGCAGTTGAGAGCCTGACGCAGAATGATTTTGAGTTTAAGGCTTTTCTGAGCTTTCCAGCCTGTTTCAAACTTCAAAATATGGGGTTGGAGAGACATCCCAAAACTAAAGGCACTTGCTGCTCTTGCACAGGACCTATCATTAGCTCCAGCACTCACATGGAAGCCCACAACCATTGGTAACTCCAGATTCCATGGGATCTGGTGTCCTCATCTGGCCCCTGCGGGCACCTGCACACACATAATGTGTGTCTGTGTATGTACATGCAGGCAAAGGGTCATACACATAAAATAAGTAAAAATAAATGTCTAAAAAATAATAACCTCTAAGAGTAATGGTTTAGACCAATCATCTGAATGAAAGAAATATTTTATTTATCTTTCACTCTTTTTATTAAAGTAGTAGACAAAATCATTAACCTTTAAGGACTACAAGTCCAGCCTGGGCTAATAGTGTATTCGAAACCAGCCTCTGAAACATAGTGAGATCTTATCTCAAAATAAATAAATAAATAAATAATTTGAAAACAGTAGAAAAACAGCTAAGGGATGACTTGTTATGTTTCCAGGCTAGGTAACATGTGTAGCTTTTTTGAGCTTCATAAAACTTGTCATTTCTTCTTTTTTTTTTTCCTTCTTCTTCTTATTTCATTTGTTTATTAACTTCACCCTCAATTTCATATTTATATTTAGTTATCTTTTTATTAAGGAAGATTTCCTCCAAACTGAAAAAGCTAGACCCTTCCCTCCACTGGGGGGGTGTTGTTTGTTTGTTTGTTTGTTTTTGCTTTGTTCTCAGCTTTTCTATGTTTATAGGTTTTCTGCACTAAGCGTATCCTTACAAATAGAAAAATTAGAATAAAATGTCCAGAGAGCTGCAAACAACTACCAATATGTCAAGACCATCCGCCTAAGCTTAGTTTAAATTTTTCAGAAAGAAAACTTACACAGAACATTTTACCTGCAGTAAGCACTGGTGGTGGTGATTCTTCCTTATCAACTTGACCGGCTTCTAATCACTTTCCAGAGAGGTTAAACTGAGGACAAAGCTACGCTGCCTGTGGGCCACACAGTCCTGTGAGCTAGGGTCCTGACTGGATGAGTAAATAAAGAATCAGGGGAGGAAGTCACCTGAGCTACCCCTCCCTACCCCCACCCTCACCCCCACCCACTCACCATACCACCCCCCCCCTTGTTTGTCTCTCCTGCTTCCTGACCCTGAATGCAATGTGACCAGCTGCCTCACTCCTCCATACCCTCCTTGCCACGAAGCACTGGATCCCTTCAAACCAGTAGCCAAAAAATAAAGAATAAAAGGTCCATGACTGTGTGGGCCTCTTCATCTGAGCCTATGATGGAGCAGCACATCCTGGTAGGAACTGTGGAAAACATCCCATTTGCACCTCAAGCCAGGAAAAGAGAGGGGGGTCCTGGAGTCCCACAGCCACTACGGATGCAGTGACCTAAAGGCCCCAGGTAGCCCCCACCTCATAAAGACTCCAGGCTTCCCAAGACACTGCCCTGGGGACCAACTGTAACACACAGAACTTCAGGCCATTTGAGAGGCACAGTCTAGCAGTAGTCTGGACACAGGTTGGTGAATAAACAAGAAGGCTGGTCTGGTTACAGCAAGCTGAAGAGAGAACTCAGCTGAATTTATAGTAACAAATACACGTTGATGTTTATTGACCCAAATCCTGGTCACTAACCAAACTTATTCGCATGATCCCTTTCTTTTCACTCAGACCTAAAATCACAAGCATATGCTCGATTTTAATTTCTTAATCAGTCACCAGGATAGGGCAATAGTTAAGCCAGAATAACATACATGCCCCCATGTGATCCAGACAGGCTAATGACAGGTTAATAACAGGGTCACCTAATGAGTTCTAGCCAGGCCAAACCTCAACAGCAAAAGGAAATTAATTACTTTTCACATGGTCATCAAGGGCTGTATTAAATCTATTTCATGAAATTACGGCATTTCCTGGTAGACAGAGAACATTTGATTTCTCGCTCTCAGTCAAGAGTTTCAGGAGATACATAATAATTTCCAGGGAAATATTCAGGGCTTCGTGTCTCCAAGTCCAGAGATTTTATATAGATTTGTCTTCATCTGGCTCATGTCTCTAGGTACAAACTTAAGCTCGCCTACCTGTTAAAGGGGTCTTCACTGGCAGGTTTTTTAACCCATAAGAGTAGAATGCATTAATGATATGAAAAAATAAAGATAAGAATTTTATAAAATTTTATAAAGTTATTTATAACCTTAAAGTTATAAATCAGAGTATAAGAATAAGCAATAGAAGCTAGGAGAATCTTTTGTTTCTAAATAAAACAGAACTGTTCTATAAAGCAGCTCAGAAAGCACAGACTTGACATGAAGAAAGGTTAGGACTTCCTTTTAAGTATTTTTTGTTTACTTTGTGGGGTGTATGAGTGCCATAGCATGTGCATGTGTGTGCATGTATGTGTGAATGTGTGCACTTGTGTATGTGATATGTGTATTGTGTGTGAATGTGTGTGTGTGTATGTGTTGTATGTGCATGAATATGTGTGAGTGTGTGTACACAAGTGTGTGTAAATGGTGTATGTGTTCCTGCTTGGTTTCTGCTTCAAGTTCCTGCCCTGAGTGACACGCTTTGACTTGGAAGCCAGAGAATCCCACATGTTTCCCGGATAGATCAGACTAGTACACATAACAGAACACAAGACACAAGTCTCAGTCACGGTGGAAGATGAGGTCCAGCACCTGAGGCTGCCCTTTGACTGCCACATGTGCATAATGACACACATGCATCCACACTCACATACATGGATGTGCACGCACACACACACACACACGTACAGGAAGAGAGGGAGAACAAAAGGAAAAACTGCTAAGGAAGAGGCAATCCCATCATCCCAGATTAGCACAAGGAGGGTCCGAACAGAGTGCGTGAGACTAACCCAGCTGATTTAAAAAACACTAGCTTTTAGACATCATGAAAATTGCTATTATAGTAATAATGTGTGTTATTATATAACCCGTAGTCTTTTAATACGTCAACAAATAGTCGCAGCCATAACACAGTGAATAGCCAAGGTATTTCTCAGATTCACAAAAGAATCTTAAACCGTGAGACTGGTAACTGGCCTTGGAGGTGAGACATGAGGTGACAGCTAATGGGTAGGAGTTTTGTCACTTTCTCACTCCTATAAGGCATCAAAAATAAACCCTTTTGGCTATGTGGAAGGATAATCCACCCTAATTTACTTATACCTACCTCCTCAACAAAGTTCTAACCTCTAACTTCTGTGCTTTGAATAAAAGTTTTCTGTCTCACTCCAGTAGTCCAATTAAAACAGCCACACTATGTGGGAGATGGTGGTTTGAACCTTGGGGGTTACAGGGAAATTAAAACAAGGTGGGAAAAAAAGAAAAGAAAGTTTGGTTTCCTTTGGTTACTATGTAAGCCTCGGGTTGGTGAGTCACTCGTTATTTCAATGCCTGTCATTTTCACCAAGTGTTGTCACCAGGAACACCTTTCTATAACATTTAGCCATCAATTTATCCCAAGCCCCTCCTCTGGAACACACCTTGTCCCCTGGAATGAATTACCTGTGCTCCGCTTTGGCAGGAAGCTACAGACTAACCAGCTGTCCTAGCCTGTCCCAGACATGCACAATCGATCCCAGAGAACCGAAGGGAAAGCATAATTGGTTTGCTGTATTATTTTTCTCATTGATGAGATAAATCACCTGACACACAGCAACTACAGGGGGCTCACAGCTTGTGCGTATAGTCCACGGGGGAGGGGGGGACCGGGAGGCACGACAGACAGAGAGTCGGACAGCTGCCACACTGCACCCAGCCCAGAAGCCAGGAGCGAGATGAAGGCAGAAGCGCACCTCATCCCTCCTCTTCCATGTCCTTCTGTCTAGGCTGCACTCACTGGGCAGAGCCTCCCACAGAGTGAACCCTCTCTCCTCAGTTACACTGCTCCGGAAACCCTCTAACAGGCACACGGAGGTGTGTGTGTGTGTGTGTGTGTGTGTGTGTGTGTGTGTGTGTGTGTGTGTGTGTGTTTGTGTGTGTGTGTGTGTGTGTGTGTGTGTGTTTGTGTGTGTGTGTGTGTGTGTGTGTGTGTGTGTAACTCGATCATTAGGAAACAGTGGATGCAAAACGTCTTAGTTTTCCTGTTGCTGTGATGAAATACCCTGACAGGAGCAACTCAAGAGACAGCGGGTTTATTTCAGCTCATATAGCTCCAGATTAGAGCCCATCCTAGCAGGAAAGTCACAGCAGCACGGCTTCAGGATGTACTCACATCACACTCTTAACCGCATGCCTGCTTGTACTCACCTCAGCCTAAGCAATGGTGCCACCAACTAAGGGCACGCCTTCCTGCTTTAAATATCAAAATTAAGACAGTCCCCATAGACATGCCCAGAAGCCAACTGTATCTAGACAGCCCCGCACTGCGCTAGCTCCAAGGTGTCATGCTGACAATGAAACGAGCCGTCACACGTAGTCATAAGGCAGGAAGCTATGCAGCTATTCAAACGTCTCCCAAGGACACAGCCAATGAGCCTGTGTTGGCTTATGACTTCTCAAGAGGAACGATGCTTTGCTATTTGATAATAAAGCTTCAGAAATGCGAAATGGCCCCAATAACAGTGAATTCGTACCCATCACATATTCCAACCAAGCCATTTACCAAGATCATCTTTACTTTGCCCACCTATGACCAACACCTGACAGTAACATGAAGGCTCTGACTTCAGAATTCAGTCCATGGTCACCTGGGCCTAAGGCTTCAGCAAAACCTCATGACAATGAGAACATGTGGTTTTTCATCTCATGGTAGAAAAGAGTTATAATCATCCACAGGAAGTGGCTAGGGACGGGATACCCACAAGAACCACCGCCCCCCCACCCCCTTCCAGTGACCTGCTTCCTCAGGGTATGTCTCACCTCCTGTAGACTCCAGTGTCTCTTAAAATAGGCCCAGAGAGGGACCAGGCCTTCAGTACATGAGCCTGTGTGGGACACTCCATATTCAGAACATATATTGGCCTATGTGCTGGGTGTCTCTGCAGCCCAATGGGGATGGTGCTGTTTCATTAGAACATGTGAGAATTGAGTTGAGGCAGGTAATTCGCTTGCAGAAGGTTATGTTGTGATGTTGGCTCTTGTCCAGGAGGCTGGCTTGATTCATGCTGACTGGAAGAAACAATGCCAGTTTTCATACGATGCCAAGTTGTTAAATGCTTTGAATCTCACTACTAAACAGCAAAGGGGCACATATCACTCTGATTTTTTTTTCTTGCATACTAGTGGGGATCTCCAGGCCTCTCATTGTTTCTACTCTGGAAACTATTTGTGTGACCCAGAACTAATATATGAAAAGAGATGCCCTACACACATGATCAAGACACATAACCATTAGTATACATAAAACATATATTCTACAACAAATCAAGTTATGGGTCTCAGAGGAACTCCGAAGGATATGACAAGTCTCTAGAAACCAGAAAGAGAAAGTTGAGGGACTCGAGACTGAATCCAGCAATTCCATTAGTGTTTCTGTCCGCTTTGGTTAGAGGACCCTCTTTCTGCATTGGGTGGCAGTTACATGCATGGCTGATCCAAGCACTGAGAGCAAAGCTGCTGGATGCTCAGGCCTGAGTAGGACACAATTTACTTCACATATCACCCCTCCAAGTCTTATGGAATCTGATACAAGAGAGGACAGAAAAGGAAGAGCCCAGAGAGGGGCAGAATGCTACGGAACCCTGTCTTGCAGGCATAAACATAGCCATGGCACTCTTGAACTCACAAAGCTGTAAAAACTGCACCAGATTGAGCCCACCAACACTCCATCACGGGGTGGGGCGAGCCCACTCTTCCATGAAGATCTAGATAGTTAATGGCCGCTGGGGAGGGGTTATTTTCCTCAATGGTGTAGCCACTAGCAAACTACTTATACTCCTGTAAATGACCCACACAGACACACATACTTCAGGAACCAATGAAACTCACTGGTTCATTTTTGTAATGCCATAGACTGTCTTCAGTGGAGGTCCTACTTGCTCTTTCTTCTTTCTCGTCTACACAGACAATTGTTCCCATAAACCACGTTACAAACAATGAATTTTCAACCTACCCACCCGCCCTCCAGCACTGCCCCAGGGCGCTACTTGGTTCACAGTACTCAGCAATGGACTTTGGCCTACTAAACAAGAGGGATGCCACTGTTCAGGCACCAGTGGACACCAGTTTGTAGGGGAGGAGGGAGGGGGATCTGTGTATATTTTTCTACTTGATAGATGGCAGCAGAGGAAGTGAAAAGTGATGCAAGCAGTCAGACGCTAATAACAGAAAGCCCTTGGCTTTATTCCACATCCAGAAATGTCTTCCGGGAGCCCAGGAAAGGGACCTCAGTGTGTGCAGACTGGTTTAAAGGGCGTGGCCCAGCACAGGCAACGGGCTCAGGAAGGACAACTGTTTATTAAAGTGCCACCCACAGACCACTTAGCATGAGACCCAGAGCTGGGGTGCTGTTTTAGAGCACCCATTATCCATCAAATTCAGGAAGGGCAAGAGCCATAATCCAACCCAAGTCCCCGTTACCAGGGAAACTGTGGTTCCCTTTGTGGGTTCAGAGTCTCATCAATAAAAGAATTTTAAAAACAGACTCAGAAGGAAACCCAAAGACAATGTTATTAGACTTTGAGAGAAAAACAACAGAGCAAACAAGATGTAAATTCTTGGCAGCTGCCCAGAGAAGGGACCTGGGGAAGAGGCAGACAGGAAGACAGGCATTGGCAATGGAAGCTAACAAGGGAGGGCAGCACGATGGGTCAGGGGCTTCAGAGGAACGCAAGCCTGGCAAAGCACATTTAGATTGTTGGTCAAGGTCAGAAAGAAATAGAGATGGAGATAAAGAAAAGGGGAAAGTCATACTCTCAGAACTCAGAAAGGCAGACAGGCTCAGCGGTGTGATGTCAAGCGGGCTGGGCAGGGGCTGGGCCTAGCAAGTGGCTTCTGGGAAGATGACATCCCCACCACTGTCATTTTACATTCTCTCACTAGGGCAAATGAGTAACCTTGTCTCCTTAGGATGGCACCAGGTCAATCGGATTTCCTGGGGGAGGGGCGCCTGATTGACAAACCCCCCATCCCCCAGGGTTAACTCTGAACGGGAAGAGACAGTAGTAGCTAATGTTTTGAGTAGCTTAGAATGTCACATCTACCCAGGGCCAGAGGCAGAACTTAGATCCCGTTAGTTTGCACAGGAAGAAATAGCTTTTCCTTAATAGACCTCAACAAAGCCCCAAACACCCACCTTTCCATGACTGCAAAGAGGAACTTCTCGTTTTGTGTCACCAAGGCAACAGGAGGTAGAGTCCTAAGCCAATCTTGGAGACAGAGTCCACCTTCGAAGGCCTCTGAGATTATCAGCCGCTGCAACATCTGCACTCAGGATCTCCACATCCCTCTCCCGCAAGGCGCTGAAAGACGTATCTGGGTAACCCGTGTATTTTCAATGTTTATAAAAGTCCAAGTTGTTAAAGAGATTTTTCATCCCAAACAGTGAAAATTCTGCAACCCTAAAATAGTCACTCAGGGGTCTTTCTACCTAAAATGTATCAAATATTTCCCCTGCTGGCCATTTCCACTGTCTTTGTTTGTTGTGTGGGCCACATTTCCCCAGGATGTTTACAGTCCATATCCCTGACGTCTGAACTCACTCTGGCATATCAACAAGAATTATCTTAGTCATCAAGGTGGCAGGGACCGAGCTAGCGCCTTCCTACCTCTACAAAAGCATAGCAATTAGACAGCTGTTCATAAAGATGCATAGAGATAGTTGATTCTGGAAGTCAATCAGGAAACTACAGCAGGGTCCGTGAGCCTCTCTCCGCCCTCCCTCAGCATCTATGTGCAGCTATGTGAGGGGAAGGAAGAGGCATTTTCTTTAGTGGTGTTGCCAGTTGGTAAGGTGTCTATCCTCCTGTAAACCACTCTAATGAAATAAAGTGGGTCACCAAAAAATAAAAATTAAAATTAAAATTTTTTTTTAAAAAGCATAGAAATAAAGGAGAACTAGCCAGGAGCAATAAGACATGACTATGTTCAAAATGCATCATACACATCATGGAACTGTCATAATGAAAGTCAATGTGGTGTACAATTAACATATACTAAGTTCTTTTCTAAAAAGAGCTCAGGAAGAAGCAGGAAATAAGATGGCTTGGAAGCTCAGTGTGGCTGAAATATTAGTTTGGCAGGAGCATCGGCTGGGCCACATCAGTGCTCTTGAAAGCAAGTAATCTTGGTTCCACATAAAGGAACATGAAAGTGACGCAGCAAGGCCATTCTTTTTGTAAAGAGGATGCATCAGAACCCACCCAGGCCAGCAAGCACACTGGACCAACATGGCTTCCATCTTTTATCCCTGGTGTGGGTGGTGACCATGTCTCATCCTGTTGGTGGGAGGCTGATTCTATAATCTCTCGTGATACTGTCTTTAAAGACAACTAAATAAAGGAAAGAGGTCTGAATCCTATAGACCAATGCAGGAGTCAGCCTGCAAAGTCAGGAAATACAAAGACCTGAGCGGGGAAGACAGCTGGAAAGAGGGAAGGTTTCCAGGGGCTACGAAAGCTCAGCAAAACAAGACACCATCCCAAGACCACGCAGCTATGCATCACCCGAGGCAGGACCCAGCCCACAGTGTGCTGTCATGTGATTTGTTCTCATACGCCCACATTAACTATATTTACCTGGAAGAAAAGAGTGAGATAACATTCCCACCTTGAAATATCTCAACACCATCATTCCATGCTTTAAATTCTTCTCCACGAGTCCCTCCTCCTGGTCCCATTGGCCAAGCAAACATCTAGCTCATCACTCATATTTGCTGACTGCTTCTATTTGGACCCCAGCATGCCTCTTTCCTACCTACTGTCTTCTGGAAGAATCCTACCTGCTTTTCAGTGATAAACTTCTAGAACATTCTGTCTATCCTGGTTTCATTTAGCCCACATGAAAACCGCTAAATCTTTTCTGCAGTGATGGTTGACATCACATGATGGCGCTCTAAATTTTAAACTTACCTCTATGGTTTTCTAATCTGTGTACCACCCTGACTTTCAGTATTTTACTAAAATCGACACATGTGTTGGAATCACACCATGTTCGAATGTGATGTTCATACTCCTAGGAAATATTATCTTTATATCGCTCTTACCCTTCCTCCTCTTCCTCAGGGCACCCTACTCAGATGTCCCCACTGGGAGGGAAGCAGCGACAGGTGACAAGGGGCTGTCTCCAACGTCCCCTCCTGGGAATAAAATGGAGTAGGACACGAAACCAAGTGATTTAACCTCTCGCTGGCTACAAACATGCACAGCTATGGCAATGAAGTTGGGTTTTTTCCTCTCCTCTCTCTGTTTCTGTTTGGAAAACAAAGAGATATGAATTATGGGTTCTGAAATCTGGAACATTTCAACCCATCACTTCAGGAAAATCAGCAACTTAAAATGCAGTGTTTGCTTGAGTGTTCTTACTTGAGAGTGTCAGCCACGTTTTTAAATTCAGAAGAGTCACAGGACCAGAGCTGTTCAAAGGTCAACCCTATGTGGGATGAAAGGCTACTGATGAATATGTTGGCCCGGGCCCTGCAACTCACTGCCCCTGCCAGAAGCAGTGTCTGTTACTCAACTAGCAGTGGATTGATTTGGTAGGTGTGGCATTAGAATTTAAAACATTTCATCAGGAAAAATATTAACTAAAGTGTTCATTGTGAGTGTTCTTTTTTCTTCAATTGTATGAGTGTTGTGGGAGCACTGTGTGTGTGTGAGTACAGGTGCCCACAGAGTCCAAGAGGGGGCATGGGTTGTCCTGGAGCTGGAGACACAGGTGGTGGTGAGCTCCCTGCATGGGTGCTAGGAACCAAACTTGTCTCTGCGAGGACAGCACATGTTCTTAGCCACGGAGCCATCTCTCCAGTCCCATTGTTGCTGCTCTTGAAAATCATGTGTGAGTCCCTGTTCTCTCCCCTAGTAACCTGTGCCCATGCACAGGTGCACTGTGGGGTGAGCTGCACATGTGTACTGTGGGGTGAGCTGCACATGTGCACTGTGGGGTGAGCTGCACATGTGCACTGTGGGGTGAGCTGCACATGTGCACTGTGGGGTGAGCTGCACATGTGTACTGTGGGGTGAGCTGCACATGTGCACTGTGGGGTGAGCTGCACATGTGTACTATGGGGTGAGCTGCACATGTGCACTGTGGGGTAAGCTGCACATGTGCACTGTGGGGTGAGCTGCGCATGTGCTCTGTGGGGTGAGCTGCGCATGTGCACTGTGGGGTGAGCTGCACATGTGCACTGTGGGGTGAGCTGCACATGTGCACTGTGGGGTGAGCTGCACATGTGCACTGTGGGGTGAGCTGCGCATGTGCTCTGTGGGGTGAGCTGCGCATGTGCACTGTGGGGTGAGCTGCGCATGTGCACTGTGGGGTGAGCTGCACATGTGCTCTGTGGGGTGAGCTGCGCATGTGCACTGTGGGGTGAGCTGCGCATGTGCACTGTGGGGTGAGCTGCACATGTGCTCTGTGGGGTGAGCTGCGCATGTGCACTGTGGGGTGAGCTGCGCATGTGCTCTGTGGGGTGAGCTGCGCATGTGCACTGTGGGGTGAGCTCACATGTGCTCTGTGGGGTGAGCTGCGCATGTGCACTGTGGGGTGAGCTGCGCATGTGCACTGTGGGGTGAGCTGCGCATGTGCACTGTGGGGTGAGCTGCACATGTGTACTGTGAGGTGAGCTGCACATGTACACTGTGGGGTGAGCTGCGCATGTGCACTGTGGGGTGAGCTGCGCATGTGCACTGTGGGGTGAGCTGCGCATGTGCTCTGTGGGGTGAGCTGCGCATGTGCACTGTGGGGTGAGCTGCGCATGTGCACTGTGGGGTGAGCTGCACATGTGCTCTGTGGGGTGAGCTGCGCATGTGCACTGTGGGGTGAGCTGCGCATGTGCACTGTGGGGTGAGCTGCACATGTGCTCTGTGGGGTGAGCTGCGCATGTGCACTGTGGGGTGAGCTGCGCATGTGCTCTGTGGGGTGAGCTGCGCATGTGCACTGTGGGGTGAGCTCACATGTGCTCTGTGGGGTGAGCTGCGCATGTGCACTGTGGGGTGAGCTGCGCATGTGCACTGTGGGGTGAGCTGCGCATGTGCACTGTGGGGTGAGCTGCACATGTGTACTGTGAGGTGAGCTGCACATGTACACTGTGGGGTGGGGTTAGAGGGGGGTCCCAATGCTAACAGGTGCTTCCCTAAAACATGCCCGTCCAAGACTAACATTTAATATGTCCTTACTGAGCCCTGATTGTAAGCCCTTTTCATTTCCAGGAGGTCACCCTTAAGAGGTGGGCATGTCCTCAAACAGATTATGGGACCTCCACCTCCTCTCTGTCTTCTCAGTTAGGAAACAGTAAGGACAACTGATCATGAGCCAAAAGTAAACCTTTTATCTTTTTAAGTCACTGCTCTCAGGCATTTGTTATAGTGAAAGAAAGATGCCATAATAGCCAAAGGCAGAAAGAAACAAATATTCATGGGCCAATAAATGAATATACCAGTTGGAATGTAATGTGGTGAAATATTACTCAGCCATAATAATCAATAGTCTTGCTATATGCTAAAAGGTAGATTAATCTGCAATACATATGTTGGGAAGCAAGGCGCAAAGGAGCATATATGTTTCACTAACCCATTTGCCTTAAGTATTTAAAGTACGTAAATCAACAGGAAAATGCAGAGTGCTGGTGCATTAGTCAGAGTTCTCTGGAGCAGCAGAACTTATAGACTGAAGCTCTCAGTGTAAATAAGAAGGGGGTTTATTCTAATGGCTTCCGGCCTATGGCCCAGCGTACCCAACAGAGGCTGCCTGTGAACAGAAGGTCTTCTGCTGGTATCCCACTGGAATCCCAAAGAAACCAGCTCTAAGGTCAGAGCAGGAGCAGAGAAGCTGGTGAGAACAAAAGCAAGAAAGTTAAGAGCAAAAGCTTCCTTCTTCCCCATCCCTATTTAGGGTTCCAGCAGAAGGTGTGGTGCTCTTCCTGCCTCAAAGGTTGGGATTAGAAGTGAACATTCCCACTTCAGATTACTCAAAAACCTGTCGCAGGTATGCTCTTACATTTGGGGGGCTTTAGTTAACTCCAGATGTAGTGAAGTTGACGACCAAGACTAGCCACCACGGACGGGTCAGGTGCTGGGAAATAGGGAGGCACTTTTAGTGGACAGCAGTTTTGCTGTGTGTTTAGGAGAATGTTCTGCCGCCACTTGGCAATGCTGGCTGACAGTGTCGTGGTTGCTAACTGCCACACTGTGTGACTCTCACCTTGGTAATTTCTAAAGTCTCTTCCTAGTGAAAGAGTAGATGCCAGTTGTAATCAAGTTTTAGGCATAAATTGCCAATTAACCAAGTCTAATTAAGCTTTGTAGTAACACACACACTCAATTTGCTTTCTCCAGAAAGCCTGACGGAAGAGCTTTCACGAGAATGGACTCACTGTACATTACAGGCATCGGCGCTGAAATAATGACACAGAAAGAATTCTCAGCTTGTTGGCAGTGCACAGACAAGCAAACACTGACAAGAGAGCGAGGCTGAGGTAGACACTAAGTTGGCTACATCTGGGGAACAAGCACAGGAGCACTGTTAGTCCTCAGCAGACTACAAGGTGACACTGCAGCCAACACCACGACTAGATGTGGGGTGTTTCCCATAATTTAAATTCTGAAAATGAGAATTATAGATTTATGTAGCAAATTAGAGCTGTCTAGAAAGATGAATCTAAATGTGCCTAGATTGTGGTTGTTCTCTGACGCCAACAGCTTGTGTGCTCAGCTTTACCAGCTAATGTCTGTGTCCCAGTTGTAAACATGCATTGAACTCTGGGGCCAGACAAGCGACATGATTATCTATGGCTTGCTTTTAGTTTGAAGGAAAATAAATATGAAATGGAAACACTGCAAACTCCTTTTTCCCCCCTCTCTGAGAACATTTTATTGGCCTTTTATATAAAGTTATTTTCAATCCTACCTTTTCCCTGAACTTTTAAGAAGAAAAGAGTCCAATGCTAGCTTTTTGACAACAGTAACATTGGTGGTCACCTTAATATGCTTGAAAATCACCCAGGAAACAAAGCTTTGGGCATGCCTCTGAAGGGTTAATCTAGGTGAGAAAACTCTTGGAAACGTGGACATGGACAGCATCATCCCATGGGTGGGAATCCCAGAGTGAACACAAAGGAGAAAGAGCCGAGCACCGGAGTTCATACCTCCCGGCTTCCTGAAGGCGGGTGCCATGTGACCGGCCACCTGCAGCTCCTGCTTTCACGCCTTCCCGTGCTTAGGATTGTTTGAGGGCAAGAATGGTAGGAAACCTATTTGTTTGCTAACCGATCTTTCCTGTGTTTAAGTAACACAATGTCGCTGAAGTCAGAAACACTCCAAGGTACAAAGATAAAGTTAAAACCACACTGAGCAGCTCCTTGGAAACAGCATAGTATTTATTCCTTCCAGTCTTTTTTCTGTTCTCCAGGCCTGTGTGGTCCCAGGCAACAGCATATCAGTATTGCCTGGGTTTTAACTCTCATTCCATCATGAGCTTTTTCTTTACCATCTAGTATTTTCTGAGAATCCCACTTCTGTCGTGTAGATGTACAACAATAAATCATTCTCAGTGGGCCAGGGAAGTGGCTCGGTGGTAAAGCCCCTGCCAACACAAAGCTCAGGACCTGAATTCAAGTCGCCAGATCCCACATGAAGTGAGGTAGCGTGCATCTGCAATCCCAACACTCCCACAGCGGAATGGGGGCAGGGAAGGGGTGCCTTGTAGGTCAGCTAGCCTGCTGTATACACCAGTGAACAAGAGACCCTACCTCAAAACAATGGAAGGTAAGTTGTCCCCTGGCCTTCACATATGTGTCTTGGCACAAAGGTACCCGCACTAACACAAGCACAAACCACAAATGAAAGGTTAAAACCCTAACCCCTAACCCACAGTTGTTTTAAAAAAAAAAAAGACAGTTGATATCAGCAATAACATGTACTTGAACAGTTAAGTAATAGTGTCTGTGTCTTACAAATAGTTTTATAAATAAAAATTAAAGGTACCCCGCCCCCACCCCTGCCCCGATCACAAGAAAATAAAATGAGGGGCTGGGAAGATGGCTAAGTCGGAAAACTACTTGCTATGTAAGCATGGGGAGCTAAGAGTGGGTTCCCAGCATCCGTGCCAGGCATGGTTACACACGGCTGTAACCAGAGCATGGAGGTAGACACAGGTGCACCCCAGGGCTCAATGCCTGGCCAGTCTGGCCAAATTGGTAAGTACCAGGTTCAGAGAGAGACCCTGACTCAAAGGTGGAGAGAAGTCATGGAGGACACTCATACAAAAGATGAAAAAAATAAATAAATAAAATCTTAACAGAAAGAAAATTCACCTAATTTTCACCAAATGCTTATGCCAAGGCAATTGGATGCATCAAACCATGGTCTAGCCATAATTCATGCTGCAGAAATCTTGTGACAGTGTGGGCACAGCCACTTTATCTCTACAGTGATAAGTGTCCCGCTGTGTCCACACAGAGGTGGCCATGACCTTCCAGGACCAACCTGCTGCGGGAAAGGCATTTGCTCCTTTTCTTCTTGTACTCTTTAGTTTCTAAAGGCCCAAGCACACGGAATTCTTTTGGAAGTTAAAGGACGAAGAAATAAAGGGAAGCTAATGCCAGTCTTGGAAGGCTAGCTTTGGGACAGTTGCAATCACTCTTCTGTCCTTGAACACAGTCCTTTCTGACCTGGATAGGCACAGCAAGCTCAGGGCCACTGGAGCATAGGAACTGCCATTCAACATGACTATCTGATATCTGGAAGTTTCTTGGACAATGTAATAAAGCTGACCTGCCTGGTTTGGCAGAAAGGCAGGTCTGAGAAGAGTGCTCTGGGGAATGCCACCTATATGTGCTGAGGGGTGACACTCTGACTGCTGGCCTTTTGTTGGCATCCATTATTAGGGTCACTACTTGCTCTTTCCAGGTCTTCATCAAGCCCTGGAACAGCTGTTGGCTACTGTGGCAGGGAACCTGTACAGCCAGAGACAGTACCTGTGCAAAGGTGCACACTGAAGCTTTGAAAGGTTGACAGCACTGCTGGCAAATGCGTCCAGGCTATAGAGCCCAGTCAGTATTCTCCAGCCTAGAAAAATACCACAACTCTTGAGACACCTGTCAAAATCCCGTAAGGACAAGACTGCCACTATACCTCCTTCTTCTGGGTAATCACCAATGATTCTGTCTGGGCCAGGAAAAGAGCCATGGAGTGTGCAGGCTCTAGGCCTGGCTATGGGTCTCAAGGTTTCTCTTCTAAGACACTCAGAGAACATTTACCATGAAAGCTTGTGTTGCAACTTCAATAACTTTCCTAAGTAGTTTTCAGAGCAGACATCAGAAGTGCAGCTATGTTGCATTAATGACACCGTTACCAACAGACAAAATAAGGAATGTGTTCTACTGGGGAAAAAAATGTCACAAAGCACAGTGGCAATGTCAGGGCCACTAACGTGGTCCGAGTGCACGGAAGATATTTCTGCATTCATTTCACTCCCTGCAAAGTGAGTTTTTTGTTGTTGTTGTTGTTGTTGTTGTTTTGTGTGTGTGTGTGTGTGTGTGTGTGTGGTGTTTTAATATAGGGGAACTGAACCTAGAAACTATTCCTTTACATACAAGAGGCCTCAAAATACCTGTAAGAAATGGCACAGAGAGAGGCTGGTCTGCCATGAGGACCCAAACCCCAATACCAGAGGCCAAGGAAAGGCTGTGTGTGGTGGTCACAGTGTGATCTCAGCCCTGAAGAGGAGAGCGATGGTCCCTAGCCCTGCTGGCTGGCCGGCCCACCCGAATCAGTGAGCTGTGAACCAGGGACCCTGTATCAACAAACAAGGTGGATAGCAAGTGAGGGAAGGCATCCGAGTTTGACCTCTGATCTATGCATGCGCGCACCCGGGAGGAGGGGAGGGCCAGGAGGCTGGGCGGGGAAATCTGAACATGAGTACAGTGATAAAACATGGCCACCATTATTTAGCCACCAAAGACCAATCCTTTCTCCCTGAGCAAGCACCCACCCTCTCCCTGGAACAGGCCTGGATGGGAGACAAGCTGGACCCTGGATTTCCGGGAACTGACACTCTGAAGCCCACATGCACAAGCTAGAAGAATTCAAAGTTATTTCAATAAGGTGTGTTATGTTCTTCCCTACAGTTTTAGAAATAGAGAGAGGAGTATGGAAAGAGCATCATCCAGTGACAAAGTAACAGTTTTGTACTGAGGTGACACCCAAATGGGGCAGTGATGTCTCCTAAGTGTGTCCTCTGCCATGACTTAGGCAAAACAATGACAATTGGACTGTTTAGTCTCTACATCTCAAACCCTTTCACACTTACTTGGGGACTAGACATTAAGTGTTCCGCCCAACATGTGGTTGACTAATACATTAGCTGTGTAAAAGCTTTAAGGGCTAGAGAGGTGGGTTCGTGGTTAAACAAACTGGCGGCTGTTCTTTGAGGACGTCAGATCAGTTCCCAGCTCCCACATGGCAGCCCACAGCCTTCTGTAACTCCAGTCCCAGAGGATCCAACGCCCTCTTCTGGCCTCTGCAGGCACAAAGCACGTTTGTGGAGCTAGCAGGCAAAACACCCATACACATAAGGCCTGAGAGCTCTAAATAGCCATATTTTATCTAGAGGACACGCCAATCTGTTACACCTTTGCAATGTTTCAATTTTCTTGCATCATGATTAGTTCATCAATTATTTTTTGCTTTCTGGTGTGTGTGGTTCTTTTTTTTTTTTTTTTTTTTTTTTTTTTTTTTTTTGCTAAAGAAACTGGATAATCTAGTTTGTATTATCTTTCTTAATCTTTTTTCTTCAAAGGCCACTTTATTGAATTACTTTAAATAGCTTAAATTTACTCTCTAATCAAGTCCCAGGTAGGCTTCTGCCTGCCAAACACCACCTTCCATGGAAAGGGCTGCTTTAATCAACACTTCCGCACAGCAGTGTCCACCTGTCTCTCACAGCACATCCTTACTGAGGGCTCCAAGATCTTCCGTGGGACCACTCTGACATTGGATTTATTAGTTTGAATTCTTTAGCCATTGATAGAGGGACTATTTGTTACTACACTTTCCTTCTCTGGCGTGTGCAAAGCACAAAGGGACAGGCATGTAATTCTCTTTCCTTGAAGACTGTCTCAGGGCAGAGCCACCTCAAAAGCTTAGGGTCCAAGTTTGAGGTTCCCGCTACTTCAGAAGCTTTGCCCTGAAGTGTGTTACAGAGAGGAACACACACAGAGGCAGCCCGGGTATTAAGATTTACTTCCTGTAGTGTAAAATAGAAGCCAAATAATAAAGATGGGGGGGTCAATTTTAAAAAAATAGAAAAGATAGAAACGCAACCAAGTCTGCAATACCTGCTTCCTTCACAGGTGTGGAGCACACTCTTTCTTCATCGGTCTCTTGTATTAGAAACAAAAGGGTCAGGTCTTCCGTTCAAATAGGATAGTGTTGTAAGCAGTTGAAGTTACTGTTTTCAGTCTCAATAAAATTTAAACTAGCACTCAGAAGATCCCCCACGTAAAGCCAAAGGTACGTGACAGCGGTACTCCATCTTGGCGTCTAGCAGTAACCCCCAGTGCTCACTTGTGAAGCAAAAGCAGGACTCGTGTCATTTGTCACTTCTTATTTAGACAACTGACTTCAGCCACGGTGATTCCTTAAGCATGGTTTAGTTCATCTGTCTGTTGATGTGGCTGTCATGAACTCAGTCAGTGCTACCCAGTGTAGGGGCCCAAAACACCCATTAATAACTGAAGGGAGACAAGAGGCAGGGATCAACATGGCCTCAGAACACCGCATGGCGCTTTACTATAAAAGGACCATTAGCAGCCAGAGTAGAAAAGCCTTCAGAAACTTCTGAGGTCATCACTCCTCTGGGGGTGCCACCGGACTAGCGGCTGGAGTTCACTCAGCAAACAGCTCCTCAGAGCCCAGCTCGGTGTCCTGGGTCAGAGCCTGCCCTTCAGTGAGGCAGCACCCACACCCCAGGAGCCCCAGCATGGGCTGCTCACACAGAACCAAGAGGCAAGCCCAAACAGAAATATTATTGGTCTTCACAGCCATCCTTATCCAGTCTGGAAACCGACTACAGGATGGACCATGAGTGAGAACGAGGCTTGGAGAAACTGAGCCCACAGCAGAGAGTGATGACAAAGAGCAGATCTGAAGAGCAGCATCCAAAAGAAAATAGAAGATGCTAGGCAAGATTGGGCAACCTATCAATAAAAGCTGCAGAAACAGCAGTGAGGAGCTGGGGGTGTGGCTTGATGGAAGAGAGCTCACCCAGCATACATCTGAGTCCCCAGTGAGGATACAGAGCAAATTTCTGACAGAGATGATTCAACTGCGTGGCAAATAAGGGATAAAGAATAGGGGTACGGGGGTTTCCAAACAACATTGAGTAGACTTCTTAGATGTCCAACAAAGTGACAAGAATAACTGCCCCATTCTCTGGGAGGTCCATCAAGGTCACAGAACCTGGTCTGAGAACAAGACAACTGAAGTTGATGTGAGGAAAACAGGAGGAGAGAAGAAAGGAGGAAGGGAACAGTGAGAGAAGACTGGGGAGGTGGGGGCTCTGAAGATGTGAGATAAAGCAGAACGTGCTCCCCAGAACAAAGAACGTAAATAGTAGACAAGTGTCGTCAAGGCCAGACACGGGCCAGTCACAAGGAGTCCACACAGAGTGAGCTGCCACCTGAAGCTTACACAGGAAACTGAAGTTCAGGGAGCAGAAGGGTTCCACAAGAGCTGCACACAACCACATAAGCTGTGGGCAGTTCAGCCTTACAAGAAGTGCAAGCCAAGCCTGAGTGAGATCCCCTTGCACAGCTACAAGTTGACAAAGCGCAGGCGCCTCCCATAAGCAGTTGCCGCAGCAGCTGTAGCTCAAGCTACTCTAGTCCAGGAGGTGGGGTCATTTGGGTGGGGCTTTGGCATGATCTTATAAAGCTGAAGACATGCACTCCTTCCAGCCCGGTGGTATCACCCTTAGACATGCCCACCAGAGGCAAGGAGGCAAGCGTGTGCGTAGCAGGATGCCCACAGCCACTTTTTACAAGAAACTGGAAACGACAGGATTACACATGGACAGAGGACGGGTTAAATCAACTTTGCCATATTGATGCAATGAGGTACAGCAGTGACCATGGAGGGATTAGAGCCACAGTCTGCAATGTGGATTTTTTTGTTGTTGTTGTTGAAACATTTTGAGAGAAATAAGCAAGTCCCAAGAGACTGTATATACATGGCATCTTTGTATTTAAGGTCTACAAACAAAAAGAAACAAATAAAATGTTGAAAAGGATGAGAGTACTAAAACTGATATATATATCAAGAAAATGGTAAGCACAAAATTCTAATAAAGGAGGAGGAGAGGGTGAGCATAAGAAAGACGTGGCAAGTCCAGGGTACCAGCTATATTAGTAAGTGGGGCCAGGGGTGTGTTAGAGTATGTATGATGAGCACACAGAAAAGCCTGGAGTTTGATTATCAGCAACACATACACATGAATGCACACACACACACACACATGAACATATGTATACACACATGAACATACACATATACACATGTGCTCACATATACATACACACACATTCACATATATACACACATACATACACATACATGCATGCGCACACACATGAACATATCTATACATACACATATGCATACATGAACATACACATATACACATGTGCTCACATACACGTATACACACACACACATACACACACACACCTAGTTCATCTTGTTCCTAGAATTAAGATGTGGATGCAATGGAAACCAAAATTATATGAATTCTAAGAGAAAACAAATCCCTAACCCAAACTCATTTTTAGGATTTCCTGTATTTTATTTAAAGTGCCATCACTGAGAGCTGCTCAGGAGCCAGGGCGCACACATGTCTCTCCTTAACGCTCGCTGTCTTTGGTGTCTGCAGAGACATCTTTCTTTGCTGCAAGGCGATCAGAGAGGCAGAAATTCACCACGTCTATTCTTAAGATTCAGGCCAGAGAGATCTTCGCCTGTTGTGGGAATCCCACTGTTGAAGTTGATCTCTACACTGCAAAAGGTCTCTTCAGAGCTGTGGTGCCCAGTGGTGCCTCCACCAGCATCTATGAGGCCCTAGAATGCCGTGGCAGTGCTAAGACACGCTCCGTGGGGAAGGGTGTCTCAAGGGCTGCTGAGCACATCAATAACGCTGCTGCAGCTGCTCGGGGTAGCAAGGAACTGAAGGTGGTGGAGCAAGAGAAGAGGCCAGGCTGGTGATCGAGATGGACGCACTTAAAAATAAATCTAAATTTGGTGCAAACGCCATCCTAGGAGTGTCTCTGGCTGCCTGCAAAGCTGGTGCTGTGGGAAAGGGGGTGCCCCTTTACTGTCACATCACTGACCACGCTGAAGTCATCCTGCTGGTCCCAGCTTTCAGTGTGATCAGCAGGGACTCTCATGCTGGTAACAAGCTGCCCATGCAAGAGTTCGTGATCCTCCCTGTGGGGCACAGGGTTACCACAACCTGAAGAATGGCATCAAGGCGAGATACGGCAAGGATGCCACCAACGTAGGTGACGGGGCGGGCTGATTTGCACCTACCCTCCTGGAGATCAAAGAAGCCCTGGAACGGCTACACTGAGCAGGTTGTCATTGGCATGGGCGTGGCTGCCTCTGAGGGCCATAGGTCTGGCATGTATGACCTGGACTTCAAGTCTCCTCATGACCTCAGCAGGTACATCACACCCGACCAGCTGGCTGACCTGTACAAGTCCTTCATCCACCAGTACCCAGGGGTGTCCATCAAAGACCCCTTTGACCAGGATGACTGGGAAGCTTGGCAGAAGTTCGTAGCTAGTGCAGGCATCCAGTTGGTCGGCCATGATCTCACCATAGCCAACCCTAAGCAAACTGCCAAGGCTGTGGGCGCAAAGTCCTGCAACTGCCTCCTGCTCAGAGTGAACCAGATCAGCACTGTGACTGAGTCTCTGCAAGCGTGTGAGCTGGCCCAGGGGTGTCATGGTGTCCCACTGCTCTGAGGAGACTGAATGCAAGACAACCCTCCCCTAGTGGTTCTACATGCAAAATAAAAGCCACAGTAACCCTTGGAAAAAATTTCAAAACAATTAAATTGCCACCGTTAAGCAGTTTTCTTGAGAACCGTTTTGTTTTTTGTTTGTTTGTTTGTTTATCTTCTTTGTGGTTTTTCAAGACCGGGTTTCTCTGTCCTAGACTGGCTTTGTAGACCAGGCTGGCCTCGAACTCAGAGTCTGCCAGCCTCTGCCTCCTGAGAGCTGGGATTACAGGTGTGTGCCACCACACAGTGTCCACATTAGAAAGCCCTCCTGGCTGTTAGGCCTGGTCCTGCCGTTTTGTTGTCTCTTTACCACTTCAGTTGCCCCAGGAAGCGTTTAGCTTCTTCAGGTCAGTGCACTGCTTTAGAAACCCCACCCTGAGCCAAATGGCAAAGGGACACCTGCTCCAATACTTCAATTCTTAACTTCATTGTGTGTGTTTGTTCCAGGCCTCCTGGACTAGCCAAGAGTTGCCACCTCTTATGGTCCAGGAGCTCCGGGTGCCAATGGTCTCTTCCCACTGCAGCTCAGCTCAGGAAAGGACAGTGCACATTTGGGAGGAGCACTTACCACAGTTTCCAAGTAACACATTTCTGGCTACTCTTACTTGTTTGGTTTGGTTTGTCTTGTTTTGTTTTCAAGACAGGGTTTCCCTGTGTAGCCTTGGCTTGCTTTTGTAGACCAGGCTGACCTCAAACTCACAGTGATCCACCTGCCTCTGCCTCCCGAGTGCTGGGATTAAAGGCGTGCGCCACCACGCCCGGCTCTTTTATTTCCTATCATTAGGGGTCTTTCATTGTGATCCCTTCCTTATCCTTCACCTATCCTGTTAGTCGCTTTTGTTCACCTAGACATTTTTGTCACACTGCCATGTCACATGTATATATACACATACATACATACATATATACATACATGCATACATGCATGCATATATACATACATGCATACATACATACATGATTATATGTATCTAAAATCTAGAAACCACAAGTGAGAGAAAACAGACAATAGTTACCTTTCCGAAATTGGCTTAATACGATTATCTCTCACTGCCTCCATTTTTCTGGAAAGAGTAGAACTTCACTGTTCTCTAAGGCTGAAAACCTCCATTGTGTGTTATGCCACGTTTCCCTTATGCAACCCTCTGGTCCTGGGCACCAGGTTGGTTCCATAACTCAGCTCCTGCTAACAGTGCTGCAGTAAACACTGATGTGTAAGTGTCTCTGTATTGCTTTGACCTGGAGTCACCAGAAGACAATTGTTACAGAGGGGGAAAAAAGAGGTATACTGACCACACAGAGATTGGGACTGCAACAGGAAGAATATCAAGATTGAGCTGTGCTTGTGACACAGGGCTCAGTCTTGTCTCTCACCCTGTGTTTGGGGTTACCCCATGCATTCCCGTGTAGAGACCAGAAGTCAACTCTGGGTACTGTTCTCCCCCAGTTCAGCCACTGAACACCCAGGATCCCCTGGCATCCGCTTTCCCAGCACTGAGATACAGATGCATGCTGTCACACCTAGGTTTTACATGGGCGCTAGGGATCCAAATCCAGGTCCTTGTGCTTGCTCAGTGGCCACTTCACCCATTGTGACAGTTACCTCGTGGTCAACTTAATGAGCTCTAGGATCACCCAGAAGATGGGCCTCTGGGCATGCCTGTGAGAAATGAGTTTGATAAAGTTAATTGAAGTGGGAAGGACCCCACTCTGGATGGGCACATCCCCAAAGATAGGATGCCAGGACTGAACAAAACAAGAAAGGACTCTGAGCACAGTACAACCAACATCATTTTTTCTCTCTGCTTCCTGACTGTGGAAGCTATGACCAAATGTCCCAAGTCCTGCTACATGACGCCCCACCACGAGGGACTGCAACCTTAATTGTGAGCCAAAATAAACCCTTTCCCATGAAGTTGATTTGCTAGGGGCATTTTATCACAGCAACAGAAAAAAACAAAAAACAAAAACAAAAACAAAAACAAAAACCTAGAAGAGCCACTGAGCTATCTCCCAGGCCCCAGCCTTGTCTACTTGAAGCCGAGGTTACATGTCAAGAGAGAGAACACGGGAATATGCTAGAACCGTGTTTTAAAGCATTTTGAAATTTTATCTGTCATCTGTGGTATTTCACGAGCCAGTCAGATACATGAAAATGAATAGGTATGCACAGACGATACAGCAGGAGGCTGCAGCTGCAGAGTGTGGCTGACACCGAAGAATGCAAGTTAGCTTAAGTTAGCTGTAGCTCAGTCATGTTACTTATACACTTTCTGCTGAAAGCAGCCAAATGGGTCAAGTTAAGAAAAATTTCCACTACTACACCCCCACAGCCCCTACCCCACCTTACCCAGAATCCGTTAGCCTGAGATAATTCTGAGAATAGCTGCACCCTCATACCCACCCCTGTCTCACCCTAACACCCACCAAGACCAACAGCCTCCGGATTCTCCCCTCATTCCTTCCCATGCTCCATTTAATCTACCCAATCCCCTTAGAGTGCAACTGTAGTAACCAATAAGATCTGCAATTACCACTGTTGCTGAAATCTGCTTCTGTAAGAGAGTATTTGAACCACACACACACACACACTTTGGCTATTCAGGGTCTTATGAGCTTGATGGACCCCGACACGTCGGCTCAATAAAAGTCCTTTGTTTTTGCATCGACTCTGGACTGTGACTCTCACTGGGCTTCCAGGGATAGACTCTGACAATCTGAGCCTAACAACATGATACAACAGCAGCACTGAGCTTGCACTACCAGACCTGCTCTCAGGCCCGTGGTAGGTCCAGGGAAGAGCCGTTGCCTAGACCTTCGCTGGGCTTGGCATGCCAGAGCGATGCAGGGTCAGGTAACACACTCAGCATGTTGATGGATAGTCAGACTTATTTTGACCACACAGATGAGGCCACTGAGAAATAAAACCAGAAATCTGCCCTCGAGCAAATGTGTCCATAACCAATTTGATCTTCCCTAAAACAATGACTGTGGTGTCCTCCAACCATGGTAGTGACTGATCGCTTCCTCAAGATTTTCTACTCATATTCATGTGGTCTGCGTTCAGTCATTTCCTGTCCACTGGATCAGAAGCAAATGACGTTTCTGAAATGGACAGCGTGTGGTTTTAAAATGGCTCAGACTGTGGCAGAATCAGGGAGACTCTACATTTTAAGAAAGATTTGCCATAAGGCCTTTTCCCAGCAGTATTTTGCTGGCACAGCAACTGTACCTGTTTACTGGCGCAGCATGACTATGAGACACATACATATGAAATGAGACTGCACTTTCAGTAGTCAGTCCATTAGTTTGTCACACAAGGATAAAGGGTAATTAGCATTTCTGCCTGCTTAGGTTGGGCCCCCCCCATCAATAACTAATTAAGAAAATGCCCTACAGTCTTGCCTACAGCCTGATCTTATGGAGGCATTTTCTTAATTGCAGCTCCCTCCTCTCAGGGGACTTAGCCTAAGTGTTGAGCACACTCCTGTCTCTGCCCCACCTCCCCACCCACCCAGCTCTGGAGACACAGGGGCACGCAGCACACACCCAGCTTTTTACATGAGTGCTAGATCAAAATCAGGCCCTCGACATTATGCAGCAAGAATTCTATCAACTGAGCTGTGCTCCCAAACCTTATTTTTGTTTTTGAGACAGAGTCACACTTCATAGCCAGGCTGGCCTCAACAGTATGACAATCCCCCTGCCTCAGTGCTGGAATTACAGTGTGAGCATTTTTCTTATTCACAGAGGAATCTAGGTTTATGTTTTGTTTGCACGATGGGTATACAAGTCAAATGTGTACAAGATATAAAAGTTAAATCATAATCCACACACCGGAAGTACGATAAATGCAAAAATAACCTAGACTCTTCATGAAGTCTCAATTAGTGTCGAGCTGATGTTTCAGGCATTGCTTAAAGTTAACTTTGAATGGCAGTCAGTAGGCAGCACATAGTCTGGTAAGGAAAACACGCTGAAGTCTTTTAAAATCAGTGCTTTTTCACAAAAAGAGGCTTTGTAGGAAGAAGTGTGTGCCACCAGGACTCTCGCTTTGCTCGTCCCTGACTCTCTGGGGCTGCCCTCAGTTCTGACAGCTTCTCTTCCATGTGGCTGTGTGCAGTCCACGCCTAGTTTATTACTGTCTTATTATTGCTGTCTCTCTGAAAAATTGTTGTCTCTCTGCTCTGAGAGTCAATCCTGGCATCATGACAGTGAGGCAAACACAAATGTAGCCTCTGTGTCCCCAGAATAAAAGGGCACATCATCATAGGATTTATAGCTACTAGTTCAATTTTTATTTTAGTTACCATGTGCAATGGTGGTCCTTCAGGCAGCCCCTACAAAGAATGGCTCTTGGAAATAAGTCATCCTAAATGCATATCTTTGTGTCTTGTCTCTTCAACCAGTGAGAACATATGGAGGTAGATACTGTGTCTTGTAAAAGAAATGGATGGCTGCCTCCTTTTACCTCCCTCACATTTGAGACCATTTGGAGATCTGGGATGTATTTCTTAATAATACACTAAAAAGTGCAAAGTGCAAGCACACACCTACACAGACCAGATAAAGTGGAAAGCTGCATGATTCTTAGAGCTGATACTGGCAACACTGAGACCAGATCCTTCTAGAAACAGTGTGTTTCGGATGGAAAACCTCATCTTTGCCTCTCCCGGAGATACATTAGTTCATACACCAAGTCAGTTCCTGGTCAATACTTAGGTCCAATGCACAGACCTGAGGACAGGAAAAAAGTTACTCTTTCCTGAAACTTATCTGCAGGTAAATATAACAGGCCCCACAATGGGCTAGGAATCGGGGGTCTGCCCTCTCATGACAGCTGTGTCTTTCTGGGATGATGACTCATGCTCACTGTGCTGTCAGCACTGAGCAGGTCAACCTTTCACCCTGCAGGGAAACAGCCATCTCTGACTCTCAGCCATTCCCGCTCAGACTTGAGCCACACAAGCCATGGGCAACTAAGGGGCCTCCTTGGTGGCTTTATTTGCAGAGGTTACTGCTGTGTCACAGGGTGGGGAGTCACACACACACACACACACACACACACACACACACACACACACACACGACCTAAAAATGGAAATATAATTAATAAAGAAAATACAAAACAAGGAAATCCTAGAGATGGAAAATTTAGGAGAGAGAACAGGAGATACAGATGTAAGCATCACCAACAGAATACAGGAGATGGAGGAGAAAAATCTCAGGTGTAGAAGATACAATTGAAGAAATTGATACATCTGCCAGGGAAAATATTAAATTGAAAAAGTTTCTGACATAAAAATTCAAGAAGTCAAGGACATGATGAAAAGACAAAACCTAAGAATAATAGGAATAGAAGAAAAAGATTTCCAGCTCCAATGACCAGAAAACATTCTTAACAAAATCATAAAAGAAAATTTCATCAACCTAAAGAAAAAAAATGCCTTTAAACATACAAGAGGCTTATAGAACACCAAATAGATTAGGGAAACAACACCCTTTACAATAGGCACAAAAAATATAAAGCATCACAGTGTGATTCAAACCAAGAAAGTAAAAGATATGTATGACAAGAACTTCAAGTCTCTGAAGAAAGAAATTGAAGAAGATATCAGAAGATGGAAAGCTCTCCCATGCTCATGGATCAGTAGGATTAACATAGTAAAAACGGCCATCTTACCAAAAGCAATCTACAGATTCAATGCAATCCCCATCAAAATACCAACACAATCCTTTATAGACCTTGAAAGAACCATTTTCAAATTCATATGAAAAACAAAAATAGCTAAAACAATCCTGTATAATAAAAGAACTTTGGGAGCTATCTCCATCCTTAACTTCAAGCTCTACTACAGAGCAATGGTAATAAAAAAAAAACTGCATGTTATTGAAATAGAAAGAGACTGGCTGATCAATGGAATCAAATTGAAGACAAAGAAATAAACCCACACATATATGGACACTTGATTTTTGACAAAGGAGCCAAAACCATACAATGGAAAAAAAAGAAAGCATCTTCAACAAATGGTGCTGGTCTAACTGGATGCAGAAAAATGCAAATATATTCACATCTATCGCCCTGCACAACACTCAAATCTAAATGGATCAAAGACCTCAACATAAAACCAGAAACACTACATCTATTAGAAGAAAAAGTGGGGAAGACCCTTGAACTCATTGTCACAGGAGACAACTTCCTGAACAAAACACCAACAGCTCTAAGATCAACAATTAATAAGTGGGACTTCATGAAACTGAAAAGCAAAGGAGACTGTCAAGAGAACAAAACAGCAGCCTACAGATTTGGAAAAGATCTTCACCAACCCTATATTTGACAGAGGGCTAATATCCAAAATATATAAAGGACTCAAGAAATTGAACACCCACAAACCAAATCTCATTTTAAAATGGGTTACGGAGCTAAACAGAATTCTCAACAGAGGAACAATTAACATCCTTAGTCATCAGGGAAATACAAGTCAAAACAAGTCTGAAATTCCATCTTACACCCATCAGAATGGCTAAAATCAAAAATTCAAGTGATAGCACATGCTGGCAGGGATGTGGGGAAAGGGGAACACTCCTCCATTGCTGGTGGGAGTGCAAACTTGTATAACCACTCTGGAAATCAATCAGGCACTTTCTCAGGAAGTTAGGAATAGCTCTACCTCAAGATCCAGCCTATCACTCATAGGCATACACACCCAAAAGATGCTCCACCAAACAACAAAGACATCTGTTTAACTATGTTCATAGCAACTTTATTCGTAATAGCCAGAATCTGGAAATAACCCAAATGTCCCTCAATCGAAGAATGGATAAATAAACTATGGTACATTTATACAACAGAATACTACTCAGTTATTAAAAACAAGGAAACCATGAAATTTGCAGGCAAATGTATTGAACTAGAAAAGATGATCCTGAGTGAGGTAACCCAGACCCAGAAAGGCACACATGGTATGTATTCACTTATAAGTGGGATGTAGCCATACAGACAGGATAAACATACTACGCTGTACAGACCCAAAGAAGAGAAGTAACAAGGAGGATCCAAGGGAGGACGCTTAAATCTCACTCAGAAGTAGAAATAGAATAGACAGTGGAAGTGGTTAGAGGGAGGGAGCATGGAGAGAGATGAGGGTCAATATCAGAACTGGGGAGGATATGAGGGTGACTCTAGTTGAGACGTCTAGTGGCAGGGGTCATGGAGACTGAGGAGGACACTCTCTGGGTAGACAGGACTCCTGGTGGAGGGAGGGGAACACCAACCCACTCACAAAAACTTTGATACAAAACTTACCATGCCTATAAGATATCCAACCAATGCCTGGCCCAACCTGAGACTCACTCCATGGAAGACAGTCAGCCCCCGACACTATTAAGGATACGCTGCTATGCTTGCAGACAAGAGTCTAGCGTAGCTGTCCTCTGAGTGGCTCCATCTGGCAGCTGATGAAAGCAGATGCAGAGACCCACATCCAAACATTGGGTGGAGCACAGGGAGTGTTGCGGAAGAGTAGGGGGAAGGCTAGAAGGATTCAGAGGGCCTAGGAACCCCACAAGAAGACCAACAGAGCCAACTAACCAGATCCCAGGGGGACCTGTGGAGACTGAAGCTCCAACCAAGGACCATGCATGGACTGGACCTAGGACCCCTACACAGCTGTAGCCAATGGGCAGCTCAGCCCTCATATGGGTCCTCTAGTAAGGGGAATTTGGGCTGTCTCTGACAAGGACTCTGTTACCTGTTTTTCAATCACTTCCCCCTGGCAGAGCTGCCTGGACAGGCCAGAGGGAAAGAGGGTTCACTCAGGCTTGATGCTGGGTAGGAGGGGGGCTCCCCTTCTCTGGGGAATAGGGGAGAGGTATAGGGGAGCAGGGAGGGAGGGTGGGACTGGCAGGAAAGGAGGGAGGGGGACTATGACCAAGATGTAAAGTGGATAGTTAATAATAATTTTTTAAAAATTCAAAGACCAGGCAGGGTGGTGCACGCCTATAAACCCAGCACTTGTTTGGGAGATACAGACAGGAGGATCAGGAATTCAATGTTATCCTCAGATACACACTGAGTTTGAGTTGTCTGGCCCAGATAAAACTCTGTCTCAAAAACAGGTAAGAAGTAAAAACAGCTAGACTGCCAGGTGTTGTCTAATTCAGTCGTTAGTAGAGACCGGGCTGTAGGAATTGTCGACACGTGCCCTGGAACGTCATAGTTCTAACCTAGAAGCTCCATTCAAATGCTGCCTTCTTTTAACGTCTTATGATTTTGTGTGCGTATGCACTGTGCAGGGATATGGTGCATGTGACAGGGTGCACAGGCTGAGACAGGGGACAACTTTGTGGAATCAGTTCTCTCCTTCCATGTTTACATGGTCTCAGGGCTTGAGCCATTTTTACCAGCCCCAAACATTGCCTTCCTAGATAGGGCAGTGTATTGCTAGTCTAAGAAATGGTTGTGTCAGGCTGTTAGCTGCTGGCTGTCCCCACGTTTCAGAACTCATTAACCAACCATGTGCTACTACTTTTTCCTAGACCTACATTACAACATGAAGATGAAGAGTGAGCATTTCACATTCTGTGCTGTGGGAAAAAAGCTTCCCACCCCTCTGCTTTTCTTTGTTAGTCTCACTGCCCAGCGTTAGCTATTGTCCTCGAAAATAGTTAGAGGTGGCAAGGATCAAAGTCATTCTGATGATAGTTTATAGTTCTGGGAACTTTTTATTACAAACAAGGCTGGGCGGAGGATCAAGGATTCCAAGCACACACTTGCTTTCCTCACACAAGACTTGAGTGGCAACTGCAGGCTTACTTGTGAAACCAATGCCCGGATTATCTCTCAGAAAAAAAAATTTCCGGAACTTCCAAAGTAATGTTTGTTCTCTCAAACAAAGTATTATGGGATTGCCTGGAGCCAGTAATACCACACCCAGCCACGCATTCCTCTAAACCACTTTCCTAAAGAAACTAGGCAAGCTGTGGAGTCTCGTGAGCGTTGGGTGTTGCCAAGTTAGCAGGAGGTCTGAAGCTTATGAAAGGCTGAAGGCACCTGGGAAACCGGAAATGCAGATGGACCAAAGAGAACACTGCCCAAAGGGGATACTTCTTCACAGGGAGATCTGCAACTTGATAGTAGACTTCAGCCTTGTTCTGTTGTGTCTTACAGTGATCGTGTGGCCTGCAGAGTGCTCTTCTCTGGCCGCACCTGTGAAGGAAGCTGTGGCCTGGGATTTCGGAGCTTTGGTTCCATGTTTGTCTTCTGCGGCTTGCACCAAATGACTTAAGAATAAATTGTTTTCTACGTTTTTAGTTTAAAAATAACCTGTGGTATCTTACTGGTGTTTCTCATAAACTGACTCACAAAAAGCTTCTGTCTAGCAAAGGAAACTCCAGCAGTTGAAGAGGCAACCTGCAGAGTGGGAGAAAAGACTTGCCAGATACTCGTCCAGTAGAAGATTAGTGTCTAGAGTAGACACAGAGCTCTAAAAGCTCAACACTAGCAAAATAAACAACCACTCAAAACATAGCTATGGAACTGAAGAGAAAATTCTCAAAAGAAGAAGCGTTTTCTATTTTTCGTTGCAACCAAAGACATCTCAATAAAGTGGAGTTTCCCATAACTGCGTATACACTTTAATGTTCTGTCTAGACACAGAGAGTGACAGATTGGCTGATGTCTTTTCTTCCCGGCTTTGTGTTTTAGATCTTAACATTTGTAGGGCTGTTACCATTCCGGGGCCTGGCTTCAAGCTGAACTCTCAATGCCCATACCGCCTCTCAGCTATCTGTTGCACGTTGTGTTTTGTTTTTGTTAAAATCTGCTAAGAAAATGAAGAAACAAACCGCAAGGTAGAGGAAGAATTGTATAGACCACATCTTCGATGAATGCTATTAACTAGCATGCATGTATAGAAGAGATAGACAGATAAATAAATAAATAGATAGATAGATAGATAGATAAACAAACAAACAAATAAATAAATAAATACCCAAAGCCAAATAGAGCAAAGGAGTGAGGAGCTACATCAAAGGTGTACAGGTAAAGTCAGGTGTGGTGGTGAACACTTTTAATCCCAACCCTGGGAACACAGAGGCAGGTGGAGCTCTGTGACTGCTAACCCAGCCAGGTCTACAGAGTGAGTTCCATGTCGGTCAGAGCTATACACTAAGACCTTGTCTTACAACAAAGGGGGAAACTTCCTCTTGAGAGTGGCGGTGAAGCCGGATGGACTGCCGTGAAGGCATTGGGCACGCTTCGGGAGTACAAGGTGTTGGGGAGCTGCTGGTCCACCCCGAAGTGCCAAAAGCCACCACTGTACCGAATGCGCATCTTTGTGCCCAACCATGTGGTGGCCAAGCCCCACTTCTGGTACTTCATGTCGCAGCTGAAGAAAATGAAGTAGTTGTCCGGGGAGATAGCGTCCATGTGGGCAGGTGTTTGAGAAGTCACCGCTTCCTGTAAAGAACTTCGGCATCTGGCAGCACGACAACTTCCACAGTGGCGCACACAACATGTACCGAGAATACCGGCACCTAACCACTGCTGGCGCCATCACACAGTGCTACTGGGACGTGGGTGCCCGGCACCGTGCCTGTGCGCATTCCATCCAGATCATGAAAGTGGAAGAGATTGCAGCTGGCAAGTGCCTCCGGCCAGCTGTCAAGCAGTTCCACGACTCCAAGATCAAGTTCCTGCTGCCCCACCGAGTGCTGCTACACCAGCACAAGCCTCACTTCACCACCAAGAGGCCCAACATCTTCTTCTAGATCCAGAGGAAATGGTACTTCTCTCCTCAAAGTGACAAAAAAGAACGCTGGATATAAGGACTCCATAGTTTTATACATGACATATAGACCCTTTCTCTGTATGGATGCTTTAAAACCTAAGAAGCTGTCACGTGTCTCATTCTAGATTGTCTGAAGTCTCTTGCTAGAACAGATGTGTTCTTCCAACAGTTTACAAACAAATCCTCTAAGAGACAGAGGTGATGGCGCCATTTCCATATTGTCTTTTAAAGGCACTGCACTTCACACAACCACGCTACATTTTTTTTCTGTTTTGTTTTGTTTTGAAATAGGGTCTGCATAGCCCAAGTTAGCTTCAAACTTGATATACAGTTGAAGATGACCTGGACCTTCTAACCCTCTTGCCGCGACCTCCTGTGTGCCAAGATGACGTGCATTCGGCTCCATGCCTGGTCTGTACAGTGCTGGGGATCAAACCGAGGGCTTTGCTCACTCTAGGTCAGCACTCTACCAACTTGAGTTGTGTCCTCTGGACCCTGAGAGTATCTTAAAATGGAAACTGTTTGCTGGGTGGGGGCAGTTCACACCCTTAATCTCAGCAGTCGAGAGGTAGAGGCAGGTGGATCTCATTAAGCTCAGGGCCAGCCAAAGCTGTACAAAGAAACTTTGTCCCAAAAATGAAAGGAAGGAAGGAAGGAAGGAAGGAAGGAAGGAAGGAAGGAAGGAAAGAAGGAAGGAAGGGAGGAAGGGAGGGAAAGGAAATATACTTGGGACTTCTGACATGGTAGAAGCCTTTTTTGAAATTAAAGCCTAAGAGTTAACAAAGGGGTTAATTACCAATACAAAGATTAGGCCAGAAAGCCTAAATTCCGAGTTAAATTTCTGTCATATTGTTATACTTTGATGAAGTCAGGCTAGGCAGTGGGTGGACACACAAAAATTCCAAACACCACAGATGACATGGGTCACAACCTGCACCATGGCATGTGTCACAGCCTGCACACACTTGGGCTGGTTGAAAATGTCAAAATACCCTACAGAATATGGATCTGTAACAGAGGAAGAAAACAGTGAAGGATGGAAGGCTTACGTGCTTGATAGTGAGAAAGGCTTGTTGGCACACACATGCAATCCTAGCACCTAGGAGGTTAAGGCAGTAAGATGGAGAGTTCAAGGCCAGCCTGGGCTACATAATGAAGCTTCTTCTGTACAGAAGGAAACAAAGAAAGATGGGAGGCTTGTAGGGAGAGGAGAGTGAGCGCATGGCTAAACCTTCTTCCCAAACGGCCTGATCAGCCGCCTCACTGTGCCGAGCCACCTGAAGTAAAGTTCCTGCGTCTTCCTGGCTCGGATGCTAATTGGCAGGAACACAGCTAGACACTGTGCAGAGAGTGAGAGACTTTGGAACACTTGGCTCTAAAGAGATGCCTCCATCAGACCAGTCTGTGCGGAAGAGAGGGCTGAAAGACGTGAGAGACGTGGTGGATGACACCAAGGGATCTGTCTCCCAACATCACAGAGATGTGGCTACACTCACAAGACCTGTGCAGGTTCAAGCCACGTGGGGTCCCAGCACTGACAGGTCCTCACCCAAACCAAGAGGCTATCTGTAACTGACACCCATTGTCAAAAGGAAAATTATTTTCTCCAATGGAGTATCACTGGGCATGTGAGCCACACTCCAGGACAGGACCCCGGGCCCAGGAGTAACCGGCCAACATGAAACAGACTCCATGTGTTTTGGGGCTCTTTGTTCATTTTGTTTTGTTTTGGCTTTGTGTGTGTGTGTGTGTGTGTGTGTGTGTGTGTGTGTGTGTGTGTGTGTGTGTGTTTGTTTTCATTTGGAGTTTTGGGGTGGTTTGGTTGTTTTGGTTTGGTTTTGGTTTTAGAAAGAGATAGAAAGAATATGAAGTTAGGTAGGTACACAGATAAGAAGAATCTAGAAGGATTTGGGGGAGGTGATAAAAATATATTGTATTAAAAAATGTTAAAAGGAAGAAAAAAAAACCCTCCTCGGTCTACTACAGTGCTTATCTCCCTTCTCAGGCAGGTATGTGGAGACAGAAAGCAGTGGCCAGTACCCTCAGTGACCCCACAAAAAAGGAATCACATAGAAACAGCTGCAGGACCACAGGACAACTCGGGGGCTGTGTCTCCCTGAGGCCAAGGGTTATGTCCCTCTAGCATTCCACGGCCTTTATTTAGAAGCACCTCAGGGAATATCAGCAGCAGGCAGGTGACTGCCATGGCCACACCTGTGACACAGATCTGGATGGCAGCCCAGCCATTACTTGCACATCCACAAACACTGGCAAAACAAAGCTGAATAATATCTTAACTATTTAACTTCCTTGGAAAAAACAAGAACATTGCATCAAATGCACATACCAGAAAAGGACTGAACAAACCCTGAGGCAGCAGAACTCACTCAGGACACCCACCCATCCTTCCAGGCGGATGGTACAGGTGGGGAGTTACTGGGTGAAGGGCTTCCGGCTGGTGCATTCACTGGGTTCCTTCTGAATTGAGATGCGATCCTGCAGCAGGACCTCTTCATCAATCTTGCCCTGTCCCCCCCCCACTCCTTTCAGGTGAAGGCATACATCAATAAAGTAAATGCAAGAGGAAGAATGTCTGAATGCACACCCAGCTTTCTCACTCAGCTTATCAAAAAACTTACTGGAAATTTGCATTTCCAAGGTAATATAAACATTTTTTCCCCCAGAAAATCAGACACTGTAAATTTTACATTAAGGTTTTGCAGGTTTAAATGTGAGGAGCGGGCTGTTCCAGTAGTGGCGTTTGGCTGAACTAATGGCAGCCCTTGATTTCCATGATGCATTCAGTACAGTTTCTTGTGGTTGTGGGCAGGGCTCCATGTGCCCGCTAGTCAGTGCGTTGCTAGAATCATTCCTCATGTCTGCAGTCCGACTTGCATCATACCCTAGAAATTTCTTTCCATAAACATGACTTGAGAGAAGCAGGGAACAGAGACAGCTTTAATGAATTTTAAAGTGAAAAATAACCATGCCTGCAGCTTCTCAGTGAGTTTACTGTTACAAATAACAATATTGATGAAGCCTCCTTTTCTGTAATGCGATACCAAAAGTCATGGGATTTTCATGCCAACACACACCTAGTTCTAGGACCTGCACAGCATCCCATGGCTAAGGGCATGAAGTTGTCACAGCAGCCTATTAAGTTAGTACCACTGTCGTGTCGATTTTAATTATAGGGAAACTGAGCCTTATATCCAATATATCAATATTGCAAAATATTTTGATCTATGCACCTCCAAAGCGTGTGCTCAAGCCACAAAGTCAGACTGTCATTCTGTGTGATCCCTTCTCAGGTTTGGGGGATTGCAAGACTCAGGGGGAGACAGTGCATCTTTCAGCTCCAGGGTACTGGGGTCACCTTTGTAAAACACAACTCAGGTGAGATTTCCATGGCCTGCATGAGAGCTTGCCAACATGCATGTGAGTGTGTGCGCTTGGTGCCCATGGCAGCCAGTGGAAGGCACTGGGTCCCCTAGAGTTGAGTTGCAGCTGGTTGCAGGCATCTCTGTGCATTCTGGGAACCAAGCTTTGGGTCCTCTGCAAGAGCAGCAAATCCCCTAACCACTGAGCCACCTCTCCAGCCCTGGTTCAATGCTTCTGTGGCTGATTTCTTTTCTCTAGGACATGATGGTGTGTGTAGAATACCTTATAGGTTTGTATAAATGTTGCTTTGTGATGGTTGCACAGATTAAAACAATGCCATTTCTTGGAATGAATCTACCCTCACCATTACACAGTAGGTGGTCGTGTGTGATAACGGACTGTAATAATATGTGAAGGAAAAAGAAGCGGAGAGATCATTACAATGGCCCACTTCCAACCCGATGGAAAAGCAGGCCTCTGTGGGGAAGAATGTGAGCTGAGATCTGGAGTCGGGGAGGAGCCAGACACACAAGGAGGTGCCTGTAGGACAGGGGGCGACGGGGGAGCATCCTTGACAACCTCGAGTCTTTATTGCAGTGTTTTAAAGTTGAAAAGGGAGATGCTAAGCTATGATCCGCTCTGTCTGGTCTTGGTCTGCCCAGAGGCTGGCAGCAAATCAGCAGGCTCCAAAGGGCTCCTCCTGGACTTGCAAAGACAGAACCCATAAGTCTGTGCGCGTCGACTCCAATCCCACCATCAATTTCAAGGTACAGATGGGCCGAACGGCAAAGAACACGGCCCTCTTTGGAGAGGCCGCACTGTGCTGTCGCCTCCCTGGTCTGACTCATCCACGAACGGGAAGAAACTGTTCGCCTCCTACACTCTGATGCCTAGTGAGGAGCTCGGGGGTCTGCTCCGTGAGTCAGCACCTGACTTGGGTACAGTTTCAGAAGCTGAGGGCTGCACCATGGCTCCGTCAAGCTGGGAAGCAGCATTCAGAGGAGCCGGGCAGCCCCAGGGCAGACCACTCTTCCACAAAAGCGGGGAGGGAGGAGATGTTCCCATGGGCCCTGTGGGACTGGAGGGAGCCCGGCTGGAGCCAACCCCAGATGTCTGACTCAAGAGATTTTTAACTAGAGGGTCTAAGAGCAGAGACAGAGTTTATGCCGTTGAGTGGCCAAGCTTGTCCCACATCGCAAGATGGGGAAGTCCAGAAGGACAGGAAACGCATTTCAAAGGGAAGACCTAGGTCTGCAGCCGCCAGGCCTCATGGACAGAGCACAGATAGTGAAAACACTAGGCTTGGAATGGTGTGCACCTCCTCCCTCCCTCCCTCCCTCCCTCCCTCCTTCCCTCCCTCTCTTCTTCTCATTGCTGGAGATGGAGCTGGAAGCCAAGGATGCCAAACTGGGGCTGAAGAACCAGGTGGGAAGTGGACCTGATTTTAGCTGTTGCGGCTCCTCAGAAGCCCAGACAAGAGACAGAGTATTCTGGAGTTTCACTCACGCCCCTCCCCTGGTGGTCACACTTAGAAAATGAGTGGGTGTTACAGGCACTAAAAGTCGGTGCTTATAGCTAAGATACAAAATCCTTCCACCCAACAAAGGAATGGGCCTGAGGACAACCGTTGGTGCAAGGCTCATTCGGTCGGCCTCCTCTCCTTTTGCCTTTCCCTTCACTCCCTTTGACGGCTTAGTCAGCACACTTCACAGCACACTTGATCCCTCAGAAACGCTGTTAGCACAGTGAACTGGCCAGCAAGCTCCTCAGGCCTCCCCAGTGTGGCCTCGTTAGGAGCAGAGGGAGTCACCGGCATTGATAATGGTCAGATGGTCAGAAGTGAGAAGCCTGGGTCTGCCGAACTGAGCAAGAGGAAGAGGCTGTGACTGAGCAGAGTCTCTGGTCTACATGGTAAAGGGTCTGGAGGAGGTGTTCCGGGGCAGCCCCACAGGGACATCCTGGTGACAGTGAAGTCTATGAGTTGGCATTACTCAGCTAAGAGATGCGCAGGTAACTGGTAGAGCGTTACTTGAGGTATGCCTGTGAGGAAGTTTCCAGAAGAGGTTACCAGGATGAATTAAAGCCTTCTCTCTCCGATATGAGGGCCTGAAATGAAGGAAAGGGCAGAACACAGAATCTATTCTGTCTTCGTGAGGTGGATGGTCCATCCTCTCCTGTGCGTGTGCATCATGGATGCTAGTCCTCGGGCCTTCAGCCTTGGGAATTACAGTACCAATTGGACATTCTGTGATTGGATTCTACCTCCTCCTCAGGGGGAGCTCCATCTTGCTGACTCCATAACCCTGTGAGTCCATGCCCACATAAAGTTCCCACTTGCCCTAGAGATGTGAGGCCTCCCTGCTGGTCACTCTTCACTGACAGTTGGACTGGATTTAGAATCACGTAGCAGACACACATCCGGGCACACTTGTGGGCGTGTCTCTAGAGAAGTTTAACCCTGGAAGCTGGCCCACACTCAAACACGGAAGACAACGTGAGTTCGGGTCCTAAGTTAAATTTCAAAATAGAGGAGGGAGTGTGCCTCGGGTGGCAGAGCCCCAGTGTTCACCTCTCTTCCTCTGCCTCCTGACTGTGGAGGAAGCACGGGCTCACACTCAGGTCCCTGTCCCCTCCCCATCATGATGGACTGATTGTGTCCCCTCAAAGCAAAAATAAATGTTCTTTTTCCTAAGTTGCTTCTCTCAGCTGTTTTATTCCAGTGAAGAAAAAAGCAACTGAGGGCTTCTCTGTAGCACCCTGAGGAAGAGGAGCGTAGAGATGAAGGGGAAGACCCTGTAGGCTGGGTGTGTGCATGCCTGTAATCGCTCGCGGCCCTTGAGGCAGGGTGGTGCCTCAACTTCAAGGCTGAACTATAGCAAACTCCAGGTCAGCCAGCACCACATAATGGAGAGTTGTTCCAAAAAGATGAAAAGAAGGAGGCCAGCCAGACTAGGTAAGAATCTCGGTAATATGCTGCCGGCGACACAGTTAGAGAGCATGCTCCTGGCAGGCAATGAGGTCAGGCTGTGACTCCTCCTATACCGGCACCTAACACCGTCCTAACACAGGAGCCACCCAATAACTAAAAGTTAGACAACAAAAATGAGCCTCGCGGGTGACTGTGCAACGTCCACATTCAGGGCTGGTGCTACTCTGGGATATAATATGGGACACGAGGAACACAAGAAGAAACAGGACTGGCCGCTCTTCCAGGGGACCTGGGTTCAGTTCTCAGCACCCCCATGGTGGGTCACAGCCATCTATAACTCAACTTCCAGGGTATCCAAACCCTTTTTCTGACCTCTGCAGGCATCAGGCATCAGCCATGCATGTGGAACACATTTATACAAACATGCAAGCAAAATACTCATACATAAAATCTTAATTTTTTTTTTTGGTTTTTCGAGACAGGGTTTCTCTGTGTAGCCTTGGCTGTCCTAGACTCACTTTGTAGACCAGGCTGGCCTCGAACTCACAGCGATCCGCCTGCCTCTGCCTCCCGAGTGCTGGGATTAAAGGCATGCGCCACCACGCCCGGCTTAAAATCTTAATTTTTAAAAAAGAATATAGTAAGTATGGAATAAGTGCTGGTATACAAAGAGCACAGTCATTAGGAGTGTTGCTCTGAATGCTAAGACCTGAGGAGCACAGCCGTGAGTGGTGCTGAGTCGTGAGGAGCACAGCCGTGAGGAGCACAGCCGTGAGTGGTGCTGAGACGTGAGGAGCACAGCCGTGAGTGGTGCTGAGACCTGAGGAGCACAGTCGTGAGTGGTGCTGAGACGTGAGGAGCGCAGTCGTGAGTGGTGCTGAGACCTGAGGAGCACAGTCGTGAGTGGTGCTGAGACCTGAGGAGCACAGCCGTGAGTGGTGCTGAGACGTGAGGAGCACAGCCGTGAGTGGTGCTGAGACGTGAGGAGCACAGTCGTGAGTGGTGCTGAGATGTGAGGAGCACAGTCGTGAGTGGTGCTGGGATGTGAGGAGCACAGTCGTGAGTAGTGCTGGGATGTGAGGAGCACAGCCGTGAGTAGTGCTGAGACGTGAGGAGCACAGTCGTGAGTGGTGCTGAGATGTGAGGAGCACAGTCGTGAGTGGTGCTGGGATGTGAGGAGCACAGTCGTGAGTAGTGCTGAGACGTGAGGAGCACAGCCGTGAGTGGTGCTGGGATGTGAGGAGCACAGTCGTGAGTAGTGCTGGGATGTGAGGAGCACAGTCGTGAGTAGTGCTGAGACGTGAGGAGCACAGCCGTGAGTGGTGCTGAGACGTGGCCTGGCAGGGCCAGGGAGGGGTGATGGCATGAACTGATTTCCAACGAGCAGCAAACTGAATCGCTCCACAGGTGACACTGGCTCCTGGTGCCTGCCTGCCTGCTCAGGCTCGACAGCTGGCACCACACTCTGCTGCCCACTTTGTCCTTGCAGGAGGGGCCGGTCAGCTTCTCACACACACACGGTTCACTGATCAAACAATGAAAATATCGAAAGCTTGTGTGGCTGTCCAGCCCATCCTGTTCCACGCCTCCAGATGTCACTGTACTCCTCCAGATGTTCAGATGCTAGAACCTTTAGTTCACCTCAGCATCCAAGGGATAAAGGAGACAGCAGTAACACTGAGGACCCATCACGTGCTGTTCCGACCAAGAACCATTGGTACCGTGTCAGTGGGTAGCACAGAAGATAGGAGCCGTGTGTGTCTGTCACCTGCCTGCTCCTGGTAGCCACTTGAGTTTGCCACATCTGGGCATCCTACAGACGCCTCCCATCCCAACCCATCCCAACCCATCCCGCCCCATCTCAAGATGTTCAGCTTGATGACACTATCTTAACGTGACCTTTAGAGCAGGGCTTTTGTTCTCAGTCCCTTTTCCACAGCAGGTCCCAACAGCTCCCATACTCACCCCCCAAGCTGCCTCTGAACGGCTGCTTGTCAATTAATGTGACAAGCCTCCAAAAATTACCCGTCTGCTCCCTTTGTGTGGGCTTTCCTCAAGCCCACAGCTGCTGTTTATTAGGGGATTTGAATACTAAATACTGGAAACTCTTTGATTGCTTAAAACGGGGGCCCACGAAGGCAAGGAGAGGAAGATTGTATTACAGAAAAGACTTCCATCTTTTGAAAGGTTCCTGTCAGTTTTCTAAGGAGCCTGAAACCACCAGAAGAAAATGGGAACATCATTTTGTATCCGGTTTTCTTGCTATTTCTGCCTAAGTTAACAAAGTATCTGAAGTGTCAGGAGCCGCATCTCAACAGGGGGCTCCCGTGTCCTGAGAATCTGCCTGTGCTACAAGATAAACAATTGCTTCTGGAGACTGCTTAAGGAAAATAGAAAATCATAAAAAAAAATCTCTTATCATCCAATGCGGTTTACATTAGAATAAATTGACACAGTCAGAGAGCAACAGAAGGAAAGACAGCTATTGGCCCAGATCCTGGTCCGCTGTCCACAACCACTGACTGTTTCTGGCATCCATCTTCACCCCTTCAGCCAAGCTGGGGAGACAGGAAAGAAAATGTCCCACAGGACATCAGCAATGAGCGCCACTGAGCCATGACGGGGGTTCTTGTTTGTTTCAGGTTTTTTGGTTTTATTTTGTTTGTTTTCTTTTTGGACATTGGAAAGTGTATTTATGGGCAAAGAAAACTTCAATATTATATTAAAAGTCCTTATTTCCATCTCAAAGCTCTTGAAGAGGGCTGGAGAGTGGCTCAGAGGTTAAGAGCACTGGCTGTTCTTCCAGAGGTCCTGAGTTCAATTCCCAGCAACCACATGGTGGCTTGTGACCATCTGTAATAGGATCTGATTTCCTCTCCTGGTACGCGTAAAATACATGAATTAATAAATCTTAAAAAAAAAAACTCTTGAGTAATCTGCTAACATGCTTCTAAGAATTAAAATATCACATAAGGAGATTTGATAACACTGGTATTTTTTCTAAAATGCAGTTTTTTATGAAATGAGGAAGAAAAAAAATAGAGTAAGTTCAAGTATCAATAAAGAAATGTCCATTCCTCCAGGGACCCAGAGTTAGTTCTCACAGGGGACATTGTTAAGAGGGAAATTCACACATGCACCCACACAAACACACACATACAGCATATACACACACATGCATATACACAAGTGCATATACATGCCACACACATACACACACGCATGCACACGCATGCAGGCATGCACACACATACATGCACCACAGACACACAAATGCACACACATATGTACACACACACACACACACACCAGTCTCTCTGGCTTCCTGCTGGCCACGTGATTTCACTTTCCCATCTGCCTTCTTACAATCGTGGGACAATCCTGCCAGTGCTGAACCAATGCTAATGCTATGCCTTTATACGTCCCAAACTGCACTAACCTCTTCTCATTATAAAGTCAGCCTGCCTCAAGGACTTCGCTATAGATAGCCACAAATGTGAAAGAAAATAAATGTGAAAACATAGACATGCCAGCGGCTGCTAGAGGTTCAGAGCTCTGGAGAAGGGTAAGAGGTAAAGCACGGAGGATCTGAGGGGAGGGCAGCTGCTGTCTTTTAAAAAAGATTTTACTTTATTTTTAATTATGGGGGGTATATTTGCAATACGTGTGTGTGTGTGTGTGTGTGTGTGTGTGTGTGTGTGTGTGTGTGTAGGCCAAAAGAGGGCATCAGATTCCTGGGGCTGAAGTTACAGGCAGTTAGGAGTCTGTTGGTGCTGGGAACGGAACTCAGGTCCTCTGTCAAAGCAGTTCACCATGCTGCAGCCCCTGGTGTATTCTTAATGATACTATGACAGTGGTCAGGTGACAACTACATAGTCACCAAAATCCCACTGAACCATACAATACATGAGATGAACTTATATGTGTCATTTGTTGTTGTTGTTTGTTTTTGTTTGTTTTGTGTGTGTGTGTGTGTGTGTGTGTGTGTGTGTGTGTGTGTGTGTGTTGCTTGTCACTTATCCGTTGGTGTTCAGGGAAAGGATGGAGACTGTGAGAAGACACTGTCTTCCAAATGTCCCAGGCAGCCTCACTGCGGGGGGACATGCTGGATTTGAATGGTAGTCATGTAGACATGGTCATGAGAAGCAGGGAACAAACATACACTGCTTGACACAGTTGCTCCTGAAGGATCTGAGTAGTTCTGATAGTGCCCATAAGTGCACGGGCACTGAATGCTCATGCAAACAGGTGACAGGTGTGGGGAGCATGGCTCTTTCTGCCACAGACAGCAAGGGAAGGGAGCCGCAACAGCCCACTGGTGACAGATGGGAGTGGGAACAGTAGTGTGAATGCATGCCTAACTTCACATAGGTGCAGATGGGTTACACGTAGAAATGAGGGTGCACGTGTGCATGCATGTGTGGGTGAGGAAGCATGCTGATGTAGTACATGCATGTTCCCACATGGGAACACCCAAATCTCAGCGCCTAACACCATTATCCATCAGAAGAAACCCAGGCTCCTCAGAGAAATAACTGATTCCAGGACAGGGACAGAAAAAAAAAAATCCAGTGGTAACCTGTGGCCAGAAAGTAAGGAACAACTCAAGAAAACATACACACAATACACACAAGCTACACACACAATACACATACATGCACGTGTATATGTGTACATACATATATACACATATACAACATATACATATATATACATGCACACATACAACATACAACATAAACACAATACACATATGCCCATGGCACACATATACATACACATACATGTATACACATATGTGCATATACACACATGCATATATGCACACTAACAAGGACTGTTAAAGAACCACACCGGACAATTCCAAGATATCCCAATGTCCAGAGCTGAAATGATTTAAAGGTGAAATGATACTGGATTAAAATCTGAAGTGTAGAATAAACGCCCATGAGTCCACCCCAATGCGCACACAAGGCTGAAGAAGCAGCATCTCATGCAAGAGAAATCCAAATAACTCTACGCATTCAGCCTTCAAAGAGTAAAAAGGAACCTCCTAACTCCTCAGGCGCACCCTGCACATAGTGTGTGGCCTCTGTACAGCTATGGAGAGGGTGAAGCCGTGATGGAGACTTGGCATCGGGCAAGCAGTGTTTAAACGTGGTCCCTAGCATCAGCATCAACAGTTGAAACCATGACAGCCACATGTACCCTTGGCACAAAGCGACAAAAATGCTGTTGCATCTGTAATCTTCTTCGCCCAACCCGGCGACCCCAGCCTATCGATGGGGTATAACAATCAACAGGTTTTGGCAGGAGGCCATCTGGCAAAACACTTCCCAACATGCATCTAAACTACAGCCTCAGAAACTGTCACAGCTGAGAGCAGCCTGCCACAGCAGATGTGACACAGCAACCTGAAAGGCGGACTTAGGTAAAATCAAAGAAAATGCTGCGATCGTCTGTGGGTTTCAGTCAACAAGAAGTCAGCAAGCCGGGTATGCAGCTCACACCGGGAATCCCAGTGCTTACGAGGCAGAAGTAGCACTCAACAAGTTCAAGGTGAAACTGATCTATACAGCAGGTTCCGAGCTGGCCGTGACTACAAAGTTGGCCTCAGTGAAAAAGGAGTGCACCTGCTAACAGCAGCTGAGGGTTAGCCAACACGCCCTGCTGGTGTCGAACAACAACATGTGGGAGCCATCACTTAGGAGACTGAAGTGGGAGGGTTGCTGTGAGTTCAAAACCAGCCTGGGCCATGCAGCAAGACCAGATCTCAAAAAGCCCCTGGTCTCTGATGTTTATTGAGCCTTTGTGGGAGGAGCTTTGATATGGATGGCCCAACTCTGAATGACTGAGTACTTACAGTCACTTAGTCTCCGCACTCTAACAGTTATGGGTCTCTTCATTAACTACTACTACTACTACTACACACATACACACACACACACACACACACACACACACACACACACACACACACGAGTCTCTGTCCAAGACTGAGAACAGCACAAATCAATGGATATAAGCTTATTTAGAATGCAATTTGACAAAATGACTTTTACCAAAATATCAACAGGTTCTCCCCCCGTGGGCCTATGATATCCCTGGCCATGGTTTTTGCCCATGTCTGCAGTACGATGTATGAACTCCCTCCTGTGCAGCAAACCTAAAGTCCAAATCAAGAAAATGGTTGTTTACACACACCAACAGTCCTGCCACTATTGCACCAGTGAGAACATTTTGCCTGGTGGGTCAGTACTGTACCAAGCAGGATCCAGGGACAGATAATACTATTGCTGTCTTCGCTCCCCTAACATCCTGCATAGCACATGTCAGCACTGTGAAAGCTTGCCAGGAGGAAGAGAGTTCTGTGTCAGGTCTAGGATGACTTCTCTATGCCCACAACTAGAGTGCCACGGTATCCTCAGCAACAGGACTTCACCATCCAGGTACAGGGGCGACTGTGCTAGTTTGCTTCTTTGCTGCTGTGATAAAGCTCTGACCAGACACACGAGAATGAAAGGTTCTCTGCTAACTCACAGATTGCAGTCCTTCAGAGGGAAGCCGAAGCCGGAAGTGGAGGCAGGGAGCTTGAAGGAAAAAGCCAACAGAGGGGCACTGCTTATTAGTCAGCTGCTGAGCGCCTAAGTACCTGGCTTGCTCAGCTGCCTCTCTTATACAATCCACTGCAGAGCGATCCTACATCACTTAGTAATCAATAAAACAAGCCACAGACTTGCCCACAGGCCAATCTGATGGAGGCAAATCTTCAGCGAGGCTCCCTCTTGCCAAGTATGTCACACTGGCAACCAAGAGCAGCTACCACCGTAGCCGAGAGTGATGACAAAGGTTTGTGTTCCTTTGGATGCCTCGGAGGCCTCCCTGACCAACAATAGCTCACGGGAGAGGTGAGATGTGCCTGGCACCAAGACTTTCACATAATACCCTCGTGGTTTTGAGAACAGCATTGCTCACGCATGCAGGATACTTCTGCTCCAACTCCTTTTATTTGAAGTTCTTATTTATAACTTACAGACTACTCAACTACTGTGGTTTTATAAAGCTTCTTCATGCACCCTTAGTCTTGGTTGCCCCATCTTCCAGCTCTCCTTTCCCCCACCCTTCCCGTTCACATACCCACTTGTCTATCAGAAATTCAAATACATCGTTAGGCTTTGTATTTCCAAGACAAAAGCTACTCCTTCCTTCAGTATCATATGGAATTTTCCAGCTGAAAGAACCTGCACACCTCTCTACATTTCATCTTTTCCCTCTTAACATGCACAGCCTTTGAGTTTAAATATCAGCACATCTATATATAAGGTCTGTGTCTCTCTCGCAGAGGTGGTGACTCTGAGGAAATCAGCACAAAGACGTCCAATTTCTCCATCTACAGAACATAGACTAAAAGCCACTTTCCCAAACCATCATCCAGAAAGCTCAGCTCTTGGGTCACAAGACAAATGTCATACTCTCTTCTTCCCCTTGTATCCTATTAAACACTGGATGAATTCATGATTACTACCCTTAGTGAAAAAAGTGAAGTTTCTGTAAACAGGCAGGTGCAACTGGAGAAGAGTCCGTGACTTCAGAGCAGGCAAGGTCAGGCCAAAGCATCTGTCCTCCAAATGCACCCGTGCCCCCGCTGAGCAATAGTCGGGGTGAATATTGAAGTCGGTTTCTGAGTCTCCCACTAGGGCTGCTCCTGCCCAAGCAAGGGTCATGGAGTCTGAAGCTCCGCAGCTCCCTAGGGTTGAAGATGTCCAGTGTCCTGCGTGGCTCCCTCTTGTGATTCGAAGCCTCAGAAAGGAAGGGATGGCTTGCACAGTCTGTCCCTTCACATTTGGCAGAAATATAAATGATTTTAAAAATATAAATTCAAATAGTATTCATTAGTTCATTCATTTGTTTCTCTGGCTTTTGGAGTCAAATCTTCCTATGTAGCCCAGGATGGTCCTAATCTTCCTGCCTCTGCTAGGAGTCTGTTTGTGCCAGCGTCCAACCTAGAATATTTATTTTGTTACCACCAAATAAGTCAGACAGGCTGCATGATGTTCATCAGTGAAGGCCCAGTCAGGACACAGAGATGGTGCTGCTCTGTAGCTTGATGTCACTGGGCACGGGCAACAGCTTGGAAAACCAGGGATTGAGGCGTCAGTGCCCGGATTCCTAGCTCACATTTCACATGCCGTTGGCTGTCTTCTGAGATCGAGGAGACAAAGCCCGCCAAGATGGTCAACTATTAGTGTCACCCAGTCACCTGTGTTGTGTAGAGGGTCTTATACGTAGTGTATGAGGTCGCTCCAGTAAATATCTAGGAGTCAGAAAAACAAAAACAAAAACAAAAAACCCAGAGTACGATCTGAGTTGTATCTCTGGCCCTGGCTGGAGACATCAGATTGTAAGGTTCTCATCCATGGAGGTTTCCAGTGAAGAACACACACATACATCACCTCTCCCTGAGGAGTCAGTGATTAACTGTTAATCCAAATAGGCCTGTCAGTCACCAAATGAGAAAACATGCCCTTGAAAAGCTGTTTGCTCCAGAAACTTTAAAGATACATGAATCCTAACTAATGTTGTCTCTTGAAACAGGGACCACTCTCCTTTTACTTGTGGGTGAGCTCCACTTAGCTTCTACACTCTGCTCTGTGTGTGTCTGGGTCCTATCAACAGAGATCACGGGGACCAGGGCACAGAGACATTGCAGCATGGAGCGGGAAGCTCCTTCCCTGACTGAGGAGCTATGGAGAGTCGATGCATCTAGGGGGGGCTTTCAGTTGTCTTTTAGGGTGTCACCGCTCATAGACTGACTGACTGAAATCTTCACAACCTCAAGTGTAGGAGAAGCGCAAGTTAGAGTTGATGGGTTATTTTAAAAAACACAGATATGAGAGTGGGGTGCAGGGGGGGTAGATGTGTGAGGAGTTGTGGAAAGGAGTTGGGGTGAATATAATCAGAATGCATGCCATGAAACTCTCCTTAGAACCTACAGTAGCACCCCTCCTTCTGGGTCTCTAGCACGGGATCTGCTGTCTTCTGGTCTTCATGTCCAGATGAGGATGATGGAGATCCACATACCTAAACAGCTGCTGCTCTGTGACCCCCCAAAGAGCTTCACCATGGGTCTTCATAAGAGGAGGTGGCAGCCTTGAAGGTGGCCACCAGACTGCAGAGAAGTTGGGCTTATGCCAGACATGGGTGAACGGGCAGTGCCTGGTCAGGAAGGAGTCCAGGCAAGAGTGAGAAGCCTTCAGAAAGAGAGCGCGGATGCAGGGCTTTGGGAATGCCATATAACTGGGTTAGTGTGAATGTTCTAAGGGTTAGTGAAATAAAATGTGTTAAAACACATTTCACCCTGGAGTCTTCTCAAAAAGACAAAAATCCAAAAGACAATTACATTTTTTTGTTTCCACTTGGGGAAAAAATTATACACAGACATTGAGCAATTACACAGTTGAATGGTTTTTAATTAATCATTCTTCAATGGGTTGGTCAATATTGAAGCTTTTTTAATGTTGGGCACTCTTTGCCAGGAAATACCAAATCTACAAAGAACTCTGGGGTATGTTCCATTATAGTGTGGGTAATAAAACAGTAAAATAATGAAGGCAACACATGATGGATATAAAAAGAGTAACATGGGTGGTGATGATGACTGTATGGCCAGAGTCCAGGTAGCACATCAGCAACTTAACACCTTAAGCCAGGTATGGCAACACAACCTGTCTGCCATGACCTAGGCGTGACAAAGGAAGACTGCCATGAACTTGAAACCAGTTGTAGGGTACACAGTGGGCTCCAACCCAGTCTGGGCTAGAGAATGAAATATTCTCTTAAAAACACTTCAAAACAAAAACAAAGCCCACTGATACAGATTCAACTAAGCATCTGTACTGTAACAGAAAGGAGGAAGAGGAGAAATTGTTGAATTCGATTCGAGGAAGAGGAGCATTCAAGATGTCGAGAGCCAATGGATACAGAAAGACCCATTAAAATGGGAAACTGCAAAGAGGTAGAGGCCATAAGGAGAGGCAAACTGAGCCCAGTGTAGAGGACAAAATCATCAGTTCTTGGTGACTGATAATGGGCAAGGCATAAAGCAGAAAGGAAGCAAGATGGCCTCCTGGGCCCCAGAGTGGATGGGAGATAAAAACTGGCAAACCGGAGGAAGAGGGTGAGAAGGGAGGGAGGATGTCGTCGCCTAGTGACCAGCAATAGAATCATTTCCCAGGTTTCCACTAATGAACATTCATTACGTGTAGGATTTTTTTTTAAGATGTATAACGGTATTGAAAGAACAGCATGTACAATGAAAGGTTAAGCTGGTATCTGAGACACAACTGTGTCGGAATCATAGGCAAGCCATTTTTTAATTTCCTGGAATGGAAGTAGGTATGGATAATTTTGTACTCACTCAGGAGAAGCTTGGTGTTTTGTTAGTTTGCTTTTCTTGGTAGAGAGTCAAAAAAAAAAACATTAGCCTGGTCAGGGAAAGATGAGTCACGGGTCCAGGCCAACAGAGAAGCTGGGTCCAAGCATCACATGCGGTCAGCCTTGACAGCTGAGCCCTGTCCCTGCTGATGCTGCAGGAGCAACTCCACAGAGGCCTCACCCTTCACACCAAGGGACTAAACTAAACGGCATCTCAGAGAAGGGACAACGTGGTTCATGGAAGATGACCAGGGTCCAGCTTTCTATGTAATGCCCCTTTCTCTGCCTGGCTTTATTTCAGGGGAGTGTTTGGCCTCCAAGAAATTTGGGGGTAGGGTGGGGGGCCTCACAAGCACATGTGCATTTAAGTTCCATAAAGGAACCATAAGCCTTTGTCCCAGGAAGGGTTTTTTTTGTTTGTTTTGTTAACTAGTCCATGTAACGATAACTAGTCCATGTGACTAGTCCACCAACCAGTCCAGCTGGTCAGTTATTGGGGGGTCGAGGGGGGTCGCAACCTGTAGGTAAAGACATGGGCGAGAGAGATGTAGAGCTCAAGCGAACAGTTGCTTGTCAAGAGCCATTTATTGAAGGTAATGGCAGGCTTTTTAAAACCTGCTTTAGTGAGGGCGGGGGTACGCAAGGAGAGTAGTGGAAAAGTACAAAATCTTCTGGGTTGAGCCCCGGGAACATTTGCAAGGGGAGGGGTCTTCCAGGTGAGACAAAGCAGGATGTCTCTGTGGTTATCTTAGGATCAGATCGCTGTCTTCTCAGGACTAAGCCGGATGCCTTGCATACCTAATGAGTGGCCCAGCAGGATGTTGGCTGCAAATACTGAATGGGTGGGGGTCGGCCTCAGGCCTTTTGGTCCCTGGCATCTTCACCCCTTTTGTTTATTTTGGCCTGAGGGAGACCTTACAGCCCAGCGAATGACTTTTAGGAGGTCACCAGTCATTGTTACAGGATGGCGGTATATTTGAGAATCACTATTGTCCAAGTGTTTCAGGACAACAGTTATTCTGGACCGGCCAAATTCCCAAGGAAAGGGGGCCTCGCGATGGCCTGAGCCTGCTAGAGGATCGATGCTCAATCTTACCACGCCTATGGTCTGTCCTCCCACCAAGGACCGACCGACGTCTGATAACCGAGACTTATTCGATCGCTCCGTCTCTGACTTACCAGGCACTATCGCGGGTCAGGTCAAGGTGGGCTCAGGCCAAAAGATATAGGGGAGGGCTTGCACAGGTTTACCAAAGGCACCGAGGGCACAACCAGGCTCACCATCCTGCATTCTGCATCCTCGGGAACTGCAAAGGCCGCCCATAGGAACTGCAAAGGCCGCCCGTAGTTAACCGACTGAGGCGTAGGTGAAATCTCCTGGATGGAAATAGAAGTCTCATTTGAGTCCTCAGTCTCCAGGCTGCGGTAGTGAACCTGGATATTCTTGGTGGCAGCTTCAACCTGACTTTTAACAAACCCTGTAAGACGGTTTAAAGTCCATGGGCCAAAGGATAATAGAAGGAGAACACCAACGAGGGGCCCGAGCAGGGTGGGGAGAAGAGTAGTAAGCCAGGGGGAGGCAAGGTTAGGGTTGGGGAAATTCCCCCTTTCAGAAAATTTAAAAATGAGTCGGGGTCATGAATAGTAAAACGGGGAAGAAGAATAACAAGGACACACCAGTCTTTGGAGGAAAGGAAGGTAGGGGCATAGACAATCGAGGTTAAACCAGAGGAACAAGCAAAATGGGTGTTATTTGGCGCGGGAATGTAGGGGAGGGAGAGGTAGGGAATGACAGTCTGGGCGCGAACACCGCTGAGGGGAAGAGGAGGGAGCATATGGGGACCCAGGAGGCAAGTACCTATGCCGGAAACGGACTGGAGGGTAATGCGATTGTCGGGAGCTAAGCCGGTGAGGGTGGGGTAACATTAGTAAAGAGCAAGGTGGAAAGAAGAGCAATACCCTCGTAAAAGGGCGGGGAGGGGGAGAAACACATCCAACATTCAGGAAACGACAAGGAGGAGTCATTTTTCAAGGCCCATATGGAGGCATTTGCCAACTGGAGAATAACATCAGCCAAACTGGGGGGGGCCCACGGGGAGGGTAGGTCGGAAGGGAGGGGGTGAAATGGACCGAAGGAGGACGTCCGAGGGGGTGGGCGGGGAGGGAGACATGGGGGTGGCGGGTTTAGGCGGGGGGCCAGGAGCAGGAACGGGAACAGGATGATGGAAAATATGATTAGGCCCAACCACTGCAGTGCCCTTATTGGGTACCTTTTTCAGGAGGTGTAACCTGAACGTAAGTCCAAAATCATACTCTGATTTATAAACACGGAGGCCCCATTTAAATCCACGACCCGTCCAACTGGCACGTTTACCGGGCTCAGTGAAGCGAATGGTCAGGGGGTTGCACCAGCCATTGGTGACTGAACGAGCTGCATTGCAAAGGTCTTTAACGGCCTCACCATAGGGCTGAGGATGAACCCAGGAATCAACAATGATGTAGTCCCAAGAAGAGGATGGCTTCCAGTACGTGTCGCCAGTGGTCTCACACCCCCAAGAGGCACAGTAAAAATCTTGGGCCCCACCACAGCGGTGGTTATCAGGACGGGGCCGATGAGAGGGTCCCGGGCAAACATAGAGTCCTCCGGCCCAAGCAATCCCATCCTGGTGTAAGGTTTTGTGGAGCATGATGCGCTCCAGGTCATTACGGCAGCCGGGGCTGGGACCACCAACCGAGCGAGAGAAAGGGGGCGTCTCCTCGGGAGCCTTAGGCCAAAAAATGTCTTCCACGCCCCAAGAAGAGGGGCCTCCCAGGGCCAGGGCACAGAGGTCAACCTGTAAATCGGGCCACTGGGGGTTAATGCCCTGAGAGGAGGAGGAATTAACAATATCTCCCACTGGGTTAATAATGACCCAGGTAAAATTATAGATTGTATAAGGCTGAGGTTGGCGCAGGAATGCGGCGAGAATCACTTCAGGAAGGCAGAGGCAAAGGAGCGACGCGGTGAGTAGCAACATGATGAATCGGCGGTATCTTTTTTATCCTAAAAAAGAGCACAATTACATCTTTTCCTCAGGGGAGTTCCCTGGGAGAGGGGGGTTAAAAGGTTTGATTAGGCGCTCAGGTAACCAGCGCGCATTTTGTTCTTTTTGATCATAAATGCAGGCATGACCTTTGCCCCAAATAAGGACTGGGTCGGGTCCATGCCATTGGTGGGTCAGTGGATCCTTCCACAGAGCCTTGGCATAGGTGGAGGAGGTGGAAGAGTGCCAAAGGCGATCGGCCGCCGAATGGCCAAGATCATCCTTTTGTAGAAAATTTAGGACGAACAATGCATGATTGAGAAGCAGGCGAGGCCCTGCTGTAGAGGGATATAGGATTCCTTTGGAAAACTGTAATTTATTAAGCATTGTTTTAAGTGTCTGGTGGGCCCTCTCGACAATTCCTTGTCCTTGGGGATTGTAAGGTATCCCCGTAACATGTTTAATCTGCAGTTGGGCACAAAAGGACTTGAAGGCAGAGCTTGTATACCCAGGGCCGTTATCAGTCTTTAAGGTAAAGGGTTTGGGGGCAACAGTAAGGCAATACAAAACATGATCAATAACATCTCTAGTAGCCTCTCCAGCGTGCGGAGAGGCGCAAATAAATCCACTAAAAGTATCTATAGACACATGAATATACTTAAGTTTCTTAAAAGAGGAGAAATGAGTAACATCCATTTGCCAGACCTGTCCAGGCATGAGGCCACGAGGGTTGACTCCCGTATGTGGCTCGGGAAGAAAGGTGACACATGCCTGGCATTCTTTAACAATAGCCCGGGCTTGTTCCCGAGTGATGGAGAACATGTGGCGGAGGCTTTGGGAATTAAGGTGGTGGAGGGCGTGAGCCTCCCTGGCCATAGCAACGGGGTCGCTGGCGGATGGAACGGCCAGCCCTGAAAGCAGGGGGCGCGTGGCTGAGTCCACCTGGGCATTAAGTGTAGTCAGAGGCCCTGGCAGGGTAGAGTGAGCGCGAATATGACCAACGAAAAAAGGCTGAGAGCGCAAAAGAATAAGCTGTTGGATACGGGAGAAGAGAGGGGAGGCATTAGTAGCAGGCTTAATACGAGGAACCGTCTCGAGGAGTGGAACAGAGGACGCGACATAGGCACTATCAGTATATAGATTAAAGGGAGTATGGGGAAGCAATGTAAAGGCGTGTGCGACAGCTTCCAGCTCAACAAGCTGAGCAGAGGTATGGGGGGTTTGTTTTTGCAGGATAGCTCCGTCCACAGAGAGGGCAGCAATCCCGGTAGAGGAGCCATCAGTAAAAACCAGGGAAGCTTGGGGGAGGGGTCTGGAGCGGGTGACTCTCGGGAAGATGACAGGTTGTCGCTGCAGGAATTGAATTAGTTTATCTGGGGGATAATGATTATCTAATAGGCCGCAAAAAGAAATACAGGAGACCGCCCAATCATCTGAATTTTGAAAAAGCCACCTTATTTGTGTGGCCGAGTAAGGCGTGATAATAGAGTGAGGGTCCCTTCCGAAGAGCCTGGTGGCCGCTTCCCGCCCCTGCCGAATGAGAGACGCAACCAGAGTAGGATAAGTAGGAAGGACCTTAGTGGAGGAGGAGGGGAGATGAAGCCAAAAAAGAGGGGCCCATTGCCAGAGCAGTCCTGTGGGGGCAAAGAGGGAAGGAAAAATTATGAGCGCGAAAGGCTGGGTAGGGTCAGGAGCCGTTCCACCACCTTTTTGTTCTCCCTCCGAACCTGAGGAATCATGCTCACTATCAGAATCTACAAGGGCCGCGGACGACTGGGAGGGTGTAGGGGCAGGTGGCTCTCCCGAAGCAGCGTCTGAATCAGTGGCCTCAGTTTTCGCCCCGCTCAGGGCGGGCTGGCTCTGGGAACGAGTGACAGGGAAAATAAACGGGGCTGTGGAGGAAATGTGCGTTGTTAAAAGTGAAAGCCGTTGTTGAAGTTGAAGAATCTTCGTCGCATGGGAGATCTGGTGTTGGAGATGGGCCTCCATCTGGCAAAAGCAGTTTGGGAGGGAGAGTGTGAACGGCGCATTAGGTCCGTAACTACGGACAGCCGTGTTAAGTTTTTCTAGCTTTTTAAATTTGAGTTTATGATAAGCAGTGGGGGTAGGGAGGGAGTCGGGGCGGCGGGAGGAGAGACAACAGAGTCAGCCAGGGTTAATGGAAGGGCCCAGGCCAAAATCTGACCAGGAGAGATGGAGAGGGCCCTGGGTAGCGGTGGCAAGGAGGAGCGTAGGAGAAGGGAGCGGGTGTTTCAGAACGAGGGGATAGATGAGTAGCCTGATAAGGGCAGAAGAGGCACGGCCGAGGACCAGGAGGGGAAGAGGGGGAAGAGTGAGTAAGGTAGAGGAGGAAAAGGTTGGCGCCGCGCGGAGGAGGCCATCATCGGAATGATATCGAGCAGCCTCCTCCTCAAGGGTGGCAGCAGCATCCGGATCCAAGGGCTCATCTGGGGCCTGAGAAAGGAAAATGGCGGAATGGCGGGAGGCGCGTGAAGGGACGACCGACGGAGGGGGAACAGGAGAGGCTGGCGGACCGGACCGGACAGAGGGTGTCCTTTTTGGGGGAAAAACAGGGGCACAAAGTGGTGAACACCCGCGTTCCATAGCGGAAATGGGGTCCTCATAGGTGGGAGGAAGCGACGGATAAAGACGGCGGGGGGAAGGGGAAGGCTTGGACGCAGGCGCAGGGGAAAGATTTTTTAAGGGCTCCGAGGATGTAGGAGGAACAGAATCGGGGGGCATGTCAATGAACGTAAGAGAGGAACCCTGCAGAGAGGAACAGGAAGGAACACGAGAAGGAGGGAGAGATTCGCGCAGGCAGAGTTCAGCCACGGAGAGGAGCTGCCTCTGTCCGCTTTCGTTTTCGCTGGACTCAATTATGTCCCATATAAGGCCCCAATAAGAAAAAATACTGTTCGACACCGCTGTATTACCATCTTTTTTAATAAGTGCATTAAGCTCACGCCCCACCTTTTGCCACTTTTCAGAATGAATAGTAGGTCCATCAATCATAAACCAGGGACAGGTCTGGTCAATAAAAACAAAAAACTCAATCAAATGTTTCTTTTTACCCTAATACCCCTCTCTCTGAGTACGTCCTTTAAGCCTCTTTGCTTCTTTGGACAGCGAATGGCCCATTCTTGAGATATGCGAACGGATGACTCACCTAATGACGAAGCCGGCCGGGCGAACTCGGCTGGTCATGAAAACTCCTGTGGACCGGTCCCTTAATCCGTTCGGGAAGAAACCCGCACCTCGAGTCCCACGTCGGGCGCCAGATTAACTAGTCCATGTAACGATAACTAGTCCATGTGACTAGTCCACCAACCAGTCCAGCTGGTCAGTTATTGGGGGGTCGAGGGGGATCGCAACCTGTAGGTAAAGACATGGGCGAGAGAGATGTAGAGCTCAAGCAAACAGTTGCTTGTCAAGAGCCATTTATTGAAGGTAATGGCAGGCTTTTTAAAACCTGCTTTAGTGAGGGCGGGGGTACGCAAGGAGAGTAGTGGAAAAGTACAAAATCTTCTGGGTTGAGCCCCGGGAACATTTGCAAGGGGAGGGGTCTTCCAGGTGAGACAAAGCAGGATGTCTCTGTGGTTATCTTAGGATCAGATCGCTGTCTTCTCAGGACTAAGCCGGATGCCTTGCATACCTAATGAGTGGCCCAGCAGGATGTTGGCTGCAAATACTGAATGGGTGGGGGTCGGCCTCAGGCCTTTTGGTCCCTGGCAGTCTTGTTTTTCTTTCTGACCATCACTGGAGTCCTCCTGACCCATCATCAATCTCAGTCAAGATCAACAAATATTTTTAAATTCCCTGGTTTGAGGCTAAAGTGAACACTTTGCAGAAGTGCACTGGCTGCTTTACCAGAGGGCCTGGGTTTGATTCCCAGCACCCACATAACAGCTCACAGCCATCTGTAAATCCAGGGATCCAATATCCTCTTCTGGTCTCTGAAGGCACTGCATACATGCGATGCACAGACATATATGTGGGGGGGGGGAATTACCATACACACAGAGTATAATAAATAAATCTTTTAAAACTCCCTGGCTTAATCATTTTTATGTTTTTGGAGGGAGCAGGAACAAGTTCGGGTGGGAAGTGGAAACAACTTTGCTTCTTTTTTTTTGTACTAGTTTGTTTGTAGCTATTTGTTTTGTTGGTGGGGCAGCTTTGGTCTTCTGAGGCAGTGTCTCTGATGAGTCCTGGCCAGCATGTGCCTTGCTGTGCAGACCAGGCTGGGCTAACCCTGGTGCAGTCCTCCTGCTTCTTGCTTCTCCTCCTAAGTTAGAGTTACAGGTATAAACTGCATGCCTGGCTAAAGTGGGGAATTTTATATGAAGGTAGAAAACAAAGACACTGTAAAAGGCACATCCTTCCCAAACTTTAAAGTGGCAATAAACAGAGCAGGGTGAAGGGAAAAGCCGACCAAACAGCCGTTCCCACAGGCTGTGTGGTAAATGCCTTTAATCTATAACCGTGTCATAAAAAAAATTACATGAGAAAGGTGGATTCCCAATAGCTCTACTGTAACTAAAAATAATGTTTAAAGGTATGGTAGACTTGTAATCAGCATTTTCTTTGCTTGTATTTATTTTCTTGTGTTACTATTATACTGACACTCAAAATCCAGTAGTTTGGGTCAACAAAATGGCTCAGAGGGCACAAGGTCTTGCCACCAAGCCTGACAACCCCAGTTCAATCCCAAGGAAGGCCCACATGATGGAGAGAGACAAGTGACTCTTGGAAGCTGTCCTCTGATCTCCACATGCAGCAAGTGCACACGCGCACACACACGAAATAAATGATGTTTTTCAATACACCACCAGTGCACACCCTCACCAGCCTTTGTACTTGACCTTCACTGCTGTGTGGCCCCTCACACTTCAGCTGCGTTTCTGTCAACTGGTTAACAGTCTCTAGGATAAGATGGCAGGCAGGACTTCCCCTGCCATTATGCCAACTACAAGGACTTATTTGGACACATCCACCCTCTGATTTCATTCTGGTTCTTTGGTAATTATCAAATCTGATAAATATCAGTTATCAGTTAATACTAATAATTCAAGCAGATTGCCCAGGAGAACTCTGAGAGAAGCGGCCTTAAAGTCGTGACAGGTTATATCTAAGGATTTTTGTTGGATATTACGGTCCAGATTATGTGGCTCCAAATTGCCACCCACGGCCATGAAGAGTTTGTGCCAGCTGCTTGGAGGAACTGGATATGAAGGGTCTGACTCCATCGAGGACTAAGCCAACAGTACCTTCATAAATTGATGAGCCACTATGACAAGAAGAGGTAGAACCTAGCAGAAAAGAATGTGGTCCTTGGGGTGTGCCAATGAGGTGTTGTCCCTACCTCCTTCCTCTCGCTTGTGCCCTCCATGAGGTAAGCAATCTTGTCTGCCACACAGCACTGATGTCACAATGTTCAACTTCACCTCAAGCCCAAATCATTGGCACCAGTGACCAGCAGATTGAAACTTCTGAGGCTGTGAGTCAACATACATGCCTTCTCCATCTAGTTTAATCTCCTCATGTGTTTTATCACAGTGACAAAAAGCTGACTCACAAACAATGCCATGTTTGAGCACTGCGAAATGAGAAGGCTTAAAATTCAGAGGTTATATCAGTGCAGGCTTAGACTCTGGAGCAAGCCTGTGGAAAGAGTCCATGAGGCCCAGTAGTGTCTGCAGTGTTCTCGCCATCAGCCACCGCCTAATACAGCTCCCCTACTGACTCCATCCAGCACTGCCCCTGCTCTTTAAGGCAGGGCAGAGAACTAGCTCTCTTGAGATGATGGTCCAAATGTGTCACTCCTTCAATGCCATGAGTGATCATTTCTGGGGGTGGGAGACCCGGCAAGTGTTGTTCATATCGGCTACCCACGCACTCTATTTGAGGAGATGCCTAGAATCTTGCTTTTAGGAGATAGTTTACAGTATAGAGAAAACAATTTTTCCTTCAGGATCTCAATTTTTGTCAGCTTCAAAGTGATAAAGATGACCTAGAAAATAAACCATATAGTGTTTAGGGGAAATCACAATAGGCAGAGTAATAAGTTAGATTAAAGATCTAAACTAAGAGGCATTAGAAAATTATACAAAGTTTTTTTAAAATTACACTTAATTGAGGGGGCATATGCATGCACCTGTGGAGATCACATGACAACTTTAGGACGTCAGTTCTCTTTCCTTCCTGTAGGCCCCAGGGATCAAGCCCGGCTGTATGCACCTTTAGGTGCTGGGCCATCTCACCAGCACAGTGATAACACACCTTCTTGTGAACATTTCTGTGTAGCAGAGTCCATGCACAGGCTAAAATTAAGCTTTAGGCACGTTCCCCATACCTGCCAGGCAGAGCTCTGTGAATGGAAGACTGTGGGCTTCAACGAGCTCAAAATGCTCTCTTACACTGAGAGGCTAACATCAAAGAGATGGTGAACAGGGTAGGTGCTGCCTAACACCATCTCTGAAAACAGCCTTGGCCCTTTATCAGCAAATCTGAGTGAAGCAAATGAATTTGCTCGTGGAAACTGGTGTTTAAGGTAGTTTTAGGGTAGAAGCTGGGGGAATAAAAAGAGCTCCGGCTCACAACTGCTGTAAGTCTAGGTCCACGGGATCTGATGCCCTCTTCAGGCTTCCTAGAATCCTGCACACAAGGGCATACACGCATGCATGCATGTATGTACACACACACACACACACACACACACATACACACGGGGGGGGCAGGAAAAGGAGGGGAGAGGGAGAGACAGACAGAGAGACAGAGAGACATAGACAGAGAGACAGAGAGAGATAATTTTCATTTCTGACATGCTAAGAAAACCAAGGCTTGTCCAGCAGTCTGCCTGTTATACAGAACCCAGGCTCTTCGAGTCTTTCTGATCTGGTGTTCTCCATGTTTTTGGAAAGACCTCATTTGCTGGTCCCAGTTGGTTATTATGGGATGGTCATTATAATAAAGACACTGCAGGAGAAAGACGACCATAATTGGCTTATGCTAATTACCCTGGGGTGGGGAAAGTCCACACCCTCTGAGCAAATTAATGCCAAGCATCTGAACCAAAACTGGCTGTCCTGACAGGAGGGGAGCGGAAGTGACAGGTGCATGGCACTCTCCATCTCTGCCACAGGATCAAAGCCTGTTCTCTCTGGGGGAAAATTTTAAAACTGGCAAAACTTGGCTTAAATAATCTCCTGACTATGACCACTCTGTGTTTGATAAACCAGAGTAAAACTCTTCCAAAGCAGCATGTTCTCGTCTCAAATGAATTTATGACCAACTCAAAGGAGAAAAACATTTAATTTCACTTCATGGGCTAGAACAAGATTTAGGATGCAAACGTGGGCTTCTGGTTCTCGAAACAGCCGATCGGTAGGTGCGGTATGCAGTAAATCTTCTCAGTAAGAACCTCCTTTGATTTCCGGAAACAGTAGTCCCGCCCAAGAAGTTCAAGGGAGAGCAGGAGGCAATGGGAACACAACTGCAATTTCAAGTCGAGGGGTTCTGGTCAGATCGAAAGCTCAGGAATGTCCCAATGTTTTGCTAGAAAGCCTGAGACTGTGGACACCTCCCCATTTCCAAGCCCGTGCAAAGCAGCCCAGAGAAAACCCAAGAGGGGAGCTGAGATTCCCCATTCTAACTATACTGCCATTGTTGCTGGGAATCTAGAGCCCACATTTTCAACTATATCAACTGGGTAAACCCCTAACAAAAAGATATTCTCCTGTGGGTCTGAAAAGAACTTGCCAGGCAAGCAGGCCGCTTTCACTCACTACTGGGGCAGTACATGCAAACAGTGAGAAGCTCTGGGCCAGATGTGATGCCCTGTACTATAATCCCAGAACTCAGGAGGCTGAACCAGGAGTACCGTGTGGAGCATGAGCCTATCCTGAGCTACATACTGAGTTTCAGGCCATCCTAGATTGCAGAGTGAGGCTACATTTCAGATAACCAAAGAGTTAAAAATGTAGTGCTTACCTGGTTCCCAGCTTCAATGGCTAGTATAGCCAGGCCACAGGAGATGGATGAAGCAAGGCATTTGAAATGGCATGGGTCGGGTTTTGCAAACATGATTTTTACACATTAGACCACTGAGACAGAAGACTGGACGCAAAAGCATTGTTCATCGGCCAAGTTATTGGGAATTCTGTGGGCTGGAACTCAATCTACAAGTGAGCAAAACCGTGTAAGGCTTGGGGATATATCTCTCTGTGATTTCATAAAACACCAACAGAATAAGCCATGTCTGTGTACATGCACAGATACACCAGCATCACACCAATACAACTTCCAAGTGTACACACACACACACACACACACACACACACACACACACACACGACTTCCATGCATACACTCACACACATACAGAAAACATCACACCAATAAGCCCCTTCCAATTGTACACACAGACATACCAGCAACACCACATCAACAAAGTAGCCACTCCCATATATATACAGACACGCCAGGATCACACCAAAAGAATGAGCCATCCCCATGGACACGCCAGCATCACACCAACAGAATAAGCCACCCCAATGGACACATCAGCATCACACCCACAGACAGGACAGCATTAGAGGGCTGCTTTTGGCTACAGTGCCAAAGCCAACATTCAGGAAGGCCCTCCCTCCTGGGCATAGCTCCTGAGCTGGCAAGGAGGCAGGCGTGGGTCTGCATCCCTCCTGCGTGTCTCTCTTGAGACCATTATCCTGCTCCGGTGAAGTGGCACAAAAGAGGAAGAAAGGGGGGGGGGCCACATTGCAGAAAAGATTACAGCAAAAGCAAAAGAGCCCTGGGCAAGCCCATTCTTGAAATCTGCTTTCCACCGTGCTGTGAATGGAGGTTTGTATAGCTGCCACAAACCTAACTGCCATTTTGACAGAGCATGTACTAAATCTGCTTTCTGCTTCAATTTAGGTAAAATCTGCAAGGCTGTTTCTACAAGGAAATCGGTTCTGAGTTCTAAACAGTCATTTATATTTGAATTTATGAGCACAACTTCATTTGTAAGTAAAACTGCAGTAATTGTTTTCTTTGGGTATTTTTAATGAGCCAAACAAAAAAAGAATGTACTGATCATGGCTCGTTTGCATGACCAGTAATTGAATGCTACACACAGATCTGTGTGATTATACCTCTTTGCAAAGTAAAGACTTAGTAGTTTACAGACCAGTCTCCGTTGTCTTTTGGAGAACAGAACTTGACCTAAAAGAAACATGTTGGAGGAACAGATTTTTCTAATACTTCTAGCTTTGGTGTTTTTAAAAGTTAGGGATGGAGAAATGACTCAGTCGGCAAGCATGCTTGCTGCTCAAACATGAGTTCAAATCCTGGCACCCACAATAAAAAGCTGGGCTTGGTAGCACATCAGTAGCCAAAGTATAGTAGGGGTGCAAACAAGAGGGTCCCTGGGGCTTGCTGGTCACCAGCCTAACTCTATGCTCAGTGAGACACCCTGCCTCAAGGGACTGAGGCACACGTGGTAAGGCGGGACATCAGACATCTCCCTCTGGTTGCTGCAGTCGCATGTGAGCACAGCCTGGCAGTCACCTCACCTCAAGACCCTGCTGCTATGTCTTCCCGCTGATGAAATACAGCCCCTCAACACAGGAGTCAAAATAAAGCTCTCCTCCCCCAAGAGCTTCTGTTGAGTGTTTTATCACAGTCACAGGAAGTAACAAACGCTCGCCATCTTTCATCACAGGAAAACAAGGCACTTTCTGCAAGACTGATGGGAAACACGGTCCTCGTTAAACACAGTCTTCAGATCAGAGTTCTATCAGTGCCTGCTACTTCATCTGAGCCACAAGGGGAGGCCAAAGCGAGGAGCTCTCCCTAAAGGGTCTGAGGCACAGCTCAGGTAAGTCATGGCTTCAGACGGGCAGTCCCCGGGGATCTGAGCATGACCTCTTCATCTCTGGAAGCGCTGAGCTGGCCTAGCCAAGTGCACTAGTCCTCAGCCCCTGACTCCGAAGGAAGATCACAATTTAAATGTCCTCAATTGCCAACTAGCCCCTGCCAACTTCAAGTCATCAGTGTCTGTGTCTGAGCCCCTGAAAAAGCAGCAAGAAGCTGTTGCAGACTCAATCCGGTACTCCCTGTAGATTCAAAGAAGTGCCCTCAGTTTTCCAGGTTCATACATCTGGGAATGTAATGGCACCGATAAGACATCAATTGGAATCAAATGAGAAAACTCCAATAAATCTTGAAGGTGAATACACCTGAGGTGGGCGAGAGTGATTCTTAAGGAACCAGGCTACACTTGATCTTCAGATGTTACTCCCTCACTGACGAGTTGGTCCTGGAGCCCTGACAACCACCATTAACACAGCTATTTCAGGTCCAGGGCAAGGAGCATTCCTTCCCACCATGCCATGCCCTTCATTATGCAGATTTCTGAACTCAATTTGTTTCCCCTTATAAGTTAGTTGGAGTCCTATCTGTACCTTGGCCACCTTATATTAAAACCAACACACGTATTTTTTCATCACATGTAGCTATTAAGTTCATGACACATGCTGCCAACTTTGAACAATTCTGATTGTAAAAACCCAAAGTGTTAGCCATTTTTAGGATCCGACTTCCATATTCACAGGCAAATAACTACTATCCCTTTAAGTGGTGGGCTAGCTTCCAGGCTAGGCAGTCCAGAAGAAAGTGAGCCATATAAAGCAGGTCTACCAAGCTGTTACAGGAGACCTAAGGAGTTTTTAAGACTGTAGGTGGCAACTTAACTAGGACTAGGGTCACAACACTACTGCTTAGAGTCAACGCTGTCACAAGCTCCACACTGCACTTTATTATGTATTCAAGGTCTCTGCCGTTATTAAAAAAACAATGGTTTAGCCGGGCGTGGTGCCGCACGCCTTTAATCCCAGCACTCGGGAGGCAGAGGCAGGCGGATCGCTGTGAGTTCAAGGCCAGCCTGGTCTACAAAGTGAGTCCAGGACATCCAAGGCTACACAGAGAAACCCTGTCTCGAAAAACCAAAAAAACAAAACAAAAAAAAACAATGGTTTACACATAAGAAAATATTTTTCTATGGTCATTCTTCAGCATGTAACTAATTGGTATTATCTTTACACTGATTTTAAATGTGTACCACTACTGTGTACATGCGTGAGAAGAGAGTGACGTTGAGCTTCTCGTCCTCCTCCACCTGTAGATGGGTTCTGTGGAACTCTTGTGTGGGTCAGGAAGTGTGGGCTCACTGAAGCATCTCACCAACTATACCGAATAGTTATAGAACTCTCTCCCTCCCTCTCTCCCTCCCTCTCTCTCTCTCTCTCTCTCACACACACACACACACATTAAATGAATTTTGGCTTCATATTGGGACAGATTATATATTTCTGAAATGGCTCTAAACACACATCTGCCATCTTGTTTTACATATCTGTGTGAAGCAGGGTTCCCCGTACTGATGATCATATCAAAGTCTCAGTCGTCTCAGGAAAATACTGAATGCTCTTACATCTTGCACTATCAAATGTTTAACTATTCTTTATGTAAAGCTATTCACTCATCTCACTGGGAAGTAAATTTGCTTCTTTGAAAAAAAAATGGTTAAATTGTATGTACAGCAAAAGGGTTTCAGCTTTGCTTTGTTGGCAGCACTGGGCTCAAACCCCATCCTTGAGCACACTACACAACATCTGAACAGTCACATCCCCAGCCTAAAAGAAACTTACAATTTATCAATGGACATCTGACGTGTACACTACTTTATATACCAGGTACAGAGTCTCATGTGAAAAGGGATTACAAATATTGAAGTTTAAGTGCTGCCCTAACAAGCACGGTGGTGCATGCACTGCACCCCAGCACTTGGGGTACAGAGGCCGGCAAATGAGCTCCAGCCCAGCCTGGCTACACAGTGAGCCTGTCTTTACACTTTCACCCCATACAGAGAATGCGTAGAAATGTGCCCACACATGACTAGTATTTTGCCTCTGACAGCCTTTGGATTTCTATTGAGACGCTGCTCTAGGAACAATCTTCAACATGCTCCTCACTTGCTGCAAGAAACAGACCAAAGATGAACCCATTGCTTCTGATAATGGAAGCATTCCATGTCACAAAGAAGCTATGGCGGACCCACAAAAAATAAGAAGGACCACACTCCTGAGGACCCTGGAAAGTACTCCGCAACACCCCGCATGGGATCTTTCCATCTCTGGGAGCATCCCTTAAAGTTGCTGGCCTGACCTCGGCACTGAAGCACATGGTGGCCTTGGGCCGGCTTGGGTCTGTGCCAGCACATGAGCAAGCACCGCAGGAAAGGAGAGAGCAGGGTATCACTCTGAGGAGATGGCTACCATTTGCCTAGTGGTTTAACTTCCAGCAGTGGAACCATCTGCAGGAGGCAGTTTTAAAATCCACAGTGACTGTTTGTGAAGGTCTGAATACCAATATGAAATGAAAGCCAAACCAATTATCTACTACTAACTTAAATCCTGACAAACCTTTTACCCTTCTTCAAGGGCACAGAGGTTCAGTCAAATGTTTTTATTTGACACAGGTCAAGACGCCTTCCTCTTTTCAAGCCCTGTTATCAACAGACAGATGGAAACCTCCATTCTTGAACCTTTGCTAATGTGATTTAATGAGCACAGGATATCAGATACCAGCCATCCGTATGACCAACATTCTAAAGTATGCCTCAAATTCCATAAGTATGCTGGTATCATGTATTCAAAGATATGTGTCACTTGTTCAAACATTTTTATTTTTATGGGAGGTGATTTTAGTTAACATGACATAGATAGTGCCACCAGTCACAATGTTTTTATATTTAGGAAATAATTTTTACAAAAAAAAAACCCAAAAGTTTTATGAGAACATATAACCAGACACAGCAATGTATACCAAAGAACTAGGAAGACTTCAACATGAAAACAGTAACAGTAAACATGAAATCACCACTGCTGAGGTGTCTGAACAACCAGACTAACTAGAAATCCATACCCCAATGCCTCCTACACATTATGTACAGGTTACATGAGCAGGAAGTTACAGAACACACAGGAAGAATGAACAGACCACATGTATACAGGCTCTCCTCGTTTTACTCAGCTCAAATTCTTCATCTACAGCTGTTTCATACCTAACGATGTACACAGGAAGATCCTAAGTGAGATCGCTGCAGGGCTGTCTCCTGTGAACTGCACACACAGACAAAGCCCTCAGCTGCGGCAGCCCTCCGCCCCACCCATGAGCACTGACTCTCCTGGTTAAGAAGAAGGACTGCCAGGCAATAGGCGCTTTCTAACTTTTCCAGGCTTACATATGGGAGACCTGAAGACCACGCAGGGAGCCAGGTATTCTCCAGTGATAAAGCGCTCTTGGCTCAGGGCAAGTCCCCACAGACAGGCTCACTTGAATACTGCCCCTTTCAGGTCCCTGACATCTCACTGGACACGGCAGTTTTCGCTGCTGGCAGGGTGGGGCCCAGCAGCTGGGCTGGAGGCAGGGTAGCCCCGCTTGGCCCTCAGGCCCTCCCTGGGGCTCTCTGCAGAGCTTCTTCGAGAAACAGTGGCTGTGAGAGACTTCGCTGGGAGTTCTGGGAAGGCAGTGTGTGAATCCTCCGAGCTATGCTGAACAACCTGGACCTGCAACATACATAATCTGTTAGAGGTTCAAAAGTCACATTCACATTTTTCCATGGTTGTCATTGTTTTGTTTTGTGTGGGACTGAACCAAGGGCATTACACACGCTAGACAAGTGGCCCACCACTCAGCTATAGTCCCAGCCCTATTTTTAATTGTGATCCTCCTGTCTCAGCCTCCTCTCTAGTAGACTTAGAAGTCTACACAGCCAGGCCCGGTCATGCTCGCACTCACAAGAGATTAAGCTGAGACACCCACTACACCCTGGGGCCAGCTCTTCTGTGAGAAGCAGGGACCACAGTCTTAATACTGTCCTCCCTGAAAGCAGGAGCCACCAACAAGAGATAAAACATCAGACACAGCCTATAACAAGTCTCAGGCTGCTCTTGACACCACTGGTGGCCAGAGCCCTGCTCTCAAGCAAGTGTGGCATTCAGAAGAGAAGGCAAATGGTTTGAAGACAAAGACTGCATCTTATTTACCAACACTTAGTCTTTTTTTCACTTTGTTCACTTTACATCCCAACTGTAGGTCCCTAACCTCCTTGCCCTAGTCCTCAGCAAGGGAAGCCCTCCTCCCCTAACATCTGACCTCAGCCTATGAAGTCTCATCTAGACTGCCTGTATCCTCTTCCTCTGCAGCCTGGCAAGGCTGCTCTGCCAGGGGGAAGTGATCAACGTGCGGGGCCAAAATCCATGTCAGAAGCAGTCCCTACTCCCCATATTAGGGGACCCACAAGGAGACTGAGCTGCCTATCTACTACATCTGAGCGGAGGTCTAGGTCCTCGCCATGCACAGTCCTTGCTGGTGCATCAGTCTCTGCAGCAGCCCCTCCTCCACCTGGATTTGTTGGCTCTATGGTCTCCTTGTGGAGCTCCTGACCCTCCAGGTCCTTCTATTCCCCAACTCGTCCATAAGACTCCCTGTGCTCCACCCTGAAGTTTAGTTGTGAGCATCAGCATTTGCTTGGATCCCCCGCTGGGCAGACCCATGCAGATGCTGAGACACATAGCCAAAGTGTAGGTAAATAAGACGCGTAACCTGCCTCATTGGTCCTGAATCCCTGTTGCATTCACAATAAGTGTAATACAGATGTATACAACTGACTTCAGAGGGAAAAACTGCATTTAGAATATGCCAAACACCTAGGACCCATATCAAAGTGTCAATCACTCTCTTAACAGTGTTGTTTCCAAACTAGATTTGGAAGACAATCATCTAATAATGAAATCCAGAAAGAGCAAATGCCCCATGTCATTCTGTCTTTCAGATGAAAGAGATTATACCAGAAAACAAATTTTAAGAAATGGTTAAGATGTAGGCGTTGAGTCAAACTTCATGACATCTAGGATAGTGAGGAAATATAAGGGATGAGAATAAGATAAAGAAGGGCTGGGGAGAAGGCTGTTAGTCAAGTGCCTACAATGTCAACATGAGGATCTACCACGTAAAAAGGCTGGGCATGATAGTGCTCTAGGGACTGTCGGCTCAGCAGCCGGGTCTAGTGAGTGAGCTCCAGACCAGTAAGAAACCTTGTCTCAAAATCAGGTGAACAACAAGGAAATATAAATACAAGAAGTTAATGGCAAAATGGAAGTTTCATGTACAAGACTCTCAGAAGAAAACAGACAACAAAGTGAGAGACATGACATCAGCTGAGCCCAGGAACTGAAGACCAGCTTGCACAATAGTGAGATGCAGCTAAAAACAAAACAACTAGTCATCTAACGCCTAGTGGCCCAGGCTGGAACCCTGACACTCGAGAGGCTGATGGTAGAAGATGGCCACTTTCAAGGCATGCTTCAACTTACTACAGAGTAAATTCAGGCCAACCAGGCAACTTAAAATAAAGTTAAAAGGAGGGCTGGGGATGGAGCTCAGTGGTAGAAAATCTGCCTAAACGCATGAAACCTTATGTTCAGTTCTACTCAGTACCGCACCACACTCCTCAAATACAGATAGGTCTTCAATGTGGTATCCCAAAAATAACTACCTGACAGACACTCACTCCTCAGTGCGATTCCAGGTAATGTTCTGAAACAAGAACAGGGGGTTATTTCCCACTCACGCTCCTCCTACAGAAAGCCTGGGACTGGGAGTGGCAGCTAGATGCTTCGCATTACAACCCACAGTGAAGCTGGCCTGCAAATAAATCAAACCCCTAGGAAGCCCGCTCCTGTCTCAGACCATGAGCACAGGACACTAGAAAACCAGCAGCCAAGGGCCAGGAGTCGGCAAGAAGTTACCATCTGTGAGAAGTTGAAGGGAAGAATGTTTTATTGATTCTACTATTTTCTTTTCTTTTGAAGAGAAGCAATGATACCAAGACAAGGGTGTCCCTTGAATCCATGAGTCACATCAGGAAGGAGGAAAGGAGGAAAGCAGGGAAATGACAGGTCACAGGGACAAGGAACTGAGATGGCCACCCTAACGCATGACTGCAGCACACTCCTTGGCTTTCCCTGACATGAATGAGTCAGTTATCCTGTGATCAGAATGTAAAGAACGAGTGTGATGTTCATATAGGCGCTTGCTTCTGTGTGGTGTGTGACCAGGCAAGGGCCTGAGCCTATCAGACAGCACACTGCCCGTCTTACAGCAATGTCTGCAGCCAGAACGGGGACAGGACAGACGTGGTGGCTCGGCGGAAATGAACCCTACATGGGGGAGGGGGAGAATGTAATGTTAAGTGACCCTATGCCCAAGGCATCACTACCACCCATGGCGGCCCTTACACTTTACAGAGGCCAGCCCAGTAAGCAGCACCACACAGGGAATCAAGTATATAAACACTAGCTCCCTTGTCTCCAGCAGACAAGGATTTCTTCAGCTCAGTGACATAATAAACAGAGCAAAGCATTCGATGCATTTCCCCCATTTTTTCCTACCTTGAACTCATCAGTGATTAATAAATAACATAAGAAGTTGCCTCAAACACAAATTTCACCTTAGGGGAGAACTTATAGTTTTGATTCTCAAAACCTTGTTCTGTATTTTTTTTAAGCTAACTGATGAAACATGCTTATAAGTATTTTCAACAGAGCACCTCAGAAAATGCTGACTTAAACTGAAAATGGCTAGGCTAAGTTTTTAAAATGTGAATCTAATCATAAAGTCTCCTAAACCCTCTTTTCAAGACGACCCCCTGCCATCCTTCAAGTGCACAAAACTGCTTTGTAATTCATAACTGCTGGTGCCGCCTGGACTGCATGTAGCTAATGCAGAGAACACAAATCCGTAGGAAACCATGGTTACTACTCTGTGCCAGCAGGCTCCACAGCAGTGGGCAGTGTAGGCCCCCTAGTGTGCACAGGCTTTCTCCTAGGTGATAAATCTGAGCACCACACATGCAAACTGCTCTTACCATCAAATCCTTATAAAAGGAAATAAATAAATAAATATCCTGTGTGACTTCATAGGACAGTTTCTTATCTTTATAAAAATCTAATTAACTCACTTCAAGATAACACTCACAGGTCCATTCATATCACAAGATTTAACTGTGTACAGAACTCTCACATCAATCAAAACAAACCATCTGCAATGTACTGCTATTCTGATACAAGTAATCAGAATATTTCTTAATCCTGGTGTACAAAGTCCTGAGAGCTGTGCTCACTCGTGTAACAGCCATGTCATACAGGAGCCACTACACTTGTGGCAAGCTTTTTTTTTTTTTTGGCTACTTGAGTGTTATCAAATGGCATACTTAAATTCTGAGAGGTGAGCAAAGTAACACTGTAACATTTTAAAACTTCCTGAAGTTACTCCAGAAATTTCCAAGAGGGTTCCCATGGTTCCTAGTTACACAAGAGAGGTGTGAAGATGGGGAGGTTTGCATTCTTCCTGAATGTCACCTTCTTCACTCTTTTTACAACACTGTAGTATAAGAGATCAGTAATAAAAACTGAGTTAAGTAAGATGGGGACACAGTTTAGTTAGTAGAGTGCTTGCCTGGCACACAAAGCATATATGGGGAGTGAGGATGCTCATCTATAATGACAGCACTCAGGAAGTGGAGGCAGGAAGATGAGGAGTTCAAGGCCATTCTTGGTGACCTAGTAAGTTCAAAGCAAGGTTGAGATTTAGAAATTAAAGTTAATAAAGACACACGTACTTGTGTGCAGAAATGGTGCTGCTAGTATGAACTGCAGTATTAGAAATAAACATGAGCTGAGCAAATACTTTCCATCTTTTGCACAGTGTAGAGGATAAAAGCCATAGAGAATGAGGAGCTTTGACGGGAGAGGGCAGATGGAGAGTGTGAAAAGTCTCAACAGTGATCAAATCTGAACTGTGCTCCAGAGGAGAACACCCTCTGTAAACCACTGAAGCCACACTTGAAACTCTCTGACAAATGCACTTGGGTCCCATAACACCACCACTTCCCAGAAAGCTCTTTACCAGCAGCCCTTTGGGCAGAGGATGAGATCAGGCATCAGGAAACTGATGTGGATCCTTGCACTTGCTCACTTAGGGCCCTCCAACCCCAGGCCAGCTAACAGACTTCCAGGCAGGCAGGCAGGAAGTGACATTCACAGATTACCTTTTGTGATCTGCTGCCACCAGCTGTTGGTTTTGAGGACTCTGTAATATTTTCTTTGCCCAGAGTTGAGGAGGATCCCACTAACTTCTGTGCGGCAAGGCGGGGGCTGGTCCTGGTTGCCATGGTTGTTCTCCTCAGGATATATGGGCTTGTCTTTCCTGTCGGGATATCAGCAAACCCTAAGGGCAAAAGAGCAGTTTGTCAGTAATGGCATACATTAGGGACTTTATTCTGCTTTAGCTGTGCTAGCAATAGAGGTGCTTGTGCATGTACAGAGTTTCAACAGTGGTAAAATAACTACAAAACATAGTTTCTCCCCAGCCACAGAAAACAATATGCTAAACTTAATAATTGCCTTGGTGATCATCAAATGAATCAGAAAAATAGCAGGTTATTCATTAGAAAGATAGAAGATTTCAAAGATATCACAATGGGGAAACAGAGTCAAAGAGAATCACATCATATCTTTAAAAGAAAAAAGGAAAACCGCCAGGCGTGGTGGCGCATGCCTTTAATCCCAACACTCCAGAGGCAGAGGCAGATGGATGGATCACTGTGAGTTCTAGCCAGTCTGGTCTGCAAAATGAGTCTAGGACAGCCATGACTACACAGAGAAAACCTGTCTCAAAAAAATTAAAAAAAAAAAAAAAAAAAAGAAAGAAAGAAATTTTACTTCTTCTACGTGGTTGAATTACCCTGCATTCTAAGACAGGCAGGGCATTTAATACAATGGAACTGGGGTGGGGAAAGGCCAGCTCTTGTTTGAAGAGGGAAAACATAACCTAACAGTGATTTTAGGCCACCTGTCCCTGGCAGAGTCAGGTAGGTGCACAGGCTGGACTTCCACTGTCTCCTCCCAGGAAAGGAACGGAGCTGACTGGTGGCGAGAAGGCTAGCTAGCTGCCGAGACACTAAAAGACATCCCAGGGCAGTGCACAGCTGCTCAACCTAACTACCAAGAAGCTAGAGACCGAGGCTGGATAAATGCTTTGGAACCACAGTTCCTCAGAACATAACTCCTCTAACCAGGAGTGTAGGGCAGAAGACCCAAACTGCTGTAGATTTATTTAAAAACAAACAAACAAAGCTACGTGGCTGAAGCTGGGCATGGCAGCGCTTGTCTACAATCCTGGCTTCACAAAAATGCTTCAAGATGGAGACCAGCCTGAACTACATAGTAAGATTCTGTCTCAAAATATCAAAAGAATTAAAAAACGAAAGACTAAGTTAATAGAGAAAAGAAATCTCCTTGTAATTGCTGAAACTGCACCAAGAGCGTTGGAAGTCCTAAACCTTGCCTCAGGGTCATGCACCGGCGCACTCGTCCAGCTCACACGCTCAGGAAAGTAAAAGCTGACTGATAAAGGAATTCTAAAACAGACTCTCAGCAGTCACTTCCCAAGTCTTTCTGTAGTGTTGTAGTTCATCTTAGTGATTTATGTCACGAATTTAAAAAGGAACTAGTCTCTCCAGGCAGTGGGCTATTGTTCAATAATTTTAAACCGTAAAAAGTAAAGATTTCTATTTTTCCACATGCTAATTTCTATATGAAATCTCAAAATCCCATTTAATGCAAGGAGCTGAACAAAGGGCCACATGACCTACTAGTGGGCTGCACCCTCAGCCCTTTGAATCTGCATGTAAATGCTGCTTACCTTTCTTGACGACTTCTGGGAGTCCTTCTGGCTCAAACCCGGTCTCGTGATCATCAGCAAGGTGAGCACTACTACTGACCACTTTCCTGCTCTTTTTAGAAGATGTCTCTGGTGTAGAAGCTGTTGTCCCATTACCATTCTCCCAAATGCCACTGGACCTTTGCCTCTTGCCTGAAGTTTTATTTTGGCCCAATGTTGACTTCTTCTGACTGACAGAAGCAGTTGGAGATGGTCCTGGAAGTGAAGAGCTCAGCAGAGGAGAACTCTGGAGATGCTGTCTGGACTGCCGTGCACTCAGCCGAGCCACCTGGATGTCTAGTATCTCTTTGGCTTTCTCCAACTCTTCGTGGCTTATAAGCAGGGAGCAGTACTTCTCCAAGTACTTATCTGCTTCCTTGATTTTTTCTTCAAGAGTCTCTTTCAGCTCCTTGTTCTCAGCCAATAATTCATCTACATTACCATCTACGACAGAACCTGTAGAAACCACAGTGACACATCACACACAAGTCGCTGCTGCCCCATTAATAATGAGCACTTCCCAGCACGTAACCTTTAAGCCTGTACCTTGAACTTTTCCAGGAGTGAAAGACCAAGAAACAGTCTAGTGGGTAACAGTTGAACTAAAACCCATCAACACTTAAACTCCCTTATAGAATTAATTACTAGAAGAGATCAAGCAAATTAACTTTTTATACTCTCCTTTTCCCAACCCCGTTTTTTTTTTCTGCCATAAATGAATAAGCAATATAACTCAGTAGATCATGAAGTCTGTGTTGTATGGTTCGAGCATAGGTTCCAGCCTATGGATATTTAAGTCCCTAAAGACTGTGAAAGCATTTTGAGAGAATACAGGAACTGGCAGGTATGAATGCAGGACAAGCACCTCAAGGCAAGGCTCAGCCGGTTTCCAGGCGGCAGGAGTGACAATCACCTGATGAGGAACACTCCCAGATTCCCAAACACTCAGTCAACTTTCTCAGTAGGCAGGACTGCTGAGCTGCCCTGTCACACACACCAGCCAGTGGCTGGAGAAAGCAAGTGCAGTAGATAAAGTGGCACTGCTGTTTTACCAAGGAGCACAAAAAGAAAAGAAAAGAACTACATGACAGTATCAAAGCAGCATACTCTTTGACTCATTACCAAAGGCACCATCCGGTTCCCCCACGGAAATAATTCTACTTTAAATCCCACAGTCAACATACAAGGTTAAGACCACAGTTGAGAAACTAGAAAATGCTACTGAAACACTACTAAAATACTTTTTAAAACTTAGCACACAACAAAACATTAAGGCCATTTTATACACACACACACAGAGCACCCCAGCTAGCACCCACTTGCTCTCTGCTTCTGTGCAGCTTCAAGCTGGGAGAGTTCTTTCTGCAAGGTTTTCTTTTCTCCTTCCAGCTGTTTACAGGATTTGAGCAACAACTTTATTTTCCCTTGAGCACGTTGGAATTCCTTCTCAAGCTTCTTCGTATATTTAAGATGGCCTACCTACAAAACAGATATAATTTCATTTAAAACCTTGCATTACATTTTACAAGTATATAGGAAAAACAACTAAAGCATATTGAAGCATATAGTACAGTTATGTTTAAAACATAACATCTAAAGATGCATAAAACAAACCTCTCCCTATCAGCTCCCTAAGTCCCCAGTGGGCAGTGTGGTTTGGACGGTTAATATGCCATGGCTCCTAGGCTCGTGGCAGTGTCAGATGCTGAAGATCACTACAGACCTCAGCTCTGTATCAGCTTGGGATCCAAAACCTGGAGCAAACTTTGATACATTACAGAATGTCTCACAAAGACAACTGAAGAGTAGGCATGCCAAATTAGCAGATCCTAATGCATCTGTCATGGGGAAACTTACTTTGATGCTCTGTAGCTCTTCGGTCAGCACTTTTAATTCTTCAGTTAGTCTATTTTTCTCTTTGCTGAATTCTTCTTTCATCCTTGTTGTTTTCTGCCTCGTTTCATGCAGCTCCCTCTGCAGCTCTGCTTCCTTCCCAAGCATTGTGTTAACCTGCAATGGACTCCTCATCAGCTCTGGGTGGGCTGCTGTGACTGAATTAACTATCCTTTCTTTAACAGAATAGAACCTGGCCCCCAATCAACTCAACGGGTGTTCTTAAACCCCACTAGTGAGCTCCCATTTTTTTTCTCGGCGAAGATTTAAGACAGCAGTTAGAAAAGGGACAGATAATGTCCCTGAGTCTTAGGACCCTTCATACAAGTTTTAATTGAATTAACATCAGAGAATGTTTGGAGGGGTAATGAGTATCCATTGAAGAATTTTCTGTATTTAGGGCCTTAGATTTTTATCAGTTCTTAAATCTACTAATCTCACAAAGCTACTGTAATCTGAAACATGCTAAGGACTACAGCTATAAAGGTACAAATCCTGGAAAATATAGTTGTAATAGACTTTATTTTTCTGGACATTCCTTTTTAATTATCTGTTGAGTAAAAAATTTAATTTGAAGGAATCCCTTTCATAGATCAGGCTAATTTTACTCAAGCCACACCCTGGAAGCCATGTCCCACTGGTCCCAACCACAACATCTTTAGGCATTCTTTCCCCTAAAGGTGCAAAGGGTAGGGGATGCCTTCTGACCTCAAGCTATTACATTCTTGCCACAGTGGTTCTTAGATGATGAGCTTGAACTACAGATAATAACTTAGCACTGTATACATCAAGCCCAAGATCCCCTATGTGAAGAGGTCACATCAGAAATATAATCCAATTCACAAAAATGTCCCTTACACATACATCAGAGTGGTCACTGCTGCCTGAGCTGAGTCAGTGTTTCTGTAGTCAAGACCCTGTGAACACAAAGCCAGGGAACAATCTGGAAGTCCCTCCCTCCTGACCATACTTCCACATGGAAATAAGTAATGGCACTTACTCTTTCAACAAGGGCTAACTTCTCCATCTTCATCAATCCGAGTTCACGTTGTAAGCCCTTGTGGGAGGTCTGCAGTGCCTCTAAGGTACCCTGCACAGCACTGTTTTTGGCCTGCAGCACTTGCACCTTCTGCTCCAGCTCCACAGTCAGATTTCCCAGCTCTAGTTTCTGCTTCTGCCACAGTTGCTGCTCTCCTTCCACCTGGGAAAGTTTACACTCCAGCTGTTCCCGACCTTTCAGTTGATCTTCCAGTGTCCTTACCTCTTCCTCCTTCTTCTCTAGTTTCTGCTTGCCAGCTTCTACTTCTTGACTGAGGGTACTTACAGATGACTGAACAATAGCATACTGACTCTTGGCCTCACCAAGGTCCTGTAGCAGCTGAGCCTTCTCACGTTCGAGAGTTCCTACTTGAGTACTCAGATTCTGTTCTTTGGTCTTATAGGCCTCTTGGTCATTGCACAAGGAAGCCACTGTCTCATTTAGCTCCTGCAATTGAGTTTCAAGCATCTCCACTGTTATTCTGGATTCCTCCCTCATCTGTACTTTTTCTTGCTCCTTTTCTTTCAGTAAGTTTTCAATCGAAGAATTTATTGTTTCTAATTCAGATACTCGTTCTTGCTCTTTTTTAAATTCTTTCATGAGACGTTCATTTTCTGACCTTGCATTAGTAAGTTCTAACTCCAAGTCTCGGAGGTTTTGGGCCCTTCCTTGTATTTCTGATTTTAAAGTCTGTATCTCTGCTTTGGAGTTCTCAGCTTGGAGAATCACGTGCTCTTTGTTTTCCTCTGAGAGCTGCAGCTCTCGCTCCAGGTTCTCAACTCTGTCCTTCAGCGAGTCTGCGCGCTGCTCACTTCCCTTCAGCTGCTCCAGGATGTGGTGCTGCTTCCCCTCGGCAGCAGCTATGTGAACCTTTAGCTTTTGAATGTTGCTTTTCAAGCGATGCACTTCCTCCCCTGGTTGGTCCAGACTCTGTTCCTGGGCCCTCAAGGTCTCATGGTCATTACTCATGGCTGCTACTTCCTCACTGAGCTCTTTTAATTGTGTCTGAAGCATCAGCACTGCAGATTTAGAGTCTTCTTCCATCTGTGCTCTGGCGTGCTCCTTTTCCTCTAATAGGCTTCTAAAGGAGGAGCACAGTCCATCTAATTCTGACACTCGACTTTGTTTCTCTTGTAGTTGCTTTGTTAGATTTTCTCTTTCAGACTTAACTGTGACAAGGTCTGATTCCAAAGTCCTCAGGCTTTCGGCCATTTCATCCATTTGGGCCTTGAGGGCCTCCACCTCTGCTTTGGAATTCTCGGCATCAAGAATCACCAGCTCTTGGTTTTCTGCTGACATTTCCAACTCCCTCTCCAGATTCTCCACTTTATCCTTCAATGCGTCATTTTCACGCTGGCTTTCTTTCAGTTTCTCCTCAGCACCAAGGTGCTTCTTTTCATCTGCCTCAATGCGGACACTCAGTTTCTCGATGCCTCTTCTCAGCTGATGTACCTCCTCCTGGGTGGAGCTCAGCCGCGCTGCAAGCTCACCTTTCTTCATGAGTGCTACCTCCAAGGCCTTGGAGATGGTCTGCTTCTCACATTCTGACTCAGTCAACTTGACCTCGAAGTTTTGAGACTCCTTGGCCAGTAGTTCTTTCTCTTTATTCAGTTGTTCAATTTGGATTTCCAGGTCACCAACTGCCAAAGATAATCCCTGTGAGTTATTCTGCACATTGTGCAGCTGCTCCTGGAGATGAGCTTTGTCCTTTGCTAGCTCACTCACAGTAAAGGACAGAGTCTGAACGACTTCTGTCTTGTCCTTGACCTCAGACTCCAATGCTTCTATGTGGGCAAGGCTCTCGCTGCGCTGAGATTCCAGCTCTTCTATTTTCTCTTTCATCTTCTTAGACATCTGGTCCAGTGCTTTGCTTTCTTCTGACACAGTATCCAACTCTCCATGAAGCCTGTTTCTCTCACTTATGGCTGCAAACAGTTCCTCTTTAAGATCAACTACAAGCTTCTGCTTACTTGTAGTGTCTTTTTCTAAACACAGCTTCTCAGCTTGAACCACCTCTAAGTTAGCTTCCACAGAGAGGATGTGACGTTCAGTATCAGCTTTCTCACATTGGATCCTGGTCAGCTCCTTTTCCATAGCAAGGAACTTCTCCTTCCAGCTGTCCTCAGTGTTGGCTGTGTTATCTTCAGTGGCTTCCCTTAGCAGCTCACTTGCTCTCATGTCTAATTCTGAACTTGCTACTCTCGGGCATCCCTCCTGGTTACAAGGAACGGATTCCAATTTTTCCCTTAAGTTAGATTCACCCTTCTTTAGGTCCTTGACTATTTTTTCCAGTCGTGTGCATGTTTCCATCTTGATCTTTAACTGTACTTCCTGTAAGCTGAGTTTTGAATCTGCCTCTTTTATTTCATTTAGCAAACTTTCAATTTTTTTGTCCCAGTCCTCTACTGCAGGAAGTAATTGCAAATTCTCATTTGATGTGTCTTTCTGCAAATGGAGATTCTGGACCGAGCCCTGATCTTCCAGAACGTCCATGGGTACCAGAACATTAGGACTAGAAAACAATTCAGAAATGCATTCCGTATAGCCCTGGGTTTTGTCCTCTGCTGCTGTCTCACAATTGGTCTCTGGGGACTGCTCCTCACACCCCTCTCCTGTGAGACTGGTAGTTTCAGGCTCAGTGACTGAAGTCTCTAGACAAAGGTCCTGTTGAACATCTTTATCACAGGTCAGATCAGTGTCCTGCTTTGGTCCTGTCTCCTCTGTTGTCTCTAAAATATATACTTCTGATTCTTTTACCTCATAACTATCATTTTGGCCCCGAACAGCCTGTAAACATAATGTAAACCAAGAAAGCATCTTATTTTTCAGAAGAATGAAATCAGAATCAGTGATTTAACTCTCAGTTTATAGGAACTGCCCACACTGGTGCTGCCATGTGTGCACAGCCTCCAAATAGCAAGCTCTCATTGCCTCGTTCCTTCTTGCCCCCTTGTCTGAACAGTCAAACAGACATTCAGTGGGCTCTACCTGTGTGTGACGTCCTGGGTAAGAGGTTTATCATAAGGATGAACCCTCCATGACATCTAACATGGAAATTGCATCTTTCTTTCATCGCTTACAATGTTCTAGGCAGTTTAAGAGTAGTGTTTCTTTGTGATTATCAAATAAGAGGCTAACAAACTTCAGATAAAACAGTTAACATGATCCTCAGCACTCATGTAAGGGTGTATGAGCAGACTCTCAGCCCAAAGACCCCATTCTAGTTGGCCCATTTTTGGGTAAGTTTTTATCTCAACTTCACCTACAAAGTGGGGCACTATGATTTTGACTATCCCTACCACCACCTCAATATGACCTATGACCTTCAAATCACAGAAGCAGAGTGAGACTCAAATTGTGCAACATTAGTACTTAAGTTGGTCAACTAGGAAAAAAAAACCTCAGAGGGCTAAAGTATAAAGTAATCTTTAACTTAAATAACTGATACCATTGCAAGCTGCTAGAAATTAACATTTAAATAATTTCTTGTATCTAGCTTAATAACTGATGCTATAACATTTAAAATAGTCTGAAAGGCATGAAACTAAGCCTCCTTAACACATTACTCACTATTCTTAAGTTCTTAATATGTAAGTGTGCCTAATTAATTTCCAGTGAAAGTGTACGTGGTGGTTTGAATAGGAATGGTCCCCACAGGCTCATATATTTGAGTGTTTGGTCACTAAAGAGTGGTGTGACTTGACAGGGATTAGATGTGGCTTTGCTGGAATAAATGGGTCACTGAGGGGGTGGGGGTGGGCTTTGGAGTTTCAAATGCTCAAGCCAGACCCAGTGTTTGTCTATCTGTCTGTCTGTCTGTCTCTCTCCCTCTCCCTCTCTCTCTTTCTCCTTCCTTCCCTCCCTCTCTCTCCCTGCCAATCTGGATATAGAACTCTCAGCCACCATGATGATAACAGACTCAACTGCTGAGCTGTAAGCCAGCATCATTAAATATTTTCCTTTATAAGAGTTGCTGTGGCCATGGTGTCTCTTCATAGCAATACAACAGTGACTAAGCAATATACATTCTAAAGACTTCCAATTTCAGACTTTACAAACATCTTTAGTGATTTTCCATAAAATATTTAAAACAAATCACAATAGACATTTATTCCTCAAATGAAGTTTCCTCACATCTTTGAGTGCTGTTGGCTCTGGGAATTTTTTGGCTGACTTTTCATTTATTTCACTCCAACAAACATTTGCTAAGTGTTTAACCAGGCGTGCACACAGAGGACCAGCACATACACCCCAGGTACTTACACTGTCCAAGTCAGGGCCAAGCAGGGACCTCGAGCTTAAGTCCAGCTCCTGCAGCTGGAGCCGGGCTAACTCAAGCTCAAGGGACAGGTTCTTTGTCTGCTGCTTCTCTTCTGCTAACTTGGACTCCATTTCCAAAGTGACGCTTGTCAGCTTCTGCTGCCACTGCTCCTTTTCTGACAAATACTGTTCCCTAAGGCAGTCAAGCTCTTTCCTTTCAGAGTTTAGTAACTGCTCTAGCTCTTGGATTTCTTTATTTTTCATAATCCCTTGACTCTCCATTTTCTCTTCTAGATTCTTGAGGGACTGCAAGTACTCCTGACACAGGACTTCAAGTTCTTCAACGGTCCTCACAGAGGCAGGCGAGACTTCCTTCTCAGCCAGATTCCCCTCCTCCAGACTGCCGTAGGACACCTCATCTATATTACAAGGATCTGCTGAAGCATTCTCTCCTAAACTTAGATGAGACGTGTCTCCAGTTTGTTCTGAAACAATTTTGTAAAAGGAAGCCTCTTCAAAATTTGTCAGACTAGGGCTGTCTGTCACATGGGGTGACAGTGGCAGAATATGCCCGTCCTCAGCCTCAGGCTTCCCCTCCTTTACCAAGTCACCCTGCAGGGTTCTTAGATTCATTGACAGGACAGTGTTTTCAGCTTTTAATGTGTCAACATAGGAACGCAGCACAGACATCTTAGAGCTCACCTCACAGTGCTGATCATGTAAAACTTTGTGTTCACTTTGTAAACAGGAGAGTTTCTCCTGTAATTCAGCAAAGTGCATGCGGACTTCTTTGTTTGACAAAGTCATCTGTTCACAGAAATTGCTACTGTCCAAAGGAGTCAAGAGCATAGATGTGTTTTGCTTATCATGAAACTCAACATCTGACTTATCTTTCATGAGTTCACTCTGGTTTTCATGGTTTAGTATTTTCACTTCATTCACTAACTTCTCAACCTGTGCTGCCATTTTACCAGTTGCTGTGATGCACTCTGACCATGAGTCGTTCAGCTCAGACACTAGTTGTAGCTTTTCCCCCTTCAGTACTTCGCACACTCTTCCCAGCTCACTCAGCTCATGCAGTGCTGTCTGGAGAGAGCGCTGCAAGTGTGCGTTCTCACTTTGGCTGGCTGACAGCTCGTGCAGCACTGACACATACTTTTCTTCTGCTTCTGTTTCACAGTCTTTAAGGCCTCCCCTTGGCTGTACGGGAGCATCCTGTGGACTCTCAGTTCCGAGTTCTTCTCTAACTGTCTGTAACTCCTGCCGCAGGTTCTTTTTCTCCTCCTCACTTTGGTCAAGCTTTATTTCCATCACTCTTATCAAAGCTTCTAGTTGTACCAGTTGTGCCTTAGAATTCTCTGGAGAAATGTCTCTGGTGTCAACATCCATCTGATACTGGGAACTACTCTTGGTTATCTCATCTTCTGTTGCTTTTACAGAGCTCTCAACTGGTTCTCCCTCGAGATGATACTGTTCATGTTTGGTTTGCATTAACTCCATCAGTTGCTCACTCTCTTGTGGTAGGTTGCTAACTTCCTTTGACTTATTTTGCTCTTCCTTTAAAGTCAAGCTTCCTTGCCTTAAGCCATCAGCCTCACTCTTAGAATGGTTTTTGATGTTTGCCATCTCAGATCTCACAGTTTGTTGCTCTATCTCTAACACTAGCATTAATTTCCTATTTTGCTCTTCAGCAAAAGCTAATTTTTTAAAGAATTCTTGTTCTTCCTTTGCAAATGCTCCCTTTAGCTGGTCCAGTTCATTTTTCCTAGTCTCACAAAGAGCAGTGCACTCACTGAGCAAGCATTCTAACTTAGCATTGTTTTCTTGTGCTGTTTTGTAGTTTCCCCTGAGTTCTTCCAATGCAGTTTCTGTTTCTTCACATCGCTGTAATAACAACACTCGTTCTTGCTTGTACCGAGCGGACAGCTCTGCCACACAGCTTGCAGCCTCCTCGTGCTTCCGGAACAGACTCACTTTCTCCTGCTGTAAGGCCTCATTCACTTCCCTGAGAGCCCCATTGGCCTCGGTTAGCTCTTCAATGTCTTTTTTACTTAATGAGATGACAGAATTCATTTCCTTCTTCTCTGAGCTCAAGGTTTCAGATAAGAGTTGTAGCTCCTTCAGAGTGTCTTCAAGAAGACAGTTACTGGTCTTTAATTCTTGAATCTCTGTTTGCTCAGCTTCTAATTTTTCTTTCAAAAGTTGCAACTCTTTTTCCTTAATCTCAAGAGTTTCTAAAGTTTCAGCAACAATATTCTGATGAGCTGCACAGTCTTCCTGCAATTTATTGATGCACTGATTTGTTTCAGCCACAAAATTTTGATGAATCTGCTCTGCTTTAATTAGGTTTTCTTCTACTTCCCCTTTCATCCGTAGCAACTCTTCACACTGTTTTTGCAGATCTGAGTTCATCTGGTCTTGAGATGCCAATAAACTTTCAAGTGAAGTGACTCTATTTTGTAAGACGGCTAGATTTTCTGGACTTCGGTCCCCTTCTACAGAAGAGTCACCTCTTTCTGAATGCACACTTCCTTGTTCCCCCATTAGATTTGCAGGGTGCTGTTCAGACGCCAAAGAACTTTCCCGATTACCCTCATTTGCCATGAGAGAAGACCCTCTGGATTTGAGCCAATCCCTCAGTGCCTCGTATTCACTATGCAGGTCTTGGTACTGCTGGTCTTTGGTCACTACTTCATTTGACAGTAACTGAAGCTTAGATTCCAAACCTTCAACTTGCCTGGTGAGCTCATTAGCTTTCAAGCACTTATTTTCCATTTCCTTCTGATGTTTCTTATCCGAGTGCTCAGCTTTCTGCTGCAGTTCCAAGTAGGCTTGCTTCTGTGTCTCAAGCTCCACCATCATGTTGTCTACCGTGCTGCGGAGGGTTCTAATCTCCATGTTAAGGTTGTCTCTTTCAATCTCCAGTGTTCCTACTTTCTCACTGTAGTCATGACTTTCTATTTGTTGTGTCTTGAGGCTGGCTTCTAAGTGGTTGATTTCACTCTGCAAGCCTTCTTTTTCTAATTCTACCTGATTTCTAAGTTTTTCATTTTCACTTTTCCAACACAAAAACTGATTTCTCTCTTCTTTCAATTCTTCACACTCTTTCTTTTTTAATTCCAAAGCACTCAGCAAAGCTTCACATTCTTTTTCTATCTTGTTTAACTTATTCTTCAGTTGTTCAATGTGATGCTCCCTTTTCTTCAAGAGATCTTGACAACAGTCTTGCTGCCCTTCCAGATCAGCTAACGCAAGCTTCAGTTTCTCTACAGTTAGTGAGTTTTCTTGCTGATTTAGTTTTTCCTGAAGATCTCGTAACATGATTTCCTGAGAGGTATTCTTGGCTATTAAAACAAATGAACAAACACAGAGTTGTCAGTGTATATAACAAATACATAGTTCATAAGACTTTTTTATACTCTAACATTAGGGTGTAATTCAGTGGGAAAGAAGTTGCATAGCAAGTTTAGTCAATGGGTTCTGTATGTAAAATAAAATTTTAAACTCTAAGCTAGAAAGAGAAAAGTAATGAAATTAATAGACCATCACATCCTGTAAAACTTGACATTAATGCTGGAGTCGTTGAAAGAAATTCACCTAATAGTAACCTTATGACCTAAGTTTATACAAAGACAGAGAGAAAAATTTTAGTATAGTGATGTGTCTGATAATCTCTCAAGCAGCTTCATAAAAATGATATATAAAACAACAAGGAAGTTTAGAGTATTTAGAATTATTTCTTTTTTAAAAAATGTACAATGAATAATTGTGAGCAAGAATGTCACCCACATTCCAACCCCTCCTTAGTAAGTGTAGTGAGAGGGGTTTGAGATTCATGTGGAAGCTCCCATCACCACCTTATTTTTGTCCTGACAGCCCTCTTTACTTGGCAATATTTTCACTAAGCAGCAATGAAAAGGCTTTTAGGGGTAAGAAGGAATAATTGAAAGCCTTTATAATAAGTAATACAATCTAGGATATAATACAATGAAGTACAAAATAAGTTATGCTTATTTCTAACCCACTACTTCAAACCTATCCAGTGAGAGTTAAAGGTTTGTGGAAGTGTGCTCTAAACACATTATTCTACTTTGCATGTGTGGGTTTCAAACAATGACACTTGATCAACCCTGAAAAATGACCAAGTCATAACACACTCTTAAGATTTTCCTTAGGAAAGCTCAAAACTGGTACCTCTTCCATCTTGGGGAAGAAAAGCAGTCTCACGGATTCAGTTCTAACTACTTAGGAAACTGAGGCAAGAGGATTACTTGAGTCCAGCCTTTAACAAAACCCAGTCTAAAACAAACAAAAAGAAAATGAAAATAAAAAAGCCATAGAAGTGTCACACACTTCTATGTCAGCAGGGTAGAGAAATTCTTCATGCAAATATCTCAGGTTAAGAAAATGTTATATAAAAGACAAGCTACAAATAAATGTGAACCAAATGATAGATTCATTTGCTATATACAACATAACTCTTTGGCTGTAAACCCAGGAAGTAAAGTCATTTAGTCAAGTAAGCTATCAAAATACAATGGTCATTAAGGGTTTGAAAAACATGCATTTAATGTAGGATTTTTCCATTTCTAAGAGAAATGGTAATGAGCGAACAGCAGTCTGTATGCAACAAACACACTTGAGACATAAAGGACGGCACTCGAGGGTAAGAGCTGGCAGCGTTGCCAATGTAGTGTTACGTAGGAAATGTTTACCCTTCTGGTTTCACAACAGTGAAAACCATGTATTTGGGGAAGCAATGTGCTCTGATTTTTGAAAGTTCAACTATCATGCTGGAAACTGAGCAGTAAAAAGAAAACTTTGTCAAGTGCAAGGACACTTTGGGCGACTATAGGACAGGACAGGGGATTTCCTGATAGGCTGATGTCAGCCATCTTTCCTCGTGGGAGTAAGACATAACCAGATCTGGGTGGTTGAGGTGCCTCAGTGGGTAAAGGGGCTTGGTGCCAAGCCTGAGAACCTGAATCTGATCACCAAGAGCCATACGGTGAAAGGATAGTTCTTTCATCATGTTGCCATCGGACTTACACACACCATGGCACATTCACACGGACACACAAGAGAAGTAAATAAATGTAAAAAGACTTACAGAACTCTAATGCCACTGCACTCACCTCGCATTTCTTCTGCGAAATTCTGGCTCTGACTCAAACACACTTTGACTTTACCAAGCTCTTCCTCCAGGTGGCAGACTTCTCTGGTCCTTTGCTCAGACTGACTCCTAATGAGACTGTTTTCCTTCTTTACCTCCTAAAAACAGATTTAGTTGTTTTAATCTAAACAAATGCTCAAGCAAGTCACAATTTCTGCCTTAATAAAGGTCCTTCACATTCATATCTGTCTCAGTCAGAGATGAACTTTCCTTCCCAATATCTAGTTACATCATAAAAGCAGATCCCAAATCTAAAGGCTATCTTTTATCTTCAGGAAATAATGTTTCCTCAAACTTTCTGTTTGTTAAAGAGTTGGCTCAGAAGAAAAAGCGTATTTATAAGATAATTAAAAACAATAGCTTAGCCGGGCGTGGTGGCACACACCTTTAATTCCAGCACTCGGGGAGGCAGAAGCAAGTGGATCTCTGATTTCGGGACCAGCCTGGTCCACAAAGCGAGGCTAAGACAGCCAAGGCTACACAGAGAAACCCTGTCTCAGGGGGAAAAAGTTTCAGATTTCTATGAAACCAGATTGGTCAAAAATATCTTTGCAAAGATATGATGTGATACTAAGTCATAATGTTCCAAGAACAAATTTTTGCTTTTCACTGCAAAACCAGTGTAAGATTTACTATCACAAAGAGTGTCCAATTGGGTGAAATTTCCTTCTATAAGTGCTTTCATCAACAAAGCCTACAGTGGCTATGTATACCTATATACTGGAACGTGTACTATGAAATTTGCATCTATAAATAAAATAGTGTCTGCCTGCAGTGGATTACCCTCCATGGCATAAGGTGTGCTCCTGCTCACTAGGTACACACCTAACAGAGCTAACTGCTAGAGAGACCCAGGGTGAACTGCATGATACAGAGGCTAGCACACAATTCAACTTGGACTTGGGGGAGGGGGGCAGTGCTTGACCAATCACAGGTTCTTTGGGTCCATGATTAGATATTCATCCACACAGGGATGTGTACAGCTAAGTAACACAGATACATACATAAAAGTCCACACAGGGATGTGTACAGCTAAGTAACACAGATACATACATAAAAGTGCAATTTCATTCCGCTATGTTGGGAAAGCTTAAATTAAACCACACAAAGGACACACCAAATACAAGCACTATTGTTCCTCCTTAACAACCTAAGATTGATACAACACATATTAAAAACACTACAGTTTTTATTACTATAAGCTTTATTTATAAACTCTGGGAGGCAGGGCATGCTATGGCACATGTGTGGACAACAGAGAACAACTGTGGTAGTCAGTTCTCGCGATCCACCATGTGGGCTGCAGGGATCAAACTAAGGTCTTTGAGCTTGGTTCACTAATTTAAGTAGCTTTATTCACTGAGCCATCTTTTCAGCCCTTTTGTTTTGTTTTTGGATAGAGTCTCATTATGTAGGCCAGGCTGGCCCCACACTTGAGAATCTACCTGGTTTGCCTCCTGAGCACTGGGATTAAAGGCATCCCTTGAAATTTTTAATAATTTTTTATAGCTGAAAGGTACATCTTCTCACCTATATCACCACCTGAAAGAACTTAAGTATCTCATATCTTAGAGAATGAAGGAAATCCATAAGGCATTTTTTTAAAGTTACATTTCAAAAATACCTTTCTAAGAAAGTGGTAGGAAGATGCTTTTTGAATCTTAAAGAAACAATTAAGACCCATCCTCCAAAACTCCACTGCACTGTTAGAAAACAGATGGCCCTGGCGATGCTATGTTGGAAGGCTGCCTTCAATTATCAGTCTGGTTACTACCAGCAGATGGGTACCCATGTAACAAAGCCAAATTCAAGAAGAGGGAGAATCTGGCTACTAGGAAGTACTTGAAAACTTGCTGGCAGCTGTTGTATTCATGTATATACATTCATTTCATCATTAAAATGAGACAGAGCCTGTTGTCAGTATTACACTCTTGTCTCCTGTGTTCTGATCCTTTCTTGCTTGCACTAGGAAACTGACTATGAAATTAAGATATCAATGAGAACGCAAGAGCAGCTGCAATAGATCTCAAGACTGAAATGGTAGCCACACGCTAGTCAGTACTCAAGCTTGCAAGAAGAAAAATCATGAAAGTGAAACAATGTAACTGATTAAAATTAGCATTAACAAACAACAGAATGTAATCACTTGTTTGTTCTTCAGGCTAAGAATAATCACCCATCCAATGAGATCACAGATGTGAAAGATAGGAGACCACTTTAAGCACTTTGACAAGTGTAATGGGGCATTGCTATTAGTGTTTCTTCCCAAATCTAACAGTTGGAAGATCATCTGAGGTGAATCATGAATTGACTTACTATTTTTATATCTTACAAATTATTCTTACTCAAAAATAAATAACATAAAATCTGGGCCTTGAAAAGTCAGCTGGGAAGACAGTGCACCTCCCCAGGAAAGAAGGTTGGGGCAGGGGATCTTGGAGAAAGCAGGTACCACAAAGGGGAGGGGTTGTGTCATGCCTGCATGTCTGTTCGTCTCTATGTGTCTTAGTCCTTAACTGCAGACATTTAAGAAAATAGCAAGCTCAATGAAAAAATTAGGCTGTCTTTCTCCATTTTGGCATAAACTTTGTAAATATTTGTTCCTAACGAAGGAATGTTCAACCAATCCTGGGACCCAGCAGGTTTATAATGCCACTGCTGCAACCAACCCAAGAATTTTAAGAGGCTAGAATTTAGAAAATGAACATCTGAAAATGGATGCACAGGCTGCCATCCATCAGCAATTAGTTCTCCATGAGGCTACAGCCACTTAAGTCTTGATTGGGTAGCTCATTAGCAACAATGAGTTAAGCATACAAGGATATATTCTCCTAGGCATCTCTTGTGTCCTCACATGATTTGCAAAATTGGACACTACTCTAGAAAAACAGCAATCTCTACCACAAGCCAGCACTAGAGTTTAACAGGCAATCCTACCCAGCGCAACTCGGTTTAGTAGCAGCGAGGGAAGCATCACTTCCTAGGGCCAGACAAAACAAACTGCAGTTAGCGTGTGCATCTCACGATCCCATCCATGATCACAGCTTAATATGCCCCCTGCTGGGTGAGGCTATCTATGTGGGTATGGAATGGATGCAAAAGATGTGCTTTCTCCCTTCCACTTCGTCATTCTTGCCTGCCAGAGCACATTCCTTAGAGGACCTAATACAGTACAGATCCTGATGCCCAGCAAGGTCCCCAAAAAAGTGTTTCCTCACCCTGCCTGTCACTGATGGTATTTTACAGCCAAACTCCAGTGCGGTGGACGCTGGGAACCAGGTGAGCAGCCTATCTAGCCCCTCCCCCATCACTCTGATAATAAATGTTAACTTTACCTTTGATTGGCTATTAAATCACATTTTCAGCACTGATAATTTCTAATTGCATGCAAGAAGTATATTAGTTTACTAAACATAGTCAAAGAAAATTTCAATACAACTATTACATCATTTCGGCATTCAAAACCTCTAAGCAAGTTGAACTTTGTTTTTACTTATAATTAGATACAGAAAGACACCAGATAATGAAACTAATTAAGTTTTTAAACATGAAAACTCTTAAATGCACTGTCTCCTGGCCATGACCCTTCAGAGCTGACATGTAACCATATATAATTCTAACATCAAAGGTCATTGAAGGTGAAGCCAAAACAAGCACATCCTGGACTTCCATGATTTGCTTACTAGACACTTAACATGTTGCGAAGCCACACACTTTATATGCAACACTGGACTTAATCATGAATACAATCTTGCAAGAGAGGGATAGTATTGACACCTGTGTGCAGACAAACAGATCACCCCAAGACAGCACTGCAGACAGCATGCATCCAGACTGTGCCCACTGGAGCCATCCCCGAGCTGCGTCAGCACTGTCACTGACAAGTCACTTCTCAGGTCCCAATCACAGCTCAAAGTACAAGAGCCAGGAAAGCCCTCTTACTCCTAACTGCTTTATCCCCAAAAGAATCCTCTCAGGCAGACAGAAACAGAAATTAGGATGAACAGCAAACTCCTGTCTCTGGTGCTGTGCTGAGTGCTTTCCACACCTGACTGTGTTCATTGGAACACGGTAATCATAAAGTGCGAGCACCTGGAGTAGAGATAGCACCATGTTAAAGGTGTTTAGACTCTGAACCAGATGACAGCTCTACAAAATGTTTCCACAGGCAGCCAGTCAAGTCGCAGGAGAGCTCCTGGCTGAAGGAGAGCTCACAGAGGGAGAGCCTCATGCCAGTCTTCACGCCTGTGGAAATGCTAGCACAAGCATCTGTTGGTTGGTCCCACTGGCCAAAAGGCAAACATTTGTTTTGCTGCAATAAACACACACTGAAAATGTTTGCAGATGAACCCATCCCAGGATCTGACTGAATGTGTTCCACTTGGGGTGCAGGCGCTGAATGCCCCACCCCTCTCCAGCAGTGCTTCCCCGTTGTCGCTGGCTGCTTTAATAACTTCCTCTTTGCTATGACAGGTGTTCTCATTTACATAGAAGTGCCACAGGGGCAAACATATTTAGACTTTATCGCTTAGATAAGGAACTGTCATTATGGACAAAATTGTTTTTCTTTCATCGTTAGCAGGCTAAAAAGTGATGACAAGACAATTAGATAGTGGGAAAACATTTTTTTTTTCCTGTAGTAGCTGAGAAGCCACCTCTACTGGTTGGCTCTTGTTCTTTAATGTGTGGCTATTCAGCTGTTCCTAAATGCTTCTTTTGTTGTTATTTTTTGTTTTTGTTTTTCGAGACAGGGTTTCTCTGTGTAACCCTGGCTGTCCTAGACTTGCTTTGTAAACCAGACTGGCCTGGAACGCACAAAGATCTACCTGCCTCTGCCACCATGCCTGGCTACCTAAATGCTTCTTAATTAAGCCCTTTAAAACAAACTCCAGCCCACCAAGGAGTTCAGAAAAGCCAAACTGGCATGGGAATAAAACCCTGCAGGTCACTCCCGCAGCCATGCTGCTCTACAGCGCTGACCCACTGCCCGGCACAACAGGAATCTTTATAAGCAACACTGACCAGGCTGCACACTGAACCCTAAGATCAATGTTCACTTCTAAAGAGTAATACCATTTATAATTACATGATTTTGTTTGTTTATTTACTTTGGCAGTACCAGACACTAAACTAAGGATTTCCAGTTTGTTTTTTGGTTTGTTTGTTTCTCAAGACAGAGTCTCTCTGTGTAGCCCTGGTTGCTCTGGACTCGCTTTGTAGACCAGGCTGGCCTCGAACTCAGACATCTGCCTGCCTCTGCCTCTCCAAGTGCTGGGATTATAGGTGTGCACCACTGTGCCTGGTTTTCATGTTTTTGTTTTTGTTTTGTTTTGTTTTTTACATTGTGTAACTCCAAATTAACCCCTCGAAATGTTTTCAGACCCCAGCATTGTAAAGACAAGGCAGGCTCCATACTAGCCTCGGACACATAATCAGAGTTTTATCTCAAAACAAAACAAAAACAAAAACAAAAAAACAAGTGCACGCCAGCATAGGCCTGTAATCCCAGCACCTGGGAGGAAGGAACAGCCAGATCAGGAATTTAAGGCCTATCTTAGCTACTTAGTAGGCTTTAGGCTATCCTAGGCAACCTAGTGAGATTCTGACAAACAAACAAACAACTAAATAAGCAACGAATGAATAAAGAAGGTAGAGCTGTATTAAATAATAGCCTATATTAACAGTTTCATTAATTCCCTTTAAATTCTCAGCAATCTTTTCCTTTGTTTCATAATTTCATCTCTCAGGTGGTCTAAAATAATCTATAGAATAGTGATGGTCAGCCTTCCTAACGCTGCGACCCTTTAATACAGTTCCTCATGCTGTGGTGACCCCTAACCATAAATTTATTTTCATTGCTACTTCTTGTTTTCGTTTTGTTTTTTGAGACAGAGTTTCTCTGTGTAGCTTTTGGCTGCCCTAGACTCCCTTTGTAGACCAGGCTGGCCTCAAACTCACAGCAATCCACCTGCCTCTGCCTCCCGAGTGCTGGGATTAAAGGTGAGTGCCACCAAGCCTGGCTCATTGCTACTTCTTAACTGTAATTTTGCTATTGTTACAAATCACAATGTAAGTACCTAATATGCAGGGTATCTGATATGTGACCCCTGTGAAAGGGTCATTCAACCTCCAAAGGGGTATCGACCCACAGACTGAGAAGGACAGCTTTAAAACTTGACATACGGCTGGACAGACAGCTCAGAGGCTAAGAGCAGTGGTTGCTGCTCTTCCAGAGGACAGAGGCTCCCACCTGACTTTCATCCCAGTTCTAGATCAGACACCTCTCTTGTGGCTTCTGTAGACACCGAGCATACATGTGGTGCACAGACAATACATACATACAAAACGAAAATTTTAAAACTTGATTTTAATTCCTCATGCTAAATACATGAGTAGTCATTTCAAAATAAAACCGGAGTAGTCATGTCAAAATAAGGACATATTCTACATATAGAAATACTTTTACATTATCTGGAAAAGAAAAATATGTATGGTACTAATAAACTACTAACAAATGATAGAGTCCCTTTTTGAACCAGGGAGAAGACTCGGTGTGCAAAAGTACTTGTTGCTGAGCCTGCTATCTTGAGTTTGGCCCTGGGAATGCACAGACAGATGAGAGAACCAATGCCTATAAGTTGTACTCTGACCTCCATGAGCATGCTGTGACCCATACGTGCATGCACGCATGTGCGTGCACACACACACACACACACACTTCCTCCAAGCAGACATTCTAGTTTTCTGTCACACTTCGTCTTGTGTGGAGTCTGCTTCCTGACCCTCCCACTCACATACCTCGCTGCTTCTCCTCAGCTCATTTTCTGTGAGCTGACTCTCCTGAAGAGCTTGCTCTGCTCTGCTGAACTTTTGCTTAATTTCTTCCAAACTTCTCTCTAACTGCTGCTTCACTGATGTGACCTACAAAAGAGAAAAAAAATAACCAAGTTCTGAAGTCACGTTCTTTGCAAATAATCAACTGTTCTTAAATTTAAAAATCAGAAAAACAAAAAAGCTGAGACAAAAGAGAAAGAGAAAGACAGACTGGGGGAGCACGAGTCATTATCCTTGACTCCAGAAACTCCAAGAACATCCAAATTCTCAGTGAACAGAGTGCTGTGGGGTTTGCCTGTAACCTATGCACATCTTCCTGTGTGCGTTGCATTATCTCTATACTACCTATAGGTTCTATGTAAGCAGTTCCTTTATTATTTAGGAAAAATAACAAGAAAAAAAGGTCCATGCTTTCAGAATATCATAGGCCTAACTACACAGTGAACAAATGAGCTAGGGACACACCCAAATGTTCACACTACAGAAAGTAATTAAGCACTCCAAAGACAGAGTATCTGGATTGGGGATACATGTAGCAACCAAGAATGCCAAATGCAGTAGAGATGTATGTCCCCTGACCGTGAGCAAACAGTGACCCATGGAGCACTGCAATCAAGGCCTGAGGTTGCCCCCACTTAGCATACCTAGCCATACCCAGGAGCCATGTGGCAAAATGAATCAAGTGAGGGAAGGAAGGGCAGGAGATGAACTTCACAGAGGATCACAGAGGCCACCTGGGACTGCCACCCCAGAGAGAGCAGGCCTGGTAATGGGGCAGGAAGCAACTACATGGTTTTGAGCAGAAGAGGTATAGATCTGACTTATGTGGTGAGATAGCTTTGCTCTGGTTACTGACTGAAAACAGACTGTTAAGAAACAAGCACGGGGGCTGAAGAGATGGCTCAGAGGTTAAGAGCACTGGCTGGTCTTCCAGAGGTCTTGAGTTCAATTCCCAGCAACCACATGGAGGCTCACAAGGATCTATGCTGAGATCTGGTGCCCTCTTCTGGCAGGCAGGGACACATGCAGGCAGCACAGACAGGGGGGCCAGGAGGAGACAGGAGGCTGGCATGGCACTGAGGATGGTCACTGGGATCAGGAAGCTGCACTGGACATGATTAAAGCAGTTGTATTGGACAACGTGTGAACACAGGCAGAAAAGTCAATTTTATTCTTAGCTAGGAGGAAGGGAACATGGGAAAGTTTCTGGGGTGGACGAGGATCCTGATAGGTAACAGTTACAAGACCACATGGTATAAAATTTGTAAGAGCCAGAGGCTAGAGATGACCAGGGTGAAATATGTCTTCCGGACATGACAGGACACTTGCAGACATGAACTTACAGCAACTAAGGTTACATGCTCAAGACCTGCACATGATCAAGTTGTTCAACACTGCAGCATGGCCTGAGGAGGAAGAGCTAGGCACCTCCAACTCCTAACTGAGGAGAAAGAGACACCTGAAGGCTGCCGGGAGAGGATAGGTCAGCCATGCTCCATTGAGTACATGACCAGTACAAACTGGACTTGGGGGGGGGGGAAGGGGGGGGCTATAAAGCACAAAACAGAGGTTATGTAGTTGGGAGTGTAAATCTGAAAAAAATTAAGAGAAAGGAGGTGAATATGATCAAAACACATTGCATGCATTTTTTAATTTTTCAAAGAATAAAACATATTAAATTAAAAAATAAAATTTACTATCATTCACACGGAAATATATACATGCACATTATAGAATACAAACATATACAAATATATGCATCAGCAAAGGTAGATTCAGCAGTTTTGACAGACTAGGTTGAGATGTGAGACAGAACTACAGGTGACCTGAAAGCATTGTCCTGAGCACTGTGACAAATCTAACTCCTACTTAGTGGGATACAGAGGGCTAAAGGAGGGGCTCATCTAGAAACTATGAGTGACATAGAATGACAAATGTTTAAGATAAACATATTTAACCTGAAAATATTACATTTTTCAAAAAGTATGTACCAAACATCATATTTTTTTTTCTGCTTTTTAAGTATCAGTTAAAATAACTCTAGACCAACTGAGGTAGAGACGGAGCATGTGTGCAGGCCTGTGAACACTGAGTTCAGGGCCCTACCTTCTCCAGTTCCAGTTGGAGGACACTGACTGAATGCTTGGCTTGCTGTGACTCCTGGGTAAGTCTGGTTTTCATCTGAGTGTATTCGTTGTCCAGGGCTTGGAAAGATCGATGTTGTCGAGACAGCTCCTGAAAAAGCAAACCACTAGGTTAGCCAACCAGTAACAAAGTGGATCCCAGGTGCTGGCGCCGATACACACCCTACTAGGCAACATGATATGCAAAGTATGAGAGACACCAGGAGTCCTGCTGACCATCTACTGACTGCCACATACACACCACCCTGGACGCTGGTCTCGAAGGAAAGGTCTAAGTCACCAGTTGACCACATGGAAGCCAGCCTATCTCCGTAGCCATCTCAATTTTGAAGGATGGAGGGCAGGAGAGAATAGCCTGGCTGCAATCAACACAACTCAGCACAGAAACACACTAAGAATCTAGACATAGGAGCTAGGAGGACGGCCCAGTGTACAAATGCTTGCCATCCAAGTATAAGCACCAGAGCATGAGCACCTGGAACCCCAGAAAGCCAAGCAGATGTACAGCTACCTGCAATCTCAGCACTCAAGAGGCAGAGAAAAAGGATCCCCAGGGCCAGCTGCTTAACTACAGTAACAGACCAGCCATCTCTGGTTAAACTAAGAGATCCTGCCTCCAAAAACAAAATGGAGAACAACTGAAGAAGACAGCCTGTACCGACTCCAAGCCTCCTCACTAGTGCCCATGCAGGTGTATCTATACTCACATGTGCCCATACACAAATAGACCACATGCTTTAAAAAAAAAAATGGGTATAGGAGCTGGGCATGGTCTAACACACACACACACACACACACACACACCCCTAATCCAGCACTTGGGCAGTGGAGCCTGAGCTAAATAAGCTCATGTTCAGAGAGAAAAAGGGGGCGCTTAACTAATCAGGCACATACCATGTACAATGGTCCCCATTTGAAAGGACAGGAAGTAAATACTACTAGTTGACTTGGCAACCAGGGACATCAACTAACGTGTGCTTGGACGGAAGCACCTCAACCACCCACCCTGGCACAACACCCAGCAGCCCACCTGTGGTTCCCTGACCACCGCAGATACTTTATGAGGTTAGGGTTAACCAACTCACAGCCTTAAGGAAGAAGCTATCCTCTCACTGTGAAGCAAAAGCTCAGAAATGCTCCTTTCCTACTCAGTATCAAATCTCACACCCATAAAGAAGAGTGTCCTTGAGAATCAGAAAGTGAGCAATGGAAAAAGTACAAAAGTGTAGACGTGAGAGAATGCAGTGGCCTGTGCTCACAAAGCATGCCTGCCCCATAATGTCCTCAGTTGTGGTCAACAGGTCTTCCTCATAAACAGTCCTCCGGGAACCCATGCACCTCACCTCTTGAAGCTCCTTTTCTTTCTCCTTGATTTTCTGTTCCAGAGACCGTTTGGCACTCTCTGCATTCTGCCGCTGACAGCTCAACTCCTCAGTCAAATGTTTCAGCTTTTGTTCCAAGGTAGTACACTGACAACAGATAAGTGTTCCACACACACAACAATTTACTCAAGGCAAATTTTGTGTTTTAAGAAACTTTAGTTTATACCAGTGTGGTGATCCATACCTTGCAACCCAGCACTGGGGAGGCAGAGACAGGCAGATCTCTGAGTTCAAGGCCAGTATGGTCTACATAGTAAGTGTCAGGCCAGCCACGCCTACATACTGAGACCCTGTCTCAAAAAGCCAAATAAAATACAACAAAATAAAATAAAAATAATTTGTAGTCCTTAAAGTCTGTCTCATGCTTACCATGTTTGCTCTTTTTATTTCATTTTAAAAATCAGGTTTATGCTGGGCTGTGGTGGCTCACGCCTTTAATCCCAGCATTTGTGAGGCAGAGGCAAGCAGATCGCTGTGAGTTCGAGTCCAGCCTGGTCTACACAGTGAGTCCAGGATAGCCAGGGCCACACAAAACAACAACAAAACAAAACAAAACAACAAACACAAAAAGTTCAGGTTTATATTCAGTATCCAAATCCTAAGGGCACTCTGATTCTACTAGCACATATGAAATTTATATCAAGGAAATAGCAGCAAGGATGTTAAACATGAATACATTTCTAAAACACTTTACAACATCTGCTATGGGAAAGGGAGACCAGCAACAGCTTTGCATGGCAAACAGGTCAAAAGGCAGCACTAGGCCTGAGAGCTCAGGAGGCCACAGCACTTCCCCACAAGGCTGACAGATTGACTTCAATCCTCAGAACCCACGTGAAGACCTGGATGTGATGGTTTGCACCTGGACGCCCAGCATTCCCATGGTAAGATGGGGGAGGGAACTATGAGAAGTGCGCAGAAACTCTTGTTCCAGCTAGGCTGAGAACTTACTCCCGCAAGCTGCCCTCTAGCCTCCTTCACACAGAGCGTCTGTACATAACCACAGCAGCGGTACTGACTTAGTCACTTAGGACTACACAATAATTAGGGTGAGCTCCTTACCCTCCTATGAAAGTTTCTTGTAAGCATATTATAGACAGACAAGACAGACAGACAGACAGACAGATTCCCCATTCCCCCACCCCTCAAGTCAGGATCTCATTATGCAGCCCTGGCTGGCACAGAACTTGTAACATTGACCAAAGTGGCCTCAAACTCAGGGGTCTGCCAGCCTCTACCTTTCTGGTGCTGGGATTAAAGGAATGCACCACTGTGCCCAACCCATAATGACTTTTTGTGAGAAACTAAATATTAAACTGCTTGCTTCCATAATACTCTCATAATGTCATCACACTTCTAGAGGTTCACAGAATGCCAGAAAACCACAGCTGTTTTTAAATTATGTTCTTAGAAGCAATAGAAAAAAAAAATATGCTGTTGCTTTCTTACATATCCAGTTACCTAATTTTAAAAATACAAATTGCATGAAAATTTAGGGTATTTTACTAAAATTAAACTAAAACAAAATTGTTTTTCAAGTGGTATGATTCCCTTTAGTTCAAATCCTTAAAATGGCTGACCCCCCAAAATACAATTGCTTAATAAAAAAGCTTTGTCGGGGTTGGAGAGATGGCTCAGAGGTTAAGTACACTGGCTACTCTTCTGAGGACCTGGGTTTAATTCCCAGCATCCACATGGCGGCTCACGCCTGTCCGTAACTGCAGTTTCAGGGAATCTGATACCCTCACAGACATACATGCAAGCAAAACACCAATGTACATGAAAAAAAGAAAGAAAGAAAAGAAAAGAAAAGAAAAGAATTGGGGGAAAAAATAAAAATGAAGCTTTGTATTAATGGGGAAGAGCTCTCCACTCTGAGAGGTGCCTCAATTTAGTAAACTTCTCCACTAATATTTTTCTCTGAAACTCTTCCAATATACATGTGTTTGAGTGTCTGTGCACATGGATGTGCAAATGTGTATCAAGGTACACATGGGCAGGTACAAATGGAAACCCGAGGTCAGCATCAGTGTCCTCCTCAGTGGTTCTCCATCTTAGTTTTCGGGCAGTCTCTCAGTGATAGTGGAGGAGTTCAATTCTGCTACACTGCTAGCCAGCCAGCAGCAGGGCTCCGTCGGCGTCTGCCCCCATCCCACCCCCAGATCTAGGAAGACACACACACACACACACACACACACACACAGCCATAAGCAGCTGGTGTTTGATTCCTCTGTGTGCATATGTGATGGGGGACCACAATCAAATACAGGGCAGAGAACAATCTCTGGGAGTCAGTCATGGGCTCCAGAGGCTGAACCCAGGCTGTCAGGTGTCTGCAGAACTACTTCACGCACTGAGTGCATTCACAGATCCTACTTATGTGTGTAATGTAAGCAGGAGTGTTGGAGATAGATTAAACTAGTCCACAGGCTTGTGTGATAAGCACTTTATTGACTAAGCCATCTGTGCAGCCATCCAGAGTCTAACAACACTATTGTGAGTGTTGTACTAGAAGTCTCAGAATTCAGAAGAAAATACTACCAATACTTTGCTAAAAGACAAAATGTCAGTTATTAACTAAGGAAAGATGAACAGCATCAAACTGGTCAATGGTGACTAAATGATTCTGGAAATACCAGAACTTTAAGAAGATAAAAGTGAGCTGACACGGTGGCACACAGCTGTAATTTCAGCAGTCAAGAGACTGAGGCAGGAAAATCACCAGTTTGAGGCCAGGCTGAACTACACAGTGGAAGACTTTCTCAAAAATCAATAAATGCGGTGCATATATGTACTGTTATGCAGATGAATGCCTACAATTCCTACTGGGTGCTGGGAATCCACTCAAGTCCACAGCAAGTACTACTAACTGAGCCATTCGCCAGCCTCAGAAAATATTAAGTTCTTGAGCCAATAGATCAAATTCACCTTCTGCCTCCTCATACATTAAGATACATTCATTGTTACAATTACTATCTTTAAGTTCTTTCATTCTCAAGGAATAGGACTACATGATTCTTAACGATAAATATAAGTTTAACAAAGAGTGACTGAGAACCTACTGTGTCCTGCACTGTTCTAGGCTGTGAAAAGACATCTCCGTAAGAAAGAATGGCACTCTGATGGTTGACAAGCTCACAAAAACAAGCACCTAAGTAAATGAGCCCTTGGCTCCCTCTACAGGCACTCCTTCAAAGCGCAATCCATTCCTAAGGGAGCTCAATCCTTTCTTTATAGACAGGGTAGATTAAAACAAATCCTTAAAGGTATTTATACTTCATTCAAAATATTTTGGATAGCGCTGTGGTACCAATGATGCACGATCCTTGTGTAAGTAACTGGCCACTAGATGTCACGTGCGCTCCATAATACTCTGGAGCACAGGTTTTCAACCTTCCTAACGTGTGACACTTTAATGCAGTTCCTCATGTTGTGCAGAACCCCAAAGATGAAGTTATTTTTGTTCTTACTACATAACTGTAATTTCGCTACTGTTACGAACTGTAATGTAAAGATCTGGTATGCAGGAGATCTGATACACGAGCCCTGTGAAAGGGTCCTTTGACCCCTGTAAGGGCTGCGACCCACTGCTCTAAAGTGTACAGAGTTCAAGTTCCTGGAGGATAGGACTGGGAGGAGAGCAGGGATGGGCTACGACCAGGATGTAAAGTAAACAAAAGAAGTCTACAGCAGCATGCATCTACTGAGTCCCAGGGACAGGTCATCTGAAGCCACCCTGTGTCCTGAGACTCCTGTACAGCTTCATTACCCCTCCTGCTGCAGGAGGGCTCGCTGTTCAGTACGACTTGCTCAAGGTCACTCAGCTGGAAAGGCACAGGCAAGACAGGTCCCACTATCTACCCACACACACACAGCTGTGCTTTCAAAGGCCTTACTAACAATCACTTCAAGTACCTTGATTGCTGCCTGGTCATACTGTGCTGTGGTTCTCACTAGTTCATCCCTGGTTTTGTTCAACTGTTTCTCCTTTTCAATTAATTCCACTTTTGTTTTCTCCAGTTGTACTTGTAACTCTTGAAATTTATTCACTTGGTCTTTCATTTCCTTTTCTTGCTCTTGCAGGCGTAGTTCTAACTCATTCATCTTGCTTCTTAGGTCTTAAAACACAAAAGAAAACCACATTCCAATTTATACTCATACATAAAGACATATATATATTTACAAAATATTGACAACTTATTTATTTTACCTACTCTAAAATCTTTAGTGACATAATTCTAATTTACATTAAATACAGAAACTGCCTTAACTGGATTTAACTTCAACAGGCAGCATCTCCATTGATATGCAGATTTAAATGCCCTATAGGAAGCAGAGAAATATGTTTCCTTATGTCTTCACAGAAGAGCACAGGGAGGAAATGCTTTGCAAGGAGCACCTTATGGTGGTGTAGTGCTTACCATGTAAAGGTACTACTGAACTTAATACTTTGGACGCTAACGTTTGCTTTATGCCCATATCAATGCAAAGCCGTGCTAGGCAGTGAACTGCTCACTTTACTACAGTGCCTAAGAGCTTTGCCGCCACAGAAGATCAAGACAGTGTAAACCTCCTCTACTGCCAAAACCAACAATGATTTCGCTCCCTTTTCCTGAACACACAGTATTGATTCCAATGAACATTGGCAGTGCAACAGTTCTCACCAGCAAACCCTGATGGTTCTCAATATATCACAACCCTGGAAATGATCACAGCCCATGGAGTAGATTCCAAAGCCCCACCTGGTCTGCTTGGCTATTGCTTCAGTGTGGTGCAGCAGCCAAGGTTACAGGTTTGCTCCCATATGGACAGCCTGGCATGCAGGGCCGAGGGCTCTGCAGACACATGCTACGCCTCTGGCCAAGGCTGGTCAGACCATAGGCTCACCCTAAGAGCCAGGTGAGAAGCAGGAGCAGTGCAAATGGTACCCACCTTCCCACTCTGCTTTGGGGATGTAAGTCAAAGCCTTTCAACCACTTAAAGGCTCCCAGAACCAGGTTTTCATTACAAACATAAGTTCATTTCACACGATCATGTCTTTTGTCTTACAGAAATGGTTCTGGGATGTGCCTAACAAAACACAGAATGCTCACCTCAGACTCAAATTACCTCGGAAAACCCTTATTCCAACTTAATTCACGTCAGAAAGCTACCTTGATTCTGGGCTTTAGCCTGGTGCACAAGCTGAGCACCCTGAGCACCATCACAGAGGCCACTGCCACCACAGTCTCCTCTCCCTGCCCACAGGCTTGATCTGTTAGGAGTCACTTCTTCCCCCAAAGGGTGAGCAGCAGAGACATCTCTCCTAAGTGGGGTTCTCAGAGAACTGGATGAAAGACGATTTGGGGTCTTTTCCTGTTGCCAAGAAAATACTGATGAGGAAGCCTGATGTCTTGCAATGTCCCGGTGATTCATGGTGGCTTGGGGAACAGCCATGTTCACTTTCTGTAAAAGAAAAAGCTCTTTAGAAGCCCTTCAGAAATTTCAATTTTTTAAAATGTATTTACCTTTTCCCCCAATGTTAGGGATCAAACCCAGGGCCCTGCGCATGCTCTACAAGCACATGACTGTGGACCTACATCCCCAAACCAGGACATTTCAATATTCAAGGCTATTTCTATTTAGACAGAACATGAAGCCACAACCCCATGATGATGGTGTTTGTGAAGCATACTATAATGAATGCTAAGCAGGTGGAGGACGCCATACATCTGAAGATCCAATAGCCAGAGCAAGAACTACCACCCGAGTGCCACCAACTCTTAAGGGCTAACCTTGGCACTACTTACCATTATTCACTTCCATTTTAAACTACAAAATTGGCTTTCTTCTGCTTGTCTTTACCTCCTCATATGCCTTTATACTAAATATCAACCTACAGAACTGTCACTAATCTCTTACTTCATACCCAGTGATCGCCCCCGAAGCCTCATGTGGGTGTTTATAGTCAGCCCTTGCATGTAGCCTGTGCTCTGGAAGTACTTTCTGCCTTCTTTCTGATGAACGTCAAGACACGGAGACAGATGTCATGATAATTCCACAGCAGCTGCTCTTCTGGCTATTGAGAGGTTCAATGGTTAACCCATTCCTTTAATATCATGATAGTCGGGACAGAACCGGTCCCAAATGATGAAGCACATGTCCAGACTTCTCCTAAGTTTAATTTTAGCTCTCTGTGGAATAAGTGAGTGAGTACATGATGGTGTGTGTTGCAGCACCTATTTGCAGGTCAAAGGACAACTTTTGGGAGTCAGTTTCCTCCTTCCCCCTGGGGTTCCATGGGCCAAATCCAGGCTTACAACAAGTGCTTTCACCTGCTGAGCCATCTTGTTGGCCCCTATTTTTAAAACAAACAAAAATAATCGCCACCAGTTAGCCCTGAAGTTTTCCTCAGGGTAAGAGGCCTATGTAAGGCAGATCACTCTTTTTATGCAACAGCAAAGGGTTTCTGTAAACACATCTTTGTCTGGAGGACCATCATGAATTTACCTTAGCATGCAAGGTTTTAATCTCTGCCTCTAGTCTTTTCCGTTCCTCAACTTCTTTATTATATTTCTCTTTTAGATTTTCAAACATGGAACCTAAACACAAGACAATCAAATACAGATTTTATGTCAACTAAAGGAATTAAAAGATCAGCAAAGATATTATGCTAAGTCCTACATAACTATCTTAATATTTAATAGAACACTGTGGGGCAACACATCAAATTATTGATCAATTTACTCAAATATAAAAATAGAGGTGTCTCCTATATTCAGAAACTGACTTTCTTTTAAAACACACTGAAAGAAGCCGGGTGTGGTGGCACACGCCTTTAATCCCAGCACTCAGGAGGCAGAGGCAGGTGGATCACTTTGAGTTCGAGGCCAGCCTGGTCTACAAAATGAGTCCAAGAAAGCCAAGGCTACACAGTGAAACCCTGTTTCGAAAAACAAAACAAAACAAAACACACTGAAGAAAGGTAAAATGTAAGGAGTTAATGTTTACCCCTAATGGCTCAACACAATTCAACAAACACACCAGCAACATGCAATTGGGAATAACATTTTAAACACCAAATTAAAAGCTGAATCTAAATTTGGGCTAATTCATCACTCATGAAGAATTTAAAACTCAGAGTTGTTTACATCTTTACAGATATAATACTGACTTGGTGTGAGTGGAGTTGTAAAAAGTTTTTGTGGTGTACTGCATGGATTCAGAGAAACATCTGCAGACTGTGGAGCTTGTTGGCTTCTTTCAAATTCAGATTTATACCTGTTAAAAAGAACCCAAGAGACCAACAGAGCAGGTTAGGACAAAGGCTACAGAACACCAATGCATACAATTCCAGAGAACAAAGGATCATGTGAAACAGCCTCGAGGAATCATTTTATCCAACAGACACTTAGTGAGAAAGAATTTTCAAACCTGATATAAAATGTAGTTCAAAAAAAAAAGGTAGTTCCCTGTCTTCAAAATACTATAAAAACCTATTATAAGCACTATAGCAGCAAAGAAGTGGAGGGCTGGATGGAGATACAGCCCAAGCAAATTTTACATTCCATCTAAAATGTATATTTTAGCCAAAGAAAGATACAGAAAGAACCCAGAACTTCAGAAACACAAGTTAAATGATATTCCTGAAACAGGTTCTAATCACGAAAATGGAAACATTACATATGCTAATCACTGCACAAGAAGAGACTCGGGGTGGACAGGATGGATCAGTAGGAAAAGGCATCTGCAACCAACCCAGACAACACAAGTTTGATCCCTGGGACCCATAAGGTGGAAGGAAAGAAATTACTACCAAAAGTTGTCCAATGACCTCCACATGTATGCATGAACACACAAAATAAAAAATTTAGACTTGCCATATAGGCATCGTATGACATTTTAAAAAGAGACAGACAAATTAATTTAACATAACACAGCTAGAAAAGATTACGGCTAGAAATGCTACCCATCCACTTTAGGAGCTCTACTGCTCCATGGCGACAGAAACTCTAGGCAAGCAAGAACTGATCTCTGGCAGCGTTAGCTTCCCTGAGAAACTGGCAAAAGCAAGGGGTAACAAGCCGTGCCCTCTAGCACTGGTCTTTCTGTAGGTGTTGTATTGGGACCCTTAGGTCTAGAATTATTGTGTGAACCTAGCTACAAATTAAGATTCCTCGGCCTTTGGCCAAGCCTCTCAGCTGGGGGTCTGAGGCACAGAAGTCCACACAAATGTCACTCAGACAGTTACCGCTTAAGTTCCTGTTCCAGTTTTTCTATTTGTTTTTTGCATGAGCTCAGTTGACTTTCTTGAAAATTCACTTGCGACTCCTTAGCTTGAAGTTCATGAGAAAGCTTCTGCTTTGTTTTCTCCAGATTTTCACATATTTCCGCCAATCTCTGATTTTCCCTTTTCAGGTCTGCACCTTCTGTCTTTCCATCTTCAACCTAACAGATTGTTGACAAGAAAATAGTTTTGTTGTGTACTTTCCAAGTATTATACATAAAGCTAACTCTTAACATTAACTTTCTGTGATACTGTAGTAATAAACCCAAGCCTGGGGTAGAAGAGGTGATGCTTTATGAACACAGATTTTTTTTTTTTCCCTGAGACAGAGTTTCTCTGTGTAGCTCACTTTGTAGACCAGGCTGGCCTCAAACTTAATCCATCTGCCTCTGCCTCCTGAGTGCTGGGATTAAAGGCGTGCGCCACCACACCCAGCTGAACACAGAAATTGTTAAATGACTGAACTCTTTCATGTATAAATAGAAAAATTCTATAAAGTTGCATACTATATTATCTTTCAACATCCTTTCAAAAATTTGAAAATAAAAGGCTAGAGAGATGGCTCAGTGAATAAGAGCAACTTGCTGCTCTTTCAGAGGACCCAGCACCCACGCCACATGGCTCGCACTTGTTTTAACTCCAGTCCTATGGGATCTGATGCTCTTTTCTGAGCCCTCAGACACTACATGCATGTGGTGCACATACAATCAGGCAAACACAACATATAAACATTAATGTACTTTCTTAAAGAATTTTAAAATAAGCCTTTTCTTTGAACAATTCGTTTAAGTTTCACTAAGGAAGCCAGTTATTTAAGAAATCAAAAAATCCTTTCATAAGCAAAAATATGTTAGAATCCATAATTGCACTACCACATAGTTGGCTAACAGGGTTTTGTTTGGTTTTTTAAAGCATTATGTTTTAATACTCCTGAGAACACTGAAGTTTTTTTTTAAGTTGACTGTCTGACAGCAATCTTCATTTAAACTGTAAAATAGCATAACCCTATCTCAATCCAGATCTGAAACCAGACACTTAGCCTACTGCACAAAGCAAAAAAGCCATTTCCCAAACATGAGTTAAAATGAAACTAAGCCCTAAGTATCCAGAGGTAGGCAGTGATAAAGCCACAGATGAAGAAGATCAGAGGCAGCCTAAAGTGTCTGAAGAGGGAGAGGAGGCGTCACCTGGGCATGCAAGATCCCCTTTCCACAGGAAAGCTTGATAAAGGTGAGACCATGCAAAGGGAGGCTGATACCTTCTGTTTCTGCTTCTGTAGCGCAGCTTCCAGAGAGTCCAGCTGAAACTGCCTCTGCTGTTTTTCTTTCTTCAGTTTGTCCAGCTGTCCCTCAAGCTCTTGAATTTTCTGAAGAGCTCTTGTAGGGAGACCTTCCTTCCATTCCTCCAATGCCCAGCTCATCCTGTTTTATTTGTAAAGCATTTAGAAGTAATCTGAAAAAATAAAGTTAATAAAGGAAACTCAAAAATTATATAATGTTCTTATTTGGTTTCCTCTTCGTTTATTCTTATTGTTCAGTTTAAAGCTATTAAATAACACTTGTTTTACATAAAATAGAAAATTTTTAAAAATGTTTTGCTGTAAGGTTTCCAGGTGAAATAGGTTCTACCTATATGAAAGAAAAGCATGGCATTATTTACAGATGTTCTCTTCCTTCCTCACGTCGTTATGATTTATACTTTATTCCAGTGGCTCTCAGCCTTCCTAATACTGTGAGCTTGTAACACAGTTCCTCATGTTGTGGTGACCCCCAACTATACATTTCATCACTACTGCACAACTAGAAATTCTGCTACTGTTATGACTCTTAATGTAAATCTCTGATACACAGGACATCTGACCAGTGACCCTGTCAGGCCAAGACTCGCAGCTCTACGTCCTCAGGGAAGCCTTGTCTGCGACCCTACACAGGCCATAGTGCCCGGTCAGCTCCTCACTACATACCAGCTCTTTCCAAGCCATGATAGTTGTTAAGTTAATGTTTCGCTCCAGAGTGGGTGCCGGGTCACTACCAGGACCGTTCAAAGGTGAGAAAGGTACTCTCCAGATGAAAATAATAATAATAATAATAACAACAACAACAACAACAACGACAGGGATTCAAAGGACATTTACACCCTACCATGGCCACTTAAATAAAACAAGACCTTGAGCAAATCATTCAACTGTTCTTTGTGTCTTAGCTTCCTTGTTTATAAAATGAGAATATTGTTGGCAACTTCCTCACACATCAGAATGGCATCTCCTGGTACATTTTCTGTGTGTGTTAACTATCATGTCAGTTCCCCAAAAACACTCTTCAGCTTATGACACAAAGGAAATGCACATCACCTCTTTCTGAGCCACATCTGTGTATGTATATTAAGACAGTATCTAACTGTAAATATCTTTAAAAGGTACTTTGAAAAGTTAAAAAGCGTTCTTGGCATGTTAGACATCAGGCTTTGAAACAGTTTTTGCTGCCAGCTTCATTATTTTCCCCCCCAGATCTCATTTCTCAGAAGACATCTGTAACTCCACACCCAATTTCCTCAAAAAAAAAAAAAAAAAAAACTGAAAGAAATCAAAGGTCTCTTAACTACCAAAGGACAATTTACCCTGCTCTAAGGGATGGCAATCCTGTAGCTTGTTCATTCAAGAGTGAGAGTACACTAGACCCAAAATCACACACTAAAATGTCTTAACAATTCAGCCAGGCACCGAAATCATTACATCAAGATGCTATATCCATATCTGCCTTTCACCCCAGCACTTAGGAGGCAAGAGGCAGGTAGATCTCTAAGTTTGAGACCAGCCTGGCCTGCAGAGTAAGTTCAGAACAGCCAGAGCTACACAGAGAAGCCCTATCTCGATGGGGTGTGTGCAGGGTAACAGGGGAGGCGGGGGAGCCACAGTCAACAAGACAAAAAGAACAATCTAGAGATGAGGAAAAAAACCAGCAAGATGCGTTTCTAATTCAAAACCTACAAACAGCTACATGCATTTGTTTGTAGCCACACACTTAACATACATTTTCTGCCTCTCCTAACGCTTACCACACCGACCGCCTAACTGCCGTAGGTGTTCACAAAGCAAGGAATCAGCTGTCAGCCACCTAAATCGGGTTAATGGAGCAAAAGTAGTAAAATCAGTAAATAGGAAAAGTAAGATTCAAGGGGCAGGGTCTGGGAGGAAGACGAAAGATGAGGCAAAACCTCAGGGGTGAAGGTTCTAAAAGGACTTCCACCAAAAAGTCTTTGTGTTTTAAATATGCAGAGGGCTCGCTTCAAGGGCCAGGCGCCCTCGTCAGGCCCCCAAGAAGGTTCTGGCAGGTATCCTCGGTTGTCGTTCCTCAGAATGCCCCGCCTGCCTCCCAGTGCTGGCTGCTGAGCACACAGCACGGCCTGGCACCCAGGCGACCCTAAGCCAGGCGAAAAAGAAGCTTCTAGAAACCATGAGAACACACACACACACACACACACAATGGGGCACCGCGGCTGGAGGACGCAGCTCACCTGCAACCTCACGGAACCCTGCTCCAGGATCCGACAGCCGGAGTTGCTCACCGCGGAGCTCCTCGCCAGCGCGCCTCACTTCACCGCTCGGACCAGCGGGGTTCAAACTGCCCGCGGCCGCCGCCCCCCCCCTCTTCCTCTCCTTCACTTCCGGTCCCGCCCAGCTAGCCTCCACGCCCATTGGCCACTGCGAGACGCTTCCAACCAATCCGCTCCCGCTCGCTTGGTGGCCCGCCTCTGATTGGCTCTTTTGGACGGCTGTTTAAAAACAAGCCGGGGCAGCCGCGGAGCCTGCGCAGATGCTCCGGCGTTGCCTAGAGACGAGCGCCGCAGGCTTCGAGGGGCCGGCAGCCGGTTTGAACTGGGTTTTTTCCCCAAGAGCGGCTGGGCGGACTGAAGAGGGTCTGTGCTTCGGGCTGACTGCTCACGCGGCCATTGTAGCACTGGAATAAGGAATAAGGGCTTAGCTCTGAGGGGATTATTACTATAAAATTTGGCTGAGAAGTTGAGCCAGCCAGCGCGCACCTGTCACAGCAGCTCTGAGGATGGCGTTTGAAGGACAGCCTGCGCTACCGAGCGCTTTCCAGGACAGCCTAGGGTATACGGAATCCTTGTCTCCAAATTAATTAATTAATTAAAATAAACTAAATAACCGAGGCACAATATAACAAAAATAATGTTAAGTTGAATCTAGACGTGCATACAAAAATTTCACTTAACTGCTGCCCCGCTCAGTCATCTAGTCATATTTTCAAAATCTGAATATGAGATTTGAGGGGAACACTTTTGATCAGATTCAAATATTCACAAGACTCGTCAAAACTGAGTGTACTCCAACCTTTTTATGAAGCCCCGGTTTGTGAGTGTAACGTGCATGTGCGCATGCGCACACGCGCGTGCTTCTTTCCCTATTAAAATGAGCATCAACTATACACAGTATGTTTTGTTATAACATTTTTATACACAGATATGTATGCCCCCTCTTCCCTTAAACCCAAAACCATTCCTCTTTCCAGCTAGACTCACCGTGTGTGTGTGTGTGTGTGTGTGTGTGTGTGTGTGTGTGTGTGTGTGTGTTTGAATATCGTTAGGGATGCTTACAGGAGCATAAGGAAACAGGCTAGAGTTTGTTTACCAGAGCAATGCACCTTACTAGTAGCTACACACCACTGGAATTTTTTTTTTCTTTTCCCTCATCAACATCTATCTGTTGAGTCCTCAGGGACAGGTGAGAACCATAAGTTCTTCCCTCACAAATAAGCTTCTAAAGGCAGGAACAAACTGGGAATTGTGAGGGTGATGCTGCTTCAATAAATTTCAAACTGTCTCTGCCCTTTTTACCTTTCACTAGACTATTCCTGCAGCTTAATCTGACTCTACTTCCCCTTTTACTGAAACCATACTGATCCTTCAATTCAAATGCAGCTTTCTTCATAAAACCACTATGCTCGGTAGTTTTATGTCAACTTCAGAGAGGAAGAACCTCAGTTGAGAAAATGCCTCCACAAGAGCCTGCTGTGGGGTATTTTCTCAATGAGTGATTGATGGGGGAGGGCTCAGCCCACTGTGGGTGGCGCCATCCCTAGGCTGGTGGCCACAGTTTCTGCAAGAAAGCAAGCTAACCAAGCCATGAAAAGCAAGCCAGTAAGCAGCACCCCTTTGTGACCTCTTGCATCAGCAATAGTAACCCTATCTAAGACCACCACACAAGTCCCAATCACACTTAAGTTGTTTTCTAGCTCTTTCTTAGAACTTGGTTTTAAAACTTTGCTTTTAGGATTTTTGCCATGTCTTAGATTTTTGTTCCCCCAGATCAGACTCAGAAGTTCCTGTAGAATAAAACCCAATTTATCTTTGCCTTCCCTGTTAAAATGTCCCAGCGCCTTTTCACATGGTAGTTTGTAAGCCAGATCATCTTTGGGGATAAAACTACAGTCTTGGGGAAGGGTCAGCCCTCCACCTTCCTTGAATCCTCAAGTGAAAGAAAGCAGCAAGAAAGAAGAAACTTTGCAGGCAGTTGCTGCCATCAGACTAGGGTCTGAGAAGTGTCTGTGCCATCCAACTAGTGTCTTTTAGTTCTGGGATTTGAACACCAGTTACTGCTCTGTTGGTTCTCATGGTAATTACTCAGTGATTTTTATCCACCTTAGGAAACAACTAGAAAAACAACACTGGATTTTTAAAGTTTGAGTGCAAAATCCGTACACGCTCCACATAAATCAGCAGGTGGCTCTCCACTTACCACTGCATATCCAAGCTTTGTGTTATTTTTATTTTTTTATTTATTTTGGTTTTTTCGACGCAGGGTAGCCTTGGCTGTCGTGGACTTGCTGTGTAGACCAGGCTGGCCTCGAACTCACAAAGATCCACCTGCCTCTGCTTCCCAAGTGCTGAGATTAAAGGCGTGCGCCACCATGCCTGGCACTATATTATTTTACAATAAACAGTTAAAGTTTATTTAAATGTACAAGGTAACTATGCAATGTAGATTATTCTAGATGCCTCTGTACTATTTCTTGCCTTTGGCTGGTTGGGTACTTAGGCTGCGGGAAGCAGGAAGATGAGCCCATCCAACTGAAGAACGGTATGTCCTCTAACAGGCAACTTTTGTCCCCTTGCTTTTCTTATAGTCAGGCCCTTCTCTCCATGGCTCAGGCCACCATCTGGGGACCACTCATCTGCCACCTTACTTTCTATAGCTCAGTGCTCTCTAGCCTTCCTATCTTTTCTTCTCCGGTTTTCTGCCATTTTCGACTGTGTTATGCATCACACTTTTTTCAAGAGTTTCCCCCTCTCAGTGATGTGCTACAAACAACAACTACTTCCACTTTCCTAGTAGCACCTAAATGCCAAAATATTTCCCTTTAAAAGTAAATAATCTTGGTATTGGAGAGGTAGCTCAGCAGTTAAGAACCCTGGCTGCTCTTGCAGAAGACCTGGGTTCGGTTCCCAGCACCCACTTGGGAGCTCACAACCATCTGTAACTAACTCCAGTTCAGGGGATCTGATGGCCCTTTCTGGCTCTGCAGGCACCAGGTGTGCACAGACACATATGCAGGCAAAACATGCATGCACCTAAGTTAAATTTTAAACATATTCTCTGAGTCCCTCTTTCCTGATCACTGTACCTCTACTCACACTCCATCTCTTTCGAGGGTTGATGAGGGATCAAAAGTGCTTTTATTTGAAGCTGTCTCTCTCGCTCTCGGAATCATGGATGTAATATGACCTGTTTCAGCCGCATCTTATTCTTTAATCTATTTTTATCTATTTGAGGACTTAAAACATTTTACAGTGAACGCATCTGTCCATATAATTGTCAGACTTTCTCTCCCACTGACGTCAACTGCACAAGGAAGCCACGCCAGCTAGGTGATGGTGACAGTGATTTTGATTTATTCATTTGGGTTTTATTTAGAACCAGTTGCTAATATTGGATAGAAATATTTTTCCATCTCTTTTCCAATTTTTATGTCTATATGTTTTAGTTGTGTCTCTTACAACAGCACATTATTTTATTATGATATAGCCTTTCTGCACATCAAGATCTTTTTTATTTTATTGTAATAAATGTAAACAAAACACATATTTTAACTCTGAGTTGCAAAAAAATTGACAAGTATTTACACCTCTATAAACACTTTTGGTTTGGTTTTGTTTGGTTTTGTTTTGGTTTTTCAAGACAGGATTTCTTTGTGTAGCCTTAGCTGTTCTGGACTCACTTTGTAGATCAGGCTGGCCTCAAACTCACAGACATCTGCCTGCCTCTGCTTCCCAAGTGCTGGGATTAAAGGTGTGCGCCACCATTGCCTAGCTCTATAAACACTTTTAAAGTTATTACAAGCATTTTTGACATGACAGGTTTCCATAGGCCCTTTTCCAGCTGTCTAGTCCTCAGCTCCCACAGCCAGTCAACCACTTAGTTGCTGGTCACTAAGTAACAATTTATAGTAAATCACTGTTGTGTTCAGTTTCATATGACTGGAATTACACAGGATGGATACAGTCTGAAGTCTGCTTCTTTCAGCATCTTGTACAGACATCATTGGGCAGTACCCAGCCTAGCACAAAGAGGATGATGAGCATTAAAGAACCTCCTTGTAGAGATGACTTTGAGTGTGACAGAACAGCCACTAGACAAAAATATCCTTGTTTCTCCCACAGACAGTTCTGCCTAAAAATGGACAAGTTTGGATGCAGGCAGAGTCGATGGCCAGACTCTGCCAAGACAGGGTAAACAAGTCCTCAATGGTTCCTGCTTCACAAATATGCCTGTCAGATATACTGGGCCAAAAGGCTGAAGATGATGCTCCAACGTTATAGAGAGTGTTGGGTGTCTGTTGAGGCAGTAAACTGTCTCTGTCCTTTTTTTCATTTTAAAAGCTACTAACCTACACTGCACTTTTACTCAGGTAGTTAAATTTATTCCTTCTCAAGTCTCTGATAGGGTTAAAGACCAGATAGTTAATTTTAAAATTAAGCTTAGTTGTTTATGAATTAAACTTTTAAGTCTAGATAGATACTTTTAGGTCGATATATTTGAGCTTCAATAGATGTTGATTTAGGTTAAAAACTTTTAATCTACAAAGATAAAATAGATAATATTTCTACAAGGTTGCCAAATACATTTTAATCAAAAATTATGTGTATAAGTCCTACCTATTGGTTTTTATAATTTTTCATAATTGTACTTACTGTATATAAAAAATAGCCTTTTAAAAAATTATTTATTTTATTTATTGTATATGAGTGCTGTATCTGCAGAAGAGGGTATCAGATTACATTATAGATGGTTGTAAGCCACCATGTGGTTGCTGGGAATTGAACTCAGGACCTCTGGAAGAGCAGGTGGCGCTCTTAACCACTGAGCCATCTCTCCAGCCCCCAAAAATGGCCTTTTTTATTTAGACAGAAAAGGAGATGTTGGGAGATAATCTGATGTATTTTGATGCTAATTACTGCTTGCTGTCTGACCCACCTTTTGCTTAATAAAAAGCCATCCCATCTGGGCAGGGCAGAAAATAGGTGGGGCTAGGAGAAAAAGGAATTCTGAGAAGAAGAAAAGATGGCCATAAGAAAAAGGAGAGAGACTTGAAGTACAAAGAAGAAGGCCGCTATGGATTAGATGGAGGAGAAGCACATGGCCAATGGCGTGGATGGAAAATCTGGCCCAGATGAAGAACATTAACAAGTATTTGGGACTATGGATGGGAGGTAACTTGATAGAAGTTATTAAAAACAGATGGCATGGGATTGAGACAGGGATCCAATGCCTGCCCCACTATGGGAGGCAATTTAGAGGATTGCTATCTGCCCTGCCCCAGGTTAACTAAGACTCTTTTAAAATATAACAAGTGTCTGTGTCTTGATTGATTCCTAGTCGGGCCTATAGATAATACATATAATTTAAAAACAATAATGTGAAAGTACTCGGTACAGTGGCCAGCTTGACTGGAGTGCTGAGAAAGGTTACAGCTCTGTGGCTATAGCTAACGTAGCACTGTATTCCTGGCTGGGAGACACTGACCAGCATCTGTCACTGCATTGATGATGGTGGCCATAAGCTAAGGAAGACTTTGTCAACAAGCTGATGGGGCTGGGAACCCAGCTCAGCAGGTAGAAATGTCAGCCTCACGAGTCTGACAGTTTGAACCCTGGAACGCGCACCAGAAGTCTGACTGGCAGGGCATGTCTGTAATCCTAGCACTCTTGCAGACGTGTGGAAGGCAAAGATAGGAGAATCACCTAGAAGGTCACAGGCCAGAGAGCCTTTAGTTCAGAGCATAGCGGAGGCAAGTAGACAGTGAGAGCATGCACACACATGACCCTCTGCCCAATAAAATGTCCTAAATAAAACACAACACAAAGAACTGGTATGCGGAGCCTGCTTCCGCCATTACAGCTCCTTCCGAGGTTATGGCTGATGTGGATCAATTCTCAGCAGCCAGGGGTCTCCTGAGCTTCAGCCACCTACCCTGGAGCTATATTGTAGCAGAGGAGATGGCTCGTGACAATCAGGGTCAATACACCTCATGTAACTGTTATAAATGCTCTCTCTGCTGTTCCCATGCATAAGGAAACCAGGAACTGGAGTAGCTACCCAATTTTTGAGCCCTTTTGTGTTATGTCAATAGAAGTGTCCCCAACTCCACACTCAGTAGGGCCTAAAGTATCTAGGTGACAGGGAAAGGAGGCAGAGTCAACTTAGTGCAGAAACAAATGGACGTAAACAGGGTAAAAGGTAGACTATAGCCAACAATTTTGTGACATCCTCATGGCCCATGTGTTGTCAGCCGGAGATGCGTCAGGCTGCTGTGTGAGGGTGCTGCTTGACTTTTCCTGGGAGATGCACAGAAATGCATATCCACCCCAGATGTGACACTGACTGTCCAAAGGAGGTTCTCCATGTGATTCCAGCTGACTGTGCCAACAAGTGTATTGGCTTACTGGTTTAAGTACCATAAGTGAGGGGTTGCTAACTAGAGCATGGGTGGTCTGGGCAGCTGCATCACTGACCAGCCCCACTGCAACAAGGATGGGGTCTCAGGATGTTGCATCTCTGGAATTCTTACCCTAGTCAACCTTCCAGCTTCCATGTGTTCCAAACCCACTGCCTTCACAAGGCTGTGCACAGCCAATAGGGGCTGGGGGATGGCGGGGGAGGGGAGGATACATGCAGCTAGAAAGGGCGCTGTATCTCAGGTGAGGACCTGATAGCCCGTGCCCTTCTCCTGTGAGGACATGCTAGTGAGACCAGTTTTGTAAGTGTCCCAATGTGGGTGAAGATATTAAAAAACATCATGTCAGAGAACCGAGTACCACACAGTGGGCTCAGACTCCATCAGGTGCGAGTCATAGGCCTCTGGTGTTTCCAGGGCTTTGCTGGAGTCTGAGGGAGCTGTTTCACTAGCAGAAGCACAATCCGGAAGCAAGGAGCAGTGAGGACATCCTCAGGCAGTCCTCAGCAAGTGGGGGGTAGAGCCAGTCGGTGGGTGCCTGTCCCCCATGCATGGTAGCAAAGCAAAAAGAACCAAGCCCAGCCGCTCGCTGCAGCCGCGGTGGCCATGCCCTTCTGTTGACTTCTCCAGGATCTTGCTCCTCCTTCTCAGCCCTTTGCTTCCTGGATCATCACCAAAGAAACGTCCTCCACCAGGTTTGTCTTGTTCTCTTTCTGGAGGAGAACACTGAGCGAACAGAAGACTGTCAGGCTCCACGTGTGAGGACTGTGGCTGGCGGCTGACCTTCCCGGTGCTGCAAGCCACCCCAGCTGTGTGCCAGGACCCTCAGCGGCCTTCTCTGCGGAGTCAGACGTGTGACCACAGGGAGAGTTGCTTGCTTTTTCCCTCTTTCACACTAGGTTCATGCTGCCGTGCTAGTCGTGTGTGTAGAGCCTTCCACAGCACAAGACTGAGCACCCCATGGGCAAGAAACTATCTTCAAGACAAGATTAATTTTAAAAAGTTGAGTCTCTGTATGATAGAAGGCTTGGGAATTAAATATTCAACAGAGGCATGTGATTTAAATAAATTTTATTACAGAAGTAAATATTCATTGTCTCCACGTGTTTTGGGTAAACTGGTTACAGAGCAGCAGTCAGAGATGTAAAGTCTTTGAAAAGGTCCCCGAACTTTGGAGACCCCGTTTCCTTCCCACCACTAGGTGGCTCTGTGCCACAGAAGGTCTCAGGCAACAGCCTGGTCTCACGTGCCCCAGCATCTCCTTTCTCCCTTCCTCCTGTCTGCTCTCTTCTGTGGTAACATTTGCTTATTCAAAGGAGGGGAAAGAAAAGTCAGCAGCCTGTAGGCCTAAAATCTTGTCCCTAAAGAAATGATTAACTGGAAATGAAGAAATAACAAGTCCTAAAAAACATCACCATAGCCGGCATGGTGGCACACCCCTTTAATCCCAGCAGAAGCAGAAGCAGACAGATCGCTATGAGTTCGAGGACAACCTGGTCTACAAAGCAAGTCCAAGATAGCCAAGGCTACACAGTGAAACCCTGCCTCAAAAAACAAACAAGCAAAAAACTGTCACCATTATGGAATCACAGAAACTCCAAACATGTATTTTTTATAGAGTAAAATAATTCATATTTTAAAATCTGAGGTTTTTGTGGTGTACCACACAAGTAGAACACGCACATAGTCTTGTCTAATCCCTGTTCCACCCCCACACTATGCAAAGAATACTTCTAACCAAAAAATTTCACTAGAATTTTGAAGAGAAAAAAAGGTTTGCCTGGCACCTCTATCTTTGAAAATGTAAAAATAACATTTTTAAAATTATTTTTTACATTATTTTCTTCATTAGTTGGAAGGCTGTGCCTCAAAGGAAGTGGTCTCTACAAGTCCAGCTTTTCTGAAAGAAACTGATGACATGGGCCCTGGACAGATGGAGAGACAGGCGTGCTCATGATGCCCAAGTGATTAAACACCTCTGAGTAAAAGACAAAGAACTTTCCTGAGCCAGCCATCTCCTCAGAGTCCCAAGGGATGGTGTGGGAAGTTTCTGTTTTGCTTCTGATCCAGGATTTTGTCTGTAGCCCAGGCTAGCTCC